>NC_081314.1:28700438-29007938 GCF_026419965.1 Kogia breviceps | reverse complement strand
TTGAAAGTAACACAATAATAGTGGGGAACTTTAACACCTCACTTACACCAATGGACAGATCATCCAAAATGAAAATAAATAAGGAAACAGAAGCTTTAAATGACACAATAGACCAGATAGATTTAATTGATATTTATAGGACATTCCATCCAAGAACAGCAGATTACAATTTCTTCTAAGTGTGCACAGAATATTCTCCAGGATAGATCACATCTTGGGTCAAAAATCAAGCCTCGGTAAATTTAAGAAAATTGAAATCATATCAAGCATCTTTTCCAACCACAATGCTATGAGATTCGAAATGAATTACAGGGGAAAAAAAAACATAAAAAACACAAACACATGGAGGCTAAACAATGCTTTACTAAATAACCAAGAGATCACTGAAGAAATCAAAGAGGAAATCAAAGAACACCTAGAGACAAATTACAACAAAAACACAATGATCCAAAACCTATGGGATGCAGCAAAAGCAGTTCTAAGAGGGAAGTTTAGACCAATACAAGCCTACCTCAAGAAACAAGAAAAATCACAAATAAATAATCTAACCTTACACCTAAAGGAACTAGAGAAAGAAGAAAAAACAAAACCCAAAGTTAGCAGAAGGAAAGAAATCATAAAGATCAGAGCAGAAATAAATGAAATAGAAACAAAGAAAACAAGTGCAAAGATCAATAAAACTAAAACTGGTTCTTTGAGAAGATAAATGAAATTGATAAACAATTAACCAGACTCACTGAGAGAAAGCGGGAGAGGACTCAAATCAATAAAATTAGAAATGAAAAAGGAGAAGTTACAACAGACACCACAGAAATAAAAACCCTAAGAGACTACTACAAACAAATCTATGCCAACAAAATGGACAACCAGGGAGAAATGGACAAATTCTTAGAAAGGTATAACCTTCCAAGGCTGAGCCAGGAAGAAATAGAAAATATGAACAGACAAATCACAAGTAATGAAATTGAAACTGTGCTTAAAAATCTTCCAACAAACAAAAGTCCAGTACCAGATGGCTTCCTGGGTGAATTCTATCAAACATTTAGAGAAGAGCTAACAGCCATCTGTCTTGAACTCTTCCAAATAATTGAAGAGGAAGGAACACTCCCAAACTGATTCTATGAGGCCACCATCAGCCTGATACCAAAACCAGACAAAGATACTACAGAAAAAAAAAAAATTACAGACCAATATCACTGATGAATATAGATGCAAAAGTCCTCAACAAAATACTAGCAAACAGAATCCAACAATACATTAAAAGGATCATACACCATGACCAAGTGGGATTTATCCCAGGGATGCAAGGATTCTTCAATATACACAAATCAATCAATGTGATATACCATATTAACAAACTGAAGGATAAGAACCATATGATAATCTCAATAGATGCAGAAAAAGCTTTTGACAAAATTCAACACTGATTTATGATAAAAACTCTCCAGAAAATGGGCATAGAGGGAACCTACCTCAACATAATAAAGGCCATATATGACAAACCCACAGCAAACATCATTCTTAATGGTGAAACATGGAAAGCATTTCCTCTAAGACCAGGAACAAGACAAGTATGTACACTCTTGCCACTATTATTCAACATAGCCTTGGAAGTCCTAGCCACGACCATCAGAGAAGAAAAATAAATAAAAGAATACATATTGGAAAAGAAGAAGTAAAACTGTCATTGTTTGCAGATGACATGATGCTATATGTAGATAATCATAAAGATGCCACCAGAAAACTACTAGAACTAATCAGTGAATTTGGTAAAGTTGCAGGATACAAAATTAATGCACAGAAATCTCTTGCATTCCTATACACTAACAATGAAAGATCAGAAAGAGAAATTAAGGAAACAATCCCATTCACCATTACAACAAAAAGAATAAAATTCCGAGGAATAAACCTCCTGAAGGAGGTAAAAGGCCTGTACTCAGAAAAACTATAAGACACTGATGGAAGAAATCAAAGATAACACAAACAGATGGAGAGATATACCATGTTCTTGGATTGGAAGAATCAATATTGTGAAAACAGCTGTACTACCCAAAGCCATCTACAGATTCAGTGCAATCCCTCTCAAATTACCAGTGGCATTTTTTTACAGAACTTGAACAAAAAAATCTTAAAATTTATATAGAGACACAAAAGACCCCCAAATAGCCAATGCAATCCTGAGGGGAAAAATAAAAAAAAAAAACGGAGCTGGAAGAATCAGGCTCTCAGACTTCAGATTATACTACAAAGCTACAGCAATCAAGACAGTATGGTACTGGCACAAAAACAGACATATAGATCAATGGAACAGAATAGAAAACCCAGAGATACACCCACGCACCTATGGTCAAGTAACCTGTGACAAAGGAGGCAAGGATAAACACTAGAGAAAAAACAGTCTCTTCAATAAGTGCTGCTGGGAAAACTGAACAACTACATGTAAAAGAATGAAATTAGAACTCTTCCTAACACCATACACAAAAATAAACTCAAAATGGATTAAAGACCTAAATGTAAGGCCAGACACTATAAAACTCTTCAAGGAAAACATAGGAAGAACACTCTTTGACATAAATCACAACAAGGTCTTTTCTGACCCACCTCCTAGAGTAATGGAAATGAAAACAAAAATAAACAAATGGGACCTAATGAAACTTAGAAGCTTTTGCACAATAAAGGAAACTATAAATAAGATGAAAAGAAAACCCTCAGAATGGGAGAAAATATTTGCAAATGAATCAGTAGACAAAAGGTTACTCTCCAAATTATATAAACAGCTCATGCAGCTCAATATTAAAAAAACCAAACATCCCAATCCAAAAATGGGCAGAAGACCTAAATAGACATTTCTCCAAAGAAGACATACAGATGACCAAGAGGTACATGAAGAGCTGCTCAACATCACTAATCATTAGAGAAATGCAAATCAAAACCACAATGAGTTATCACCTCATACCAGTCAGAATGGTCGTCATGCAAACTCTACAAACAATAAATGCTGGAAAGGGTATAGAAAAAATGGGACCCTCTTGCACTGTTGGTGGGAATTTAAATTGATACAACCACTATGGAGAACAGTATGGAGGTTCCTTAAAATACTAAAAATAGAATTACCATATGACCCAGCAATCCCACAACTGGGCATATACCCTGAGAAAACCATAATTCAAAAAGATGCATTCACCCCAATGTTCATTTCAGCACTATTTACAATAACCAGGTTGGTCATAGAAGCAACCTAAATGTCCACTGACAGATGAATGGATAAAGAAGATGTAGTACATATATACAATGGAATATTACTCAGCCATAAACAGGAGTGAAATTGGGTCATTTGTAGAGACATGGTTGTACCTAGAGGCTGTCATATGGAGTGAAGTAAGTCAGAAAGAGAAAAACAAATATCGTATATTAATGCGTATATGTGGAATCTGATAAAATGGTACAGAAGAACCAGTTTGCAAGGCAGAAATAGAGACACAGATGTAGAGAATAAATGTATGGACACCAAGGGGGGAAGCAAGGGGTTGGAGGTGGTGGTGGGATGAATTGGGAGATTGGGATTGACATGTATACACTAATATGTATTAAATAGATAACTAATAAGAACCTGCTGTATAAAAAGATAAATAATTAAAATAAAATTTTAAATAAATAAGTAAATAAAAACTCTAAGTACCACTGTGGATGAGAAGGCAGAAGAAGAATTGTGAGGAAAATCTATTGGTCAGAAGAAGTGATGAGTTTAAACATTTTAGAGGCAGAGGAATGCTGTGTAGACCCTAAAGTGAAATGATCTACAGGCAGAATGGAAGCTGGGGTTACTAACGTCCTTAGAGCTACAGGGATGAATGAGCTTCCAAAGGATGTGAAACTAGAGAGACAGAAATGGAATTCCAACGGATCAACCCAGGGAGTTGCATTAGCAAAAAGAGTGGGCCCAATACCAGAAAAAATGGCACTGCAGAGATGAGGAAGTCCCACCAAGTGTGGGCAACTTGGAAAGAGGCAAGAAGCATCCAATGGAGAAAACTCCAAGGTTGAGTGGGAGAACCCATGTCAAAGATGTCACTTGAGAGCTGAAAGGCTCTCCAGCACAGGGAGGAGGTGAGAACCAGCCTGGGGCACAGGGAGAGGACAAGGGGAGAGCTATTGTAGGGAGAGGAGTGTGTGATCTAAATCAAGGAAGATCCAAGGAGTGGAAGGTGCAGGGAGGTGTATAACTATCTTAGAGGATTTGGGGTGTGAAGGCATTTTCCAACACTGCATGAAAGGAGTTAGCCAGGAAATTAGGGAGTTGTCGGGGGGGTGGGCAGAGTCTATAACCAGACGGGGCGCTGATCAGAGAGCATGGAACTCTAGAATGCAGAACTGAGATAGGGGTTTGGGTGACAGGCCTTTGAAGCTAATTCAGATGCCCTACAAGGTTGGACTCCTGCTCCACCATGTTTGTTCTTCAGCCCTACAGCAGCTCCAGCTGCACTGGCATGAAAGCCCTGGGCTGGTGGATGGGAACTTCTCCCAGAATAAAATAAGAGATCTAGGAAGCTGGGGAGAATGGAGAGAGAAAGAGAGGTTGGGAATAAAACAGGAGGGCCCAAGTAATTGGAGTCTTAGAAGGAGAGACATAAGAAAGAGAATTTTCAGGAAAAACTAAATTAAAAAAAGAAACACCCTAAAATAGGTCAAGTAGTTTCCCCAGACTGAAACTCAGACAAATGCACCTAATTCTAGAGTTTGTTCTTCTGGCCTCACAGCTGGGCTGGAAGTTAACAAATGGGACTTCTCAGGAAGAGAGATCTATTTCAGGCCTTGAGATGCAGAGGAGGCCGTGGGTTCTGTGTGCTCTCTGTTGGCAGTCAGCATCTCAGCAACTGCAGGATGAAGACAAACAAAAAGGTTCCTAGGGTTGATGTGAGGGTGTTTGTGGGCTATGGGCCAGCAGGATGGATGACCAGTTTGTTGCCAGGGCTAGTAAAATCTTTTATTGTCTCGGAGTGATTCATTTGCTTCCTAGAAACTGAGTAAAATGAACATGGAAATTGTCAGGCCTGTGTTTTCTTCAAGATTTGCCAATATTTCCCCCTGTTACATCTCATGCTTACCAGGTAAATCACTTGGAGAAACCAGATGCTTGGGAGAAAGCAAGGGGTTCCCTCAGTCTGCATACAAGATTACACAAACACAGGAGCTGTATTTGTTTTAGCAGATACAAAGTTCATTTGGAAATCCCCACAGCTCTGCAGAAAAATAGAGGTTCCCAAGGTGTTCATCAGGGAAGAAAATAAGACCCTGTATTTTAACCCTGCCTTGTTGAATGGCTCTCAGAAGGCTGTAAAATAGAGACCAAACAAATTGAATTTTAGCTATCTTGGATTTTAATCAGAGGCTCATCTGTTCTATTTCTAAAACAAGTGATCAGTGATTCAAATTTCAACCAGAATTCTGCTAATGTCTGCTGGCCACAGCTCACAAGGAGGAAAGGTCAGGAAGAGCCATAAAATAATAAACTTCTGTGTCCACCCTCCTCTATCCTTTAACCTTGGCTTCCTGTAATTAGAAACTAGCCCCATTTGCAATTAGAGTTAAACAGAATATTAAACTTTGTTGAATTTTTTTTTGGATTATTTTTAGTCAGCATTCCAAAAGTGTAACAGACTCTTTCTCTCTCTCTCCTCTATACAGCTTGTTGGAAAGGTGAGTATTCTTACCATATTATGCAGCTTGCTGAAATTATTCTTGCATTCTGACAAGACCATATACACACTACTATATATAAAATAGATAACCAACAAGGACCTACTGTATAGCACAAGGAACTCTACTCAATATTTTGTAATAACCTGTAAGGGAAAAGAATCGGGAAAAGATAGATATATATATGTATGTATAGCTGAATCACTTTGCTGTAACTAATACAACACTGTAAATCAACTATACTTCAGTAAATTTTAAAAGAAAAGTAAATGGGCAAAATATTTGAATAAACACTTCACAAAGGAAAAAAAAGAAACTCTCATCCCCATGGGAAAAGAGACTTCTTCCTTCTGTGCAGACACTTATTATCTTCTGTGCAGACACTTATTATGACTATAATTTTTTTTTTTTTTTTTTTTGCGGTACGCGGGCCTCTCACCGCTGTGGCCCCTCCCGCTGCGGAGCACAGGCTCCGGACGCGCAGGCCCAGCGGCCATGGCTCACGGGCCCAGCCGCTCCGCGGCACGTGGGATCCTCCCAGACCGGGGCACGAACCCGTGTCCCCTGCATCGGCAGGCGAACTCGCAACCACTGCGCCACCAGGGAAGCCCCCATGACTGTAATTTTAAGTGTCATGTTTGGACTTAACTATAAAATGCTGACCGCCAGCTCCCAGACCCTTCACACTGCTGTTCTTTCCATGTCCTGCCAGTTTCCAACGCATTTTCTTCACAGGGTAGGTCCTGTGTTGCTGGGCAATTCAGTGCACAGCTGCTCACTGCCTGACCCATTTTGTTGCTCTATCTGCTGCTGAGTCCGTGGACACTGGCTCCTTGGACGGACGATGTTTCCTTTCCTCTCTCTGAGCTCCATTCACACCTTTCACCTCCACATGCCCACCACTCGTCAGTCTGACCTGGAGGATGGAGGATGGTCTTCCTGGGGCCTAGACTGCAGTTGGTGTTCCGTGGTGCCTTAGACCCCTCGGATGATGTCACCCCTGAGACAGCTAAGTCAACTCCAAGAGCTCCTGGTCTCCTAGAGGCCTGCTGACATAGATCCACTGGATCTTTGAGCTCATCCCAAAGTTTGGCACCATTCACTTTATTAAAAAAAAAAAAAAAAAAAAAAAAAAAAAAACCTTAGTAAATCTAAGCACTCAGTAAAACTTCAGGGGTTTGAATTAAATTTATCAGGTGCCCTGTTGGGCACTAAGAAAGGGAAAGATTAAAAATAAATGGAAACTGGTGCTGCCTTCTGGGAAAATCTGTGATGATAGGTCAGCTCTGAAGATGCTATCTACCACTTCATTAATCATTTTTAGTATAGAGCTAAGATATAAGGCATAGTTCATTTTTCTCATTTTCTTGTTCATTATTGGCTTGCATATTTTAAACATTTCTTCGCAGCAAAATGTCTTGATTCAAAATACATCTTGAAATCAACACTTCCTCTTCTATTTCTATTACTGGGAACAACGGTTGGGAGATGCTATATTTTGAGTTTAATGCATTTTGAGAGTTAACCAGATTGGGGAGAGTAGATGTAGATGAGGGGGTGCTTAATTTTTAAATAATTTCATTTTCTCTTCCTGTGTTCAGACTTTAACAAGGACTTTGAAACATTTGGTTTGATACGTGGGGCAGATTACCTATGAAATTCCCCAAGTACAGTCATCATAAGACAATATATTAGGATTGAGTTGGAGATTACAGACAGTCCCATCTTTATAATAGTTTGTTGAAAGCCTGCCATGGTCCACTGTGCTGCCCCCTTCCTCCTGCCACCCTCGCTGTCATCCCAAAGCCCCTGAAATCCTCTCTCTCTGGAAACAGCCTCTTTGTCCTCTGAATCCCTGTGAAGAATAATAATCACTCTCTACCTTTCAATATCATGATCCTCCCCAGACAAGTTCCTCGGGGGTAAACTTGCATTTGTTCATCTTCGTATGTATCTCACAGCACATGTTACCCTACATTTCATTTGGTGGATACTCAATAAATGTTTGCACATAAGTGGATGAACATCTTCCAGCTGACTTTATCATTATTAGTAGATCATTTCTGAAGATTTTTGAAGAGAATAAACTTTCAGATTTTTTTTGAATTTTATTTTTTTTATACAGCAGGTTCTTATTAGTTATCCATTTTATACACATTGGTATATACATGTCAACCCCAATCTCCCAATTCATCACACCACCCCCCTGCCACTTTCCCCCCTTGGTGTCCATATGTTTGTTCTCTACATCTGTGTGTCCATTTCTGCCCTGCAAACTGGTTCATCTGTACCATTTTTCTAGGTTCCACATATATGCGTTAATATACAATATTTGGTTTTCTCTTTTTGACTTACTTCACTCTGTATCACAGTCTCCAGATCCATCCACGTTTCTACAAATGACCCAATTTCATTCCTTTTTATGGCTGAGTAATATTCCATTGTATATATGTACCACATCTTCTTTATCCATTCATCTGTTGATGGGCGTTTATGTTGCTTCCATGTCCTGGCTATTGTAAATAGAGCTGCAATGAACATTGTAGTACATGACTCTCTTTTTTTTTTTTTTTTTTGTGATACGCGGGCCTCTCACTGTTGTGGCCTCTCCTGTTGCGGAGCACAGGCTCCGGATGCGCAGGCTCAGCAGCCATGGCTCACGGGCCCAGCCACTCCACGGCATGTGGGATCTTCCCGAACGGGGTCATGAACCCGCGCCCCCTGCATCAGCAGGTGGGCTCTCAACCACTGTGCCACCAGGGAAGCCCCATGACTCTTTTTGAATTATGGTTTTCTCTGGGTATATGTCCAGTTGTGGGATTGCTGGGTCATATGGTAATTCTATTTTTAGTTTTTTAAGGAACCTCCATACAGTTCTCCATAGTGGCTGTATCAATTTACATTCCCACCAACAGTGCAAGAAGGTTACCTTACCTTCAGATTTTCTGATAAGCCATAGTTTCCTTTAAAAACTTTCCATATAGTAAAATTCACTCTTTTGTTCAGTTTTTACACATGCATAAATTCATGTAATCATCACCACAATCAGGATACAGGAAGTTCCATCAGCTCAAATATTTCTTTCAATTTCTTTTAAAATAGCAGACTGATGTAGGCAGTGAAGTCTGAGCATTATATAGCAAAATATCACTTCTTTGTATTTAGGTAACACCTTCAGGCTAACAAAGGAGAGTCTTTTCCTCCCTTTACCTGTGGGTACCTCTGGTTCTAGAGTTTATGTGACACTTGCATTTTCCCAGACCGCAGTGTCAACCTATCTCACTGGAGTAAAGGGAATGGGAAAGGCTTTTGACCCAGTGAAATAACTTAATACTTTTGCTTCTCACTTTTGTAGAAAAGTGTCCAGTGTATCCAACAGAGCTAGTGTTTGCCCTGGACCAGTCCTACGATATCACAGAGCAGAGATTTAATGAAACGAGGGACATCATCATTTCTATTGTCAATGACCTTCACATCAGGGAAAATAATTGCCCTGTGGGAGCAAGAGTTGTCGTGGTTTCCTTCGACTCAGGCACCAGCTACCTTATCCGTGGGTCTGACTACCATAGCAAGAAGGAACTCCTTCATCTTCTTTCCCAAATTAAATATCAAAAATCCAGGGAAGTCCGAGACATTGGTAACACAATGAAGTTTGTGGCTCGGAACATCTTCAAGCGGATGTTAGCAGGAGCCAATGTGCAGAGAGTCGCTGTGTTTTTTAGCAATGGACAATCTGCCAGTAGATCATCCATCATCACGGCCACCATGGAGTTTAGCGCCCTGGATATCAGCCCTGCAGTCTTTGCTTTTAATGAAAGGGTTTCCCTTGAGGAGGCTTTTGAGGTAAGTACTTCCCTGGTCAATGTATTTATTTTTAAGATATTAGTACTAGCAGGATGGGAATACTGGGGAGTAGGGGGACAGATGTGGCCTCTTGATCCCCTTTGAAATTTTCACAGCTGTATTGTTGCCAGGGTCCATGAAATCCAATTTTTAATAAGCACAGTAGCCAGTGATAGCAGCCACCTTTGTTCAGGTCCTGCTGGGCACCAGGCACTGTCCCTAGAGCTTTACATACACACTTAGGCATTCTCCAACCCTCTGAAGTAAATGCATATTATCTCCATTTAAAAATCAGGAAACTGAGGCCCAGAGAGTTTGAGTGACTTCTTTAACTTTGTACAGCTATTTAGTGGCTAAATCAAGATTTGAACTAGATCTGTCAATATAACACCTTACCAGCCCTCTGCCAACCTGGTGTTTCTCAAATCTGTCATCTGCTAGCTGTATCTCATTGAACAGCTGGTCTTAACCTGTAATGGGTGAAGTTTAGAGTGTTTCTGAACCCTTGATGTTGTGTAAAACTTTGATGGGTATGAACCTTTTTCTCAAGAGAGGTTCCATCACTTTTGGATTCACAGATTCTCATGGGATCTGTGCTTCCCTCTTTCTCCCCACAAACCTAAGAACTTCTCCATCTACTGTTCAACTATTTTAAACTCTACTCATATTATCCATGAAATACATGCTCCTGGACCTGGGTGGAATCATTATGTCATCCAAGAGGTTATAAAGGTCTATTTTTACACAAATACACATGTCTACTATAAAAAGAAAAGCCCTCTATAACATGAAGAGAGTCAATCTGCTCATAAGGTATCCATGAATATTTTGGAAATAGGAGTCATAGGGAGAATAGATCCTGACAGAAAGGATTGTAGGAGTTTGAAGTATTTTCTATAAAAATAACTACTTCCCAACATAGATAATTTATTTATTGGTTTCGTTAGAGTATATGTCCCCCCACTAGAATGTAGGATAGAGATTTTATCTGCTTTGTTCATTTCTGTATCCCCAGCACCTAGAATATTACCTATTTAACATTGTAGGCATTCAATAAATATTTGTTGAATGAATGCATGGGTGAATGAAGAGCATGTGGTTGACTCCTGTGAATAAACTTCCTTGATTGCCAAGGTTGCAGTTAAACTTTACATGGGGGACCAACAAGGTCAAACACAAAATAACACACAAAGTATCCAGTTTCATAAAAACTAGAGAGTAGGAATGTAGTAGCTACTTTCTAACTATAAGGCTGGAATGATAATAAATATTACCAAATGCTCAGTCAGCACTTTACAGAAAAACAGAGGGGTGGTTTTTCTACCTTTTAATTTCCCAAGGGAGAAAGAACAAAAGCATGAGCATCTCTGTTGAGAGATCTCCTCATCACCTGGGAATGATAGATTTCTATTATTATAATTAAAGTGTCTGTATTGCATGGTGCCTCAAACAGAGTAAATGCCCAATATATAGTTATCGAGTCTGAATGAATGAATGCTATATATTGCCTATTTCAGTGAGTATCAAAGCAAAAATATAATCAAGAAACAGATAAAGTCAGGCAGTGTACTACCAAGAATTTTTAATAGACATAGTGTCCTCTGTCTACATGCTTTTGTAATAGACCTTTTAAAAATTGAAGTATAGTTGATTTACATGCTGTGTTAATTTCTGCTGTACAGGACGTGATTCAGTTATATGTATATATATATGCATACACATGCACACACACATATATATAGGCATACATATACATTCTCTTTTATATACTTCTCCATTATAGTTTATCAGAGGATATTGAATATAGTTCCCTTTGCTATAAAGTAGGACCTTGTTGTTTATCCATTCTATATATAATAGTTTGCATCTTCTAATCCCAAATTCCCAATCCATCCCTCCCCTCCCACCCCCTTGGCAATCATAAGTCTGTTCTCTATGTCTGGGAGTCTATTTCTGTTTTGTAGATATGTTCATTTGTGTCATATTTTAGATTCCACTAGTGATGTCACATGGTATCTGTTTTCTCTTTCTGACTTCACTTAGTATGATAATCTCTAGGCCCATCCATGTTGCTGCAAATGGCATTATTTCATTTTTTTTATGGCTGAGTAATATGGAATAAACATAATTAGAATTTTGTGATTGGAGAAATCCACTTGACATCTGAAAGATATGTCTTCTTCTAGATAGTGTGATTGGTTGGAAATAGTTGGAATCACTACTTAAAGAGGCTAAAGGAAACTGGTGAACGTAAAATTTCTGCAAGACCCAACCCCAGAAACTGATGTATAGTACATAAACAGCTGGTGCATAATTAGAAGTGTGTGAAAATTCAGTGCAGAATTGCAGTTTTGGAGATAAGAATGAGGTATTGATATCTACCCCAGTGGGTGAATCTTGTGGTTAACTTGTGGCAGTTTCCTCATCATAAAATTGTGTTGCTCATACCTATATTATATGTTTTCTTGAGTTATGTTTAGGATCAAGGGGGGATAGTGTGTGTGTGTGTGTGTGTGTGTGTGTGTGTGTGTGTGTGTGTGTGTGTATGCATAAAGATGCACTGAATAGATCAATGGGCTACAATGCAAGGTGATGGTGATTAGTTAGGTGTTTTTCAAACTCTTAAAGTGTGTGCACAGTGTATTCCTGATGATGACTAAAGAAAATGAGCAAGTAAGCATATACTTCTTTTTCAATGCAGTTTGACAACACGGGAACATTTCAGGTGCTTCCTATTCCTCCAAATGGGGAATATGAACCATTAGAAAGACTTCGGAAATGCACTCTTTGCTATGGTAAGACTAATGAGAAAAATTTATTGTGCTGAAACACTTAAATGCCTTCTGGGTGAGTTATTAAAACTACCTTTATCAAAGAATTATATTTTTGATTGTAGATTGTATTTTAAGTTTTCCAGTCTTTCAACACCATATGTCAGTTTCAATCTCTGTAATGTTTGAAGTTTCCATAGAATGTGAAAATTGGTTTAGAAGATTATCCCAATTGATTCGGCTTTTCCTGGGGACAATTTGATAGTTTGTATCAAAAGCTTCTAAAATATTTTCTAAAAGAGTTTGGACATGTCTTATAGACTTTAAGTATACATGTTACGTACATCTGCTTTCAACAAAGACATTCCCAAATTGTCTGCTAGTGGCCACAGAAATTATGAGGACGTTGAAAATTCCTTATTAATTTAAATGATGTGAGATTGAAGAGGTATTGATCAGATGATTAATTTTTGGTAATCAGTCCCTTATTCACTTGAAGATCTCAAACAACAGTGTTTTCTTGTGCCGACATTGAACCAATGATAAGTCTCTATGTATTTTCAGATAAATGTTTTCCAAATACTTGCAAGAAAGAGATTTTCTTACCTGAAAATTCATACATGGATGTCGCCTTCCTCTTAGACAATTCTAGGACTATAACAAGTGATGAGTTTAAGGATGTCAAAGCCTTGGTGAGCTCAATGCTTGACAACTTTGATATTGCCTCAGACCCTGTAACCTCAGACTCTGGTGATAGGATTGCCTTGTTGAGCTACTCTCCTTGGGATGGGAGGAAGAAGGATGTGGTAAAAACAGAGTTTGAGTTTACAACTTATGACAATCAAGCTCTAATGAAGAGGCACATCCAGACTTACCTCCAACAGCTAAATGGAGAATCCACCATTGGCCATGCCCTACTGTGGACTGTGGAGGATCTCTTCCCTGGAACACCCAAACTGAGAAAACATAGGATCATCTTTGTAGTCTCCGCTGGAGAAAATCATGAGGGAAAGGAATTCTTAAAGAAGATGGCTCTGAAGGCCAAGTGTCAAGGCTATGTCATATTTGTGATTTCTCTGGGCTCTACACATAGGAAGGACATGGAGGAGCTAGCCAGCCACCCACTTGAACACCATCTGATACAGCTTGGGAGAATTCATAAACCAAACCTGGATTATGTTGTGAAGTTTTTAAAGCCATTTGTGTACTCAGTTAGACGTAAGTCACTATTTTGTTTTCTCTTTGTTTTAATAAATTAGTGTTTGTTAGTAGTATTGATAACCTAACATACCTCTGTATCTATAGCTAACCAAAATATGTGAATTAGATGGTGAAAAGCGGACTGGAATAGGCCACATCTTGGTTATACCCTGTTTATGCTTTGGTCATAATGCAGTGAGACCTTTTTCATTATATAATGTCTCTTTGCCAAAATCTCAGCACTAGAAGGAACGGAGTGACTGGAGACATCCTGAACTACACTTGTTCAACTTAAAGAAGTTCTAGCAGCTCTTAGGTGGTCTCCAGGTTGAGCATTTAAATAAAAGTTTTCCCTGCTACACCTGGTTTATTTCCAACCTTGGAGTACCCTGGAGACCTGTATGAGAGTGCTGCTCCCAAAGAGTCTGAGCATACAGACCACACAGGAATCTTGTTAAAATGGAGGTTCTGATTCAGTATGTGTAGGATGGAGCCTAATATTCTGCATTTCTAACAAGTTCTTCAGTAATGTCAATGCTCTGGTCCACAGATCACACTTTGAGTAGAAAAGTTCTAGGCCAATGTACTACAAATCATCACCCATTGGACCAGTGTTAGTCCATAAACTGATGAGTAAAGAAAGAAATACAGAAATTGGACTTCCCTGGTGGCGCAGTGGTTGAGAGTCCGCCTGCTGATGCAGGGGGCGCGGGTTCGTGCCCCAGTCTGGGAAGATCCCACATGCCGTGGAGCGGCTGGGCCCGTGAGCCACGGCCGCTGAGGCTGCGCGTCCGGAGCCTGTGCTCCGCAACACGAGAGGCCACAGCAGTGAGAAGCCCGCATACCACACCAAAAAAAAAAAAGAAATACAGAAATTGAGAATAAGCATCTAGAAACTTTTAAAGCAATTTGACATTGCCACATTATACAAGTGTATAAAGAGTGGGCATTGTCTCATTGAACGAGATATAAACCAAAAGTATCAGTTTGCGAAAGGCTAGAAATAAAAATACCTTGTCCTTCACCACAAGTGGTTTGAGAAATGCTCTTTCTAGAGAGGTGGTTCTCAACTGGGGATGATTTTGCCCCCCATTTGACATTTGGAAATGTCTGGAGACACTTTTGGTTGTCAGAACTAAGAGAGAGGATACTACTGGTATTCAGTGGGTAGAGACCAAGGATGCTGCTAAATATCCTACAATGCACAGGGCGCCTCCCACAGCAAAGAACAATCCAGCCCAAAATGTCAATAGCACTGAGGTTGAGAAATCCTGCTCTAGCGGATCCCATGGAATCAGAGCTGAACCTTTTCTTTCTGGGAATCTGACAAGTGTAGAGTTAGATTCTGTTGGAACCAATCCCACCACCCTACGATTCCAAAGTCGCCCTGGTATTCAAGGAATCTTCAATACCACCATAGTGACAACATCTTGGAAGTTCACTCTTCATTGAAGAAGGAGCTTCCCCTTTCTCCTGTGACTCATATTCAACTGAAGAATCCAATAATTACCCCTTTGGGAATATCATGTTATTTTTTTAACTCTAAATGCCTTCCATTGTATAATGCACCATTGTATTATGAAAAATGAAAGAAAAAGTGCTTCCAGTTAAATGTTGATACTTACTTTCCTTTTAGAGTTTTTTATTTTATATTCTTCAAAAGAGTTCTTTTAGACAGCCTACGATATGTCACTCTTGTGCATACATAAAAAGGGAATATATGTGAAACAGACTTGGTTAAGGCATTCCTAAAACTTCTTCTAGTCAAAATTTGACTTTTGTGAGCTCTTTCTTGACTCAGTCATTGGTACCCATCTTTTCCCATGCAATATTTTTCTTTATGCCATCAAGATCAATGATGGATTTTTTTAGAAAATCTTTTTTAAATTTCATTTTTATTGGAGTATAGTTGATTTAAAATGCCTTGCCAGCTCCTGCTGCACAGCAAAGTGAATCAGCCATACATATACATAAATCCACTCTTTTTAAGATTCTTCTCCCATACAGGTCATCACAGAGTATTGAGAAGTGTTCCCTGTGCTATACAGTAGGTCCTTATTAGTTATCCATTTTATGTATAGTAGTGTGTATATGTCAATGTGCCCCCAATGGAGCAGCACTTTAAAAAGATTCTATGAAATAACACAAAACTGGTCTTGCTGGGCTCTTAAATTAGGCTTTGCAATTGTTAGAGCTAGCTTACTTTTGATTTCCATCTAAGCAGTGTTGTTAAACACATCCAATTCACTGTCTTCCCATAACCACTTGGTTTGTAGAGGTTAAAGTCTCCTTTACTAATACTTCCCGGAATTTTTTCTAAACTGCTGACCCCAATTCTACAAGTTTTGGTGCTGGCACGTTTGTTGTTCCCACATGCACAGGCGATAACAATGGCATCATGATTCCTTCCTCACCAATAGCAACTGTCAACTGCAATTGATTAGAAGACATAGTCTCATTTCAGAGAAATAGAAAAAAATGCTCATCTTAGAACAAGAGAAATATGATTATTATAAAACCATAAACATTCTGTGAGATATTTTCACGTAGACTTCAATCATTCAATGGTCAAAGATCTTTCACTAAAACCTATTTATTTTCCTGAATGTGGGGAAAATTATATATTTCTCAGTATTCCACAGTTTATACAACAACAATAGAAAGAGATAAAGGAACATATTATTTAGGTCAGTAAGCTAAAATCTTTCCTGTGATTATTTTCCTCCTAGGAAATCAGTGTTAATTGGTGCAGAAGCACAGAAATAGCATCATGTAATAAAATATTACTTTTTCTATTAGCATAAGTCTGAGTGGAAAAGTATTATAGGATCAGAATAAAATTATGTTAGCCTGAACATATGGAAATTGTGTCTCTGCATCACAATTAACCCTTAAATGAACAATTTGAGGAGGTCCGTTTCCATGACCCCAGTAATTCTTTGACTGCAAAATGTTCTAAAATCAAATTCTGAATGCTATTTCTAGTTGCTACTATTTTCTGTTCTCACCCAAGCCAAATTGTGCTGAAATACTTTAGTGACATTTATCGCTTCAAGAAGATTCCTGTTGGAGTTATCTTTCCCTAGCAAATACAACTTCTAGTTTAAAAATCTAGCTATAATTTTCCTCTCTCAATAGGAGGATTGAATCAGTATCCACCACTGATGCTTGAGAACATCTGCAGACTCATCAATTCAAAGGAAGAGGATAATCGAAGTATCAATCTCCTGTGAGTTAGAAAGCTCTGATATTTACAAGTGACTGTTGATTGACTAAGGGGTGTGTAAATGGCTGATGGCAGATAAGGTCTCTGAAGGAAAGGCTCTTCATGTATTCCATTTTCTATAGCAGAAGTTGCACACAAGTATGCTTTCAGGATTGATGTTTTGATAATATCCTCATGAGCTTATTACAATTTTGCTTTAAAATGTATGGTTTCCTCAGAAATTTCCATATTGAAATTTACCCCAGAATTCAGTCTCAACCCACCTGAACCTTACTTCTCATCTCTCCCCATCATAAGCTCTGAGTTCCGGCCACACTGGACTCTTGTCTGCCTTGTGTGACCAGAGATCCAGGAGTTCACCCTCCTGGACTTCTGGTCACACTGCCTGGGATCCTGTTCCTTCCAGTGAGACCCTACCCATCCTTCATGGCCCTGATTAAACCTATCTCCTCTTCAAAGCCCATCTTTACTCTCAGTCAAAATCCACAGTTATTCCTTTTTTTAATAACTTTTTCACCTCTGCTGAGGCACTTATTACAGTTTATCCCAATGTCTTGTCTCACTGAAGTATGGGGTTCCATGTGATTCATTGTTTCATTCACAAAACAGCATGAAAGACCCTACAATATCATTGCACATGTAAATAATTTTCTTTAAAATTTTATCTTGAGTGAAAATATAAATAATTAATCTGAATGGACTTGAAGCAATGAGAATGGCCCATTTGGTTGCTCTGTGCTTTTCTCTCTATTTCACCAAGCTTAGATCCCTGACTACAGCCTGTGAAAGCCCAGAGTTAGCCCATAATGGCCCTGTCCTGTCAGATTGCAATTAAGCAAAGAGCTTCTCAAAATAGATGCGATCTTTTCCATAAATCCCATATATCCAAAATGGCAAGATGAAGTGTTCCTCAGAATTCATGCAAATACATGTTCCTCTCATGTCAGGTTTTATTTATACTTAGTAGTTTAACAAGGAAGCGTCCAGCAGCTCACACCTTCTGAAGGACAATATGGCACTGATGTCCTGTGAAGCAGTGTTTCCCAACATGGAATAGACAATACTCTTATTTAAAGGAAAATCAATTCTTACAGGACTACATTTTAATATAATGTTATTTTAACATGTACAAACACAAATCTAGTTGCAAATACCATATGTGTATAGTTCCTATGCAACTATCAAACAAAAATACATTCGTACATCAAACCCAAGGAAACTCAGTAAGACACAAATTTAAAACAGTAATTTAATGTATTAGATGATTCTGCTTTGCCAAAATAGAATTCCTAAAAACTAAAAAAAGAAATTTTATAGCTAAACATGTAAACAACCTAAATGTCCATCAACAGATGAATGGATATAGAAGATATAATACATACATACACACACACACACACACACACACACACACACACACTGGAATATTATTCAGCCATAAAAAATGAAATAATGCCATTTGCAGCAACATGGATGGACATAGAGATTATCATACTAAGTGAAGTAAGTCAGACAGAGAAAGACAAATATCAAATGATATCACTTATATGTGTAATCTAAATCAATGATACAAATGAACTTATTTACAAAAGAGAAATAGATTCACAGACTTAGAAAATAAACTTACAGTTACCAAAGGGGAAAGGTGCAGGGGAGAGGGATAAATTAGGAGTTTGGGATTAATAGATACATCCTACTATATATAAAATAGGTAAACAACAAGGACCTGCTGTATAGCACAGAGAACTATACTCAATATCTTGTAATAACCTATAACGGAAAAGAGTCTGAAAAAAATATACATGTATATGTGTATATATACACATATACATATATACATACATATATATGTATGTATAAATGAATCACTTTACTGTATACCTGAAACTAACACAACATTGTAAATTAACTATGCTTCAATAAAACAAATTTTAATAATGTATATATTGGTAAAATGTGTAAAACATGATGCATGCTGCAGAGTCACCTCTGCTCTCAGCTTGCCCACTCAGTTCTGTGAGTGCTGATTCCCCAGCACTTGTCTTCACCTGCACTACTGCATAACGATCATTCCCACTCTAGTCATCATATCATTTGGCTTTTGCTTGGTGTGAATGTATTGTTGATAATATTATGTCTAACTTTATTTCCTTTCCTCATTAACTCTCAAAAGTTAAAGTAGTACCACCGGGTGCCAAACAACAGTATCAATGCACATGTAAACATGGACTTGAAATTGCATAAAGGTGCATTCATAGGATAAGAATAAACTTATATTGAATATGTTTTTTACCATCACCTAAATAAAAACACAATATTTTCAAACTATCATTCTTACTCCAAAGAATATAAATGTAGATACCATTTTAGGAAGCATGGTGTCAATGAGATATATTTTATATAGTTTTATTCTTCTCAGTGCAGTTGATGGTAGATTAAATGACTATTTTTCCTACATTTTCTGTGGAGATTGATATCAAACTGAGACACATTATTTGGTTGTCCCAAGTAACCTATGAGTTTCTTGTCATTTATCTAAAACTCTGTGGCAAATCAGACCTGATTTATTCCAAAGTAGTGTTTCCTAGGCTATAAGCAGATGGCAGGAAAGAGAAGGATAAATGGGAATTTACACAAATGTATCAGTATATGCTTTTTTTAAAAAAATGAAGTATAGTTGACTTACAATATTATATGAGTTTCAGGAGTACAGCAGAATGATTCAGTACTTTTACAGATTATACTCAATTAAAAGTTATTACAAGATAATGGCTATAAGTCCCTGTGCTATACAAAATATCCTTGTTGCTTATCTATTTTATACACAGTAGTTTATATTTCTTAATCCCTTATCCCTAACCTGCTCCCCCCCCTACCCTCTCCCCTCTGGTAACCTCTAGTCTGTTCTCTGTATCTGTGAGTCTGTTTCTGTTTTGCTATATATATTCATTTGTATTATTTTTTAGATTCCACATATAAGTGATATCATACAGTATTTGTCTTTCTCTCTCTGACTTACTTAAGTATAATATTCTCTAGGTCCATCCATGCTGCTGCAAATGGCAATAATTCATTCTTTTTTATGGCTGAGTAATATTCTACTGTATATATACTATATTATTCTTAAGCCAGTCATCTGTTGATGGACACTTGGGTTGCTTCCATGTATTGGCTATTGTAAATAAAGCTGCTATGAACATTGGGGTTCATGTATTTTTTTCAAATTAGTGTTTGTGTTTCTTTGGATGTATGCCCAGGATGTGAATTGTTGGATCATATGGTAGCTCTATTTTTAGTTTTTTAAGGAACCTCCGTACTGTTTTCCATAATGGCTGCACCAATTTACATTCCTGCAAACAGTGTACAAGGGTTCCATTTTCTCCACATCCTCACCAACATTTATTATTTGTAGACTTTTTGATGATAGCCATTCTGACAGGTGTGAGGAGTTATCTCATTGTGGTTTTGGTTTGTATTTCTCTGATGATTAGCAAGGTTGAGCATCTTTCCATGTGCCTGCTGGCCATTTGTATGTCTTCTTTGGAGAAATTTCTATTTAGCTCTTTTGCCCTTTTTTTTTTTTTTTTTTTTTTTTTTGCTGTACGCGGGCCTCTCACTGTTGTGGCCTCTCCCGTTGCGGAGCACAGGCTCCGGACGCGCAGACTCAGTGGCCATGGCTCACAGGCCCAGCCGCTCCACGCACGTGGGATCTTCCCGGACTGGGGCACGAACCTGCATCCCCTGCATCAGCAGGCGGATTCTCAACCATTGCGCCACCAGGGAAGCCCTTTTGCCCATTTTTTAAATTGGGTTGTTTTTTTGATATTGAGTTGTATGAGCTATTTATCTCTTTTGAATATTAATCCCTTATCAGTCATATCATTTGCAAATATTTTCTCCCACCCCATAGGTTGTCTTTTAGTTTTGTCAATTGTTTCCTTTGCTGTGCAAAAGCTTTTAAGTTTAATAGGTCCCATTTCTTTATTTTTGCTTTTATTTCTTTTGCTTTAGGAGGCAGAGACAAAAAAATATTGTTTGTGATTTATATCAGAGAATGTTTTGCCTATATTCTCTTGTAGGAATTTTGTGGCTTCTGGTCTTACATTTAGGTCTTTAATCTATTTTGAGTTTATTTGTGTATATGGTGTGAGAAAATGTTCTAATTTCATTGTTTTACATATAGCTGTCCAGTTTTCCCAGCACCACTTATTGAAGAGACTGTCCTTTCTCCATTGCATTTTCTTGCCTCATTTGTAATAGCTAGATTAAGTGACCATAAGTGCGTGGGCTTATTTCTGAGCTCTCTATTCTATTCCATTGATCTCTGTATCTGTTTTTGTGCCAGTACCTTGCTGTTTTGATTACTGTAACTCTGTAGTATAGTCTGAAGTCTGGGAGGGTGGTATCTGCAGCTTTGTTCTTTTTTTCTTTTGTTCTTGCTTTGGCAATTCAGTGTCTTTTGTGGTTTCATATGAATGTTAGGATTATTTGTTCTAGTTCTGTGAAAAATGTCATGGGTATTTTGATAGGAATTGCATTAAATCTGCTTTGGGTAGTATGGTCATTTTAGCAATATTAATTCTTTCAATCCAAGGGCACAGAATATCTTTCTATTTCTTTGTATCATCTTTAATTTCCTTTATCAATGTTTTATTATTTTCAGAGTATGGGTCTTTTACCTCCTTGGTATTTCATTCTTTTTGAAGTGATTTTAAATGGGATTGGTTTTTCACTCTCTCTTTCTGATAGTTCATTATGAGTGTATAGAAAAGCAACAGATTTCTGTATATTAGTCTTGTGTCCTGTGACTTTGCTTAATTCATTTATTGGTTCTAATAGTTTTTGGGTAGAGACTTTAGGGTATCTATATAAAGTATCATGCCATCTGCAAATAGGGACAGTTTTATTTCTTCCCTTCCAATTTGAATGCCTTTTATTATCTGATTGCTGTGGCTAGGACTTCCAAAACTATGTTAAATAAAAGTGGTTAAATAGCCTTATCTTGTCCCTAAATTTAGAGGAAAACCTTTCAGCTTTCCTCCATTGCATATGATATTAGCTGTGGATTTGCCATAAATGGTCTTTATTATGTTGAGATATGTTCCTTCTGTACCCACTTTGATGAGAGTTTTTATCATGAATGGAAATTGAATTTTGTCAAATGCTTTTTCTGCATATATTGAGGTGATCATGTGATTTTTGTCCTTCATTTTGTTAATGTGGCATATCACACTGATTGATTTGTGTATGTTGAACCATTCTTCTGTCCCTAGAATAAATCCAACTTGACACAGTGTATGATCCTCTTATATACTGTTGGATTCATTTTGCTAATATTTTGTTGAGGATTTTTGCATCTGTACTCATCTAAGATATTGGCATGTAATTTTCTTTCTTTGTAGTGTCTTTGTCTGGTTTTGGTTTCAGGGTACTGGTGGCCTTGTAGAATGAATTTGGGAGTGTTCCATCCTCTTGAATTTTTTGGAATAGTTTGAGAAGGACAGGTATTAGTTCTTCTATACATGTTTAGTAGAATTCCCCTGTAGTATAATGAATTATTTGATTGAAATAAATTTAGATTTTTATCACCAAATTTTCTTTCTTCTAAGAAATAATTAAGTAACTATACTAAATTGTTGGGATATTTTATTTGTATTTCTCAAAGTTATATAGGTTCACCTAAAACTTTCCCTTTTATCTTCTAGATTTACCCCTGAGCCACATGAGATTCCTTCAGGAGAGAACAGCTTCATTGGCCAGGAGTTGAGTGTGGTCAGAGATTCATCTTTTGTGTTGGAAGACACTGGAAGTGACCATCTGGCTTACATTCCAAGTCAAATGTTTATGCCACAGAAATTAACAACTAAATATGAAAAAGATCAGGATTCTGAAGAAATTGCAAGTCTCACTTCTGGTAAGGAAATGAAAAGTTATAGCAGTAATTTAAAAATAACTGGATCCTAATCTTTTAACACTAATAGAGAAATAAATAAGGTGGGTATAAAACGCAACTTTTTTCAAGTTCAAGATTGTGGCTACAACTGCAGCTTTTATTTGATCTGAAGATTTAAACGGTCACAGGTACCACTCTGGTAATCACTGATAAGTTCTAAGAAATGTCCCTGATATGCTCACCAAACTTAAGATTTCTCTAGAAACCACAATTTAGGTTAGTGTGATGTAGAAGGAGGTACTATAGAGAATAACATAGCAAAGGAGGAACTTTTAAAAGTTGGCCTGACCGGTGCCCCAGAATTTGTGATTGCATGAGAAGGTGTAAGGTTTTTTCACTGGAGATAAAATAAACTACCCCACTCTCTACTCTATACATTTTAATGGCAAAGTAGTAATGCTTTTTGTCAGGATTTAATAGTGTCAAACAAATCAGATCATAGAATTTTGGCGGTATTTTCATTTAAAAGGGTGGGCATTCTAAACAGACTATTCAGCTATTCCATCTATGTATCTAGAGTCTCCCAAAATGCTCAGTTGGCCAGAATGCCAGCATTTAAAGCATTATGTCATAAGTATCATGTGTGATGTTAGAATATGCAAGTTTGAAAGAAAAGGCGGCCAATCTCATAATATTCATTCTTAGTAATTTCCTTGGATAAACAAATGTTCTTTTCCTGGGGTTCAACACTGATGTCCCCATATTTCCCCCCTATTTCTGAAATGTACATGTTTGAAATTTTGTCTTTAAAGCAGCTAAACTTTCCTTTATAGAAGCTAGAATTGAGAATTAAAGAGTCAATCATTAGTTGAAAAATAAGACTTTTTAAAAAAGTAATGAAGTAAACCTGGATGTACATAGTTCCTTGGCATTAAGGCATTCAAGTGTGTGATTTCTTATTTAAAACAGTTTTTTATCATTATATAGACATAGCTTAAAGAAGAAAATACAAAATTTGTTCTTCTTAATGGATGCAGTTAATTTGGGGTATTCATTTTAACAATATGGGAATTACAACAGCCCTCAAGGCATAGGAATTTATTATGGTTTGGTTTAGGAAGAAAAAAAAAGAAAAAGAGAAGTTATTTTGGCAGAGTTGGAATACCAAATTGTCATTTGTGATACTATTGTTAGTGGTAAGCATTTTAAAGTCTAATAATTCAGAAGTGTGAAACTTTTCAAGAAAGACCGAATTAATTGGATATTTAAGGGAAAAAAGGAGAAACTCATCTTTGCAGCCATCTTTAATGACCGTTGTTCAGTAGTAATAGAAGCACTTTTCATTTGGTTCTTCAGATGTCTGGGTATCAAGATACTCATAACCAGTTTAAGGTCCAATTTGTCTGCAGAAATAATTGTTGCATGGCTCTGTAGGAAAAAAATATCAATTTGCTGTTACACCCACCACACCCAATTTCTCTTGCAGTGGATTGAAATGTGTTGGGAGTTCTGTGGAAGATTATGTTGACTTGTGATTGCCTGGAAACAGAGTCTCAGACTTAAGGATAATATATATTTTTTATCCTTTAAAATAAATCTGAGTCTCAGATCATCAGTGTTGTCTAGGGACTTCATACTATTCCTTTCTTTCTTTTTTTTTCTTTGTAAAATCATTGCTAGCTAGTTGTCAAAAGCTGCTGAGAACTTTCTGTATAATGTGCCATCCTCAAGGAGAGTAAATTGTAGTTCAGATATTTTATCCAGTCGCTAAGAGATGAGCTTTGATACACGTTCCAGATGTATTGCACAAATAAAAAGATTGATCACTTCCATAAGAACTTCCACATACTATGCTTATTACTCATTTATAATGTGATTCTTATGGCCAAGGGCTGATTTTTGTGCCCTTGAATGGAGAGTCCTGGGGAAGTCAAGAATCTTAACCATTTAAGAAATTTTGAGTTCCCAGAGTACTGTGGGCTGGCAATGAATTGTGTATCACTCTCTTCCACAAGAAACACAACCACTATCTCTCTACCTTGGCCTCTCCCTTGCTTCTTCCTCTCTACTCCAGTTTCCAAGTTCATCCTTAATTGCATCACCTTTCCTGGCCCTCTCCTCTCCTTACAGCAGCTCAAAGACAATTTGTATCAGGATCACCTGGAAGCCCTTCACAAACATAGATTCCTAAGCCCTTCCCAGTACTACTGCTTCATATTTAGGGGTGTGAGTGGCCAGGAAAAAAGCCACAAGCTTTAAAACCACCATAGGTGATTTTTGTAGGTCCTCATTTTTCAGATCCACTATCCCAGTGATTCTCAAAACGTGTGTCCCTAAACCAGCAGCATCAACATCACCTGGGAACTCGTTAGAAATGCACTGATCCTGGACCTACTGAAGCAGAAACTGGAGGTGGGGCTCAGCCATCTGATTTTTAACAAGCAAAAAATCTGATCCAGGCTGAAGTTTAAGAACTACTGTGCATGCTAGCACTTTGGTGTGCTTCCAGATTTGCTCTGTGCTCTCAGCTAAAAGCAATTGAGTAACTAGTATCACAGAACAGAAGAATTCCTATTGTCAAAGGGATCCAGGTAAACTGGATTATAATTTTATTTTACTCATCCAAGAACACTGAACATTCATCCACCCATCTATTCATCCAACATCTATCTAACAAGACATTTTAAGATCCAAATATGTAGGGGTTATCTAGAGGTACTATTATGCATTTTGACCACGCATCCACAATATAAAATTTCCTTGGAAAATTCAGTTGCTCTTAATTACTCACTAATGGAATACACATAGTTCTTTGGAATTATGTAATGAAAAATGGGTGGTTTAATTCTCATTAAATTGCAACTTTTGACCCAATGGTGAGCCTAGCACTTTCATCAAAGATGCTATGTTAACTAATACTTAAGATACAGTTAGTCTATTGTCAAGATTAATGAGGGACAGGATAATTTTTAATGAATGTTAAATACCAACCCAAACTCAGCCTAGGGCACACTCATAGCTTTAAGCACTCCCTGTCCTTAGGATAATTTCAGCTGATATTCTTTTCAGTGAATTTTATTAAGAAATAAGAGGCAACACTTCCCTCTTCAAACTAGGCTGGAGTTGTGCTCAAGGGAATTTGCATGGATTTTGTTTTACATTTTTATTTTGCTAACTTTGATTGTGATCTACAATCAGTTTTGTTTTTTTAAGCCAATGTATCTTTTGATTTTGAGTCAATCATAAGGTATTAGAGCTGGAAAGGTATTTAGTGATTAGCTCTTGCAAATTCACCTGGGGTTGATTCTACCCTACTCTACCCTAGGAGACATATTGCAATGTCTGGAGACATTTTTAGTTGTCATAACTGGAGGGTACTACTGGCATCTAGTGGGTAGAGACCACAGATGCTGCTAAACATCCTACAATGCACACAGAACATCCTCTCACAACAAAGAATTATCCAGTCAGACTGTCAATAGTGAAAGAAACCCTGTTTTAGAAGGAACTTCAAGCCCCTGAGATCAGGGAACTAAAAAATTCAGTATAGGAACTCAAGATTTCTACACCTTGCCCATTGTTTCCCAGTACACCCTCAGGATTCTGCTAATTTTTTTTTTTTTTTTTTTTTTTTTTTTTGCGGTACGTGGGCCTCTCACTGCTGTGGCCTCTCCCGTTGTGGAGCGCAGGCTCCGGACACGCAGGCTCAGCGGCCATGGCTCATGGGCTCAGCCGCTCCGCGGCATGTGGGATCTTCCCGGACCGGGGCACGAACCCGTGTCCCCTGCATCGGCAGGCGGATTCTCAACCACTGCGCCACCAGGGAAGCCCCTCTGCTAATTTTTTTTAAATTGTAGAAGTACTATCATACCATATAAAATTTTAATACAGAGTCACAAATCACACAATTTAGCAGACTGAGCTATTTGTGGTGTGGAGTACAGTCTTTGGTTTTTTCACAGGCATACAGGTTTACATAGTTTTATTCAATTTCATATCCTGTTTTTCACATATGTTATAAATTTTACATATTGCTGCAAGCTTCATACTGATTTTTCTGTGTTCTCATAATGCTACTTTCAATGAATGAATGTTTTTAACTATCTGTTGTTGAACACTTAGCTTGCTTCCAATTTCTGCTGTCATGTGTTGAACTTGAAGACATATATATTCTGCTACATTTAAATCTGTACTAAAATTAAATGCAGCAGAACTGGCTTCTGAGTCACCCAATGGAGCAGTCCCCCAGTTGAATGTCCTACTTTCATATCTGTACACATGATAAAGAGGTCAGTGATAGAATTGGGATCATGTCTGAATTGTAATGACATGTTTCATGAATGCTTTAGGAGATCTCAACCATCGGGATGCTCTTTGGGGGATAAAACGAGTCTCCTGTTCATTTTAAGGTGTGGACTGAAGTTGTGACATTCACTTTTGCTTGAGAATTTGTTGTACAGTTATTATACTTTGGGTGTCTTCCTTGAAGATTTTGCATGCGGCAGAGCTAATGTGAACTGCGAATTCAGGGGATGTGGATGATTTGACTTCATGGAGGCTGCTTCTGTAGGTCTCATGCAATCATTTGTTGCAATTACTAAAACAATGTTCAATAGTGTTAGCAACACTTTTTTTCATGGGAATGGAATAAAACGTAGATAGTTGAAGTGATAATTGGGTGATGGTGGTGGTGGCGATCGACAAAGCAGTGGCAGCCCTCATTGAGGGCTTCCTATAGGAAAGGACTCTGCCAAGCATTTACATGGATTTTCCCATGAATATCCATGCAGCAAATATGTATTTGACTCCTGTTCTGAATTAAGCCCCATGCTAGTCTTTTGGGGGGGGGGGGTTAGAAAGATTTTTTTAAAAAAGATTCAGACAGAGGCCCTGTCTTCAAGGAGCTTGTAGTCTGATAATCAGAGTATATTCTGAGTAAAAAAAAAAAAGCCTAATACAAGTAAGAAAGTATTCAGTTTAATAAAAAGTGCAGGGAGATCAACTTGGTGGTTTGTGACCACCTAGAGGGGTGGGATAGGGAAGGTGGGAGGGAGGGAGACACAAGAGGGAAGAGATATGGGAACATATGTATATGTATAACTGAATCACTGTGGTATAAAGCAGAAACTAACACACCATTGTAAAGCAATTATACTCCAATAAAGATGTTAAAATTTTAAAAAGTGCAGGTGGAATGCTTTGGGGGCCAGTATTCATTTCAGCATTGTATTCACTGTCTCACTTGATGATCAAACAATGCATGAGAAATAATAGTAATCACAGAAGCTACCACTTATTTATTGCAACTATGCGCCAGGCACTTTACATACATGATTTAACTTAATCCTTACCATGATAATCTATTATTATTATTATAATGACTATTACATATTACAGATGAGGACACTGAAGCAAAGTTTAAGATCCTCAAGCAACATCACACAGCTTGTAAGCAGCCAGGATTCAAATCCATGCCCATTTCCACAAAAACGTTAACTTAACAATGTAGGCTTTGTCTGGCAAGGACATTGTCTGCATTTTCAAATCACAAAATATATCCAGCTGCCAAATTTGACGATCATCATGTCATCAGTGGGAAAGTTATTTTTAAAACAATTTTGGTGGTGCAATTCAATTTTAAAATTTTAATTTAATTATTTTTCTCTCATGCTTTTTTATAAGCCATACATGAATAAAGCCATAAATATTTCTTAATTCTTTTTTTTCACTTCTTTATTGGAGTATAATTGCCTTAAAATGTTACGTTAGTTTCTGCTGTATAACAAAGTGAATCAGCTATACGTATACGTATATACCCATATCCCCTCCCTCTTTCATCTCCCTCCCATCCTCCTTATATCCCTCCCCCATCCCACCCCTCTAGGTGGTCATAAAGCACGAAGCTGTTCTCCCTGTGCTATGCAACTACTTCCCACTAGCTCTCTATTTTATATTTGGTAGTGTATATATGTCCATGCCACTCTCTCACTTTGTCCCAGCTTACCCTTCTCCCTCCCTGTGTCCTCAAGTCTATTCTCTGCGTCTGCATCTTTATTCCTGCCCTGTCCATCAGTTCATCGAAACCATTTTTTTTTAGATTCCATATATATATGTTAGCATAGGGTATTTGATTTTCTCCTTCTGACTTAATTCACTGTCTATGATAGACTCAAGGTCCATCTACCTCATTAAAAATTATGCAATTTCATGACTGAGTAAGATTCCATTGTATATATGTGCCACATCTTTTTTTTTTAACGTTTTTACCGGACTATAATTGCTTTACATTGGAGTGTTAGTTTCTGCTTTATAACAAAGTGAATTAGTTATACATACACATATATCTCCATATCTCTTCCCTCTTGCATCTCCCTCCCTCCCACCCTCCCTATCCTACCCTTCTAGCTGGTCACAAAGCACTGAGCTGATCTCCCTGTGTTATGTGACTGCTTCCCACTACCTATCTATTTTATATTTGTTAGTGTATATATGTCCATATATACACTACCACTCTCTCACTTTGTCCCAGCTTACCCTTCCCCCTCCCCATGTCCTCAAGTCCATTCTCTAGTAGGTCTGCGTCTTTATTCCCATCATGCCCCTAGGTTCCTCATGACCAATTTTTCTTTCTTTCTTTTTTTAGATTCCATACATGTGTGTTAACATTCGGTATTTATTTTTGTCTTTCTGATTTACTTCACTCTGTATGAAAGACTCTAGGTCCATCCACCTCGCTACAAATAACTCAATTTCATTTCTTTTTATGGCAAGTAATATTCCATTGTATATATGTGCCACATATTCTTTATCCATTTATCTATCGATGGACATTTAGGCTGCTTCCATATCCTGCCTATTGTAACTAGTGCTGCAATGAACATTGTGGTACATGTCTTTTTGAATTATGGTTTTTCTCAGGGTATATGCCCAGTAGGGGGATTGCTGGGTCATATGGTAGTTCTATTTTTAGTTTCTTGAGGAACATCCATACTGTTCTCCATACTGGCTGTCTCAATTTACATTCCCACCAACAGTGCAAAAGGGTTCCCTTTTCTCTACATCTTCTCCAGCATTTATTGTTTCTAGATTTTTTGATGATGGCCATTCTGTCGGTGTGAGGTGATACCTCATTGTGGTTTTGATTTGCATTTCTCTAATGATTAGTGATGTTGAGCATCTTTTCATGTGCCTGTTTCCATCTGTATGTCTTCTTTGGAGAAATGTCCATTTAAGTTTTCCACCCATTTATGAATTGGGTTGTTTGTTTTTCTGATATTGAGCTGCATGAGCTGCTTATAGATTTTGGAGATCAATCCTTTGTCAGTTGCTTCATTTGCAAATATTTTCTCCCATTCTGAGGTTTGTATTTTTGTCTTGTTTATGGTTTCTTTGCTGTGCAAAAGCTTTTAAGTTTCATTGGATCCCATTTGTTTATTTTTGTTTTTATTTCCATTTCTCTAGGAGATGGGTCAAAAAGGATCCTGCTGTGATTTACGTCATAGAGTGTTCTGCCTATGTTTTCCTCTAAGAGTTTTATATTGTCTGGCCTTACATTTAGGTCTTTAATCCATTTTGAGTTTATTTTTGTGTGTAGTTTTATGGAATGTTCTAATTTCATTCTTTTACATGTAGCTATCCAGTTTTCCCAGCACTGCTTATGGAAAAGACTGTCTTTTCTCCATTGTATATTCTTGCCTCCTTTATCAAAAGTAAGGTGACCATATGTGTGTGGGTTTATCTCTGGGCTTTCTATCCTGTTCCATTGATCTATATTTCTGTTTTTGTGCCAGTCTTGATTACTGTAGCTTTGTAGTACAGGAAGTCAAGGAGTCTGATTCCTCCAGCTCCGTTTTTCTTTCTCAAGATTGCTTTGGGTATTTGGGTCTTTTGCGTTTCCATAGAAATTGTGAAAATTTTTATTCTACTTCTGTGAAAAATTCCATTGCGAGTTTGATAGGGATTGCACTGAATCTGTAGATTGCTTTGGGTAGTATAGTCATTTTCACAATGTTGATTTTTCCAATCCAAGAACATGGTATATCTCTCCTTCTGTTTGTATCATCTTTAATTTCTTTAATCAGTATCATAGTTTTCTGCATACAGGTCTTTTGTTTCCTTAGGTAGGTTTATTCCTCGGCATTTTATTCTTTTTGTTGAAATGGTAAATGGGAGTGTTTCCTTAATTTCTCTTTCTGACTTTTCATCATTAATGTATAGAAATACAAGATATTTCTGTGCATTAATTTTGTATCCTGCTATTTTACCAAATTCATTGATTAGCTCTAGGAGCTTTCTGGTAGCATCTTTAGGATTCTCTATGTATATTATCATGTCATCTGCAAACAGTGATTGTTTTACTTCTTTTTCCAATTTGGATTCCATTATTTCTTTTTCTTCCCTAATTACCATGGCTAAAACTTCCAAAGCTGTCTTGAATAATAGTGGTGAGTGTGGGCACCCTTATCTTGTTCCTGATCTTAGAGGATATGGTTTCAGTTTTTCACCATTGAGAACGATGTTGGCTGTGGGTTTGTCATCTATGGCCTTTATTATGTTGAGGTGGGTTCCCTCTATGCCTACTTTCTGAAGAGTTTTTTTCATAAATCGGTGTTGCATTTTGTCAAAAGCCTTTTCTGTATCTACTGAGATTATCATACAGTTCTTATCCTTCAATTTGCTAATATGGTATATCACATTGATTGATTTGCATATATTGAAGAATCCTTGCATTCCTGGAATACATCCCACTTGATCATGGTGTATGACCCTTTTAGTGTGCTTTTGGATTCTGTTTGGTAGTATTTTGTTGAGGATTTTTGCATCTATGTTCGTCAGTGATATTGGCCTGTAGTTTTCTTTTGTTATGACATCATTGTCTGATTTTGTTATTAGTGTGATGGTGGCCTCGTAGAATGAGTTAGGGAGTGTTTTTCCCTCTGCTATATTTTGGAAGAGTTTGAGAAGGATAGGTCTTAGTTCTTCTATAAATGTTTCATAAAATTCACCTGTGGAGCCATCTGGTCCTAGGCTTTTTTGTTGGAAGATTCTTAATCACAGTTTCAATTTCATTACTTGTGATTGGTCTGTTCATATTTTCTATTCCTTCCTGGTTCAGTCTTGGAAGGTGGTACTTTCTATGAATTTGTCCATTTCTTCCAGGTTGTCCATTTTATTGACATATAGTTGCTTGTGGTAGTCTCTCTGATCTTTTGTATTTCTGCAGTGTCAGTTATTACCTCTCCATTTTCATTTCTAATTCTGTTGATTTGAGTCCTCTCCCTTTTTTTTCTTGATGAGTCTGGCTAATGGCTTATCAATTTTGTTTATCTTCTCAAAGAACCAGCTTTTAGTTTTATTAGTCTTTGCTATTGTTTCCTTCATTTCTTTTTCATTTATTTCTGATCTGATCTTTATGATTTCTTCTGCCAACTTTTTGTTTTGTTGTTGTTGTTGTTCTTCTTCTTTCTCTAATTGCCTTCAGTATAAGGTTAGATTGTTTATTTAAGATTTTTCTTGTTGAGGTAGGATTGTATTGCTATAAAATTACCTCTTTGAACTGCTTTTGCTGCATTCCATAGGTTTTGGATCATCATGTTTTCATTGTCATTTGTCTCTAGGTATTTTTTTATTTCCTCTTTGATTTCTTCATTGATCACTTGGTTATATAGTAGCATATTGTTTAGCCTCCAAATGTTTGTATTTTTTACAGTTTTTTACCTGTAATTGATATCTAGTCTCATAATGTTGTTGTCAGAAAATATATTTGATAAGATTTCAATTTTCTTAAACTTACTGAGGCTTGATTTGTGACCCAAGATATGATCTATCCTGGAGAATGTTCCATGTGCACTTGAGAGGAAAGTGTATTCTGTTGTTTTTGGATGGAATGTCCTTTAAATATCAATTAAGTCCACCTGGTCTAATGTGTCATTTAAAGCTTGTGTTTCCTTATTTATTTTAATTTTGGATGATCTGCCCATTGGTGAAAGTGGGGTGTTAAAGTTCCCCTACTATTATTGTGTTACTGTTAATTTCCCTTTTTATGGCTCTAAGTATTTGCCTTATGTTGGGTGCATAAATATTTACAATTGTTATATCTTCTTATGGAACCGATCCCTTGATCCTTATGTTTTGTCCTTCTTTGTCTCTTATAATAGTCTTTATTTTAAAGTCTATTTTGTGTTATATGAGAATTGCTACTCCAGCTCTCTTTTGATTTCCATTTTCATGGAATATCTTTTTCCATCCCCTCTCTTTCAATCTGCATGTGTCTCTAGGTCTGAAGTGGGTCTCTTGTAGACAGCATATATACGGCCCTTGTTTTTGTATGCATTCAGCCAGTCTATGTCTTTTGTTTGAGGCATTTAATCCATTCATGTTTAAGGCAATTATCGATATGTATGTTCCTATGACCATTTTCTTAATTGTTTTGTTTTTGATTTTGTAGGTCTTTTCCTTCTCTTGTGTTTCCCACCTAGAGAACTTCCTTTAGCATTTGTTGTAAAGCTGGTTTGGTGACAATGAATTCTCTTGGCTTTTGCTTATCTGTAAAGGTTTTAATTTCTCTGTCAAATCTGAACGAGATCCTTGCTGTGTAGAGTAATCTTCATTGTAGGTTTTTCCCTTTCATCACTTTAAATATTTCTTGCCACTCCCTTCTGTATTGCAGAATTTCTGCTGAAAGATCAGCTGTTAATCTTATGGGGATTCCCTTGTGTGTTATTTGTTGTTTTTCCCTTGCTGCTTTTAGTATTTTTTTCTTTGAGTTTAATTTTTGATAGTTTGATTAATATTACTATTTCTCATATTAGAAAAGTTTTCAACTATAATCTCTTCAAATATTTTCTCAGACCTTTCATTTTTCTCTTCTTCTCTTGGGATCCCTATAATTCTAATGTTAGTGCATTTAATATTGTCCCAGAGGTCTCTGAGACCTCCTCAATTCTTTTCATTCTGTTTTCTTTATTCTGCTCTGTGGCAGTTGTTTCCACTATTCTATCTTCCAGGTCACTTATACATTCTTTAGCCTGTTATTCTGTTACTGAGTCCTTCTAGAGTATGTTTAATTTCATTTATTGTGTTGTTCATCATTGTTTGTTTGCTCTTTAGTTCTTCTACGTCCTTGTTAAAAGTTTCTTGAATTTTCTTCATTATATTTCTGAGATTTTGGATCATGTTTACTATCATTACTCTGAATTGTTTTTCAGGTAGACTGCCTATTTCCTCTTCATTTGTTTGGTCTGGTGGGTTTTTACCTTCTTCTTCATCTGCTGCATATTTCTATGTGTTCTCATTTTGTTTAAATTAATGTGTTTGGGGTTGCCTTTTCACAAGCTGCAGGTTCATAGTTCATGTTATTTTTGGTGTCTGCCTCCAGTGGTTGAAGTTGGTTCAGTGGCTTGTGTAGGCTTCCTTGTGGGGGGGACTGGTGCCTGTGCTCTGGTGGGTGGGGATGGATCTTGTCTTTCTTGTGGGCAGGGCCAAATCCGGTGGTGTGTTTTGGGATGTCTGTGAACTTAGTATGACTTTAGGCAGCCTCTCTTCTAATGGGTGGGTTTGTGTTCCTGTCTTGCTAGTTGTTTGTCATGGGGTGTCTAGCACTGGAGCTTGCTGAATGTTGGGTGGAGCTGGGACTTAGTGTTGAGACAGATGTCTGGGAGAGCTCTCACTGATTAATATTACATGGGGCCAGGAGGGCTCTGGTGGACCAATATCCTGCATTCGGCTTTCCCACCTCAGAGGCTCAGGCCTGACATCCAGCTGGGGCACCAAGAGTCTGCCAGCCACATGGCTTGGAAGAAAAAGAAAAAGAAAAATGAACAGATAGAAACCCCAAACTAATGGTAAAACAAATCTAAAGAGACAAAATCACACAAAAAAACATGCACACACACACACTCACAAAGAGAAGAAAAGAAAAAAGGAAAAGAGCAAACAAACCAATAAACAAATACACCAGTGATAACAAGCACTGAAAACTAAACTAAGATAAACATAAAACCAAGAAACAAATCAGACACAGAAAGCAAACCCCATGTCTCCAGTTGCTCCCAAAGTCCACTGTCTCAATTTTGGGAACCTGTGTTGTCTATTCAGTTATTCCACAGATGCAGGGTTTATCAAGTTGATTGCAGGGATTTAATCTGTGGCTCCTGAGGCTGCACGGAAAAATTTACCTTTCTCTTCTTTGCTTGCACAGCTCCTGGGGTTCAGCTTTGGTTTTGGCACCACCTCAGCATGTAGGCCACCCTCAAGTGTCTTTTCCCCACCTAGACAGGAGCGGGTCAAAGCAGTGGCTGATTAGGTCTCTTTTGCTCACTCAGGCCGGGGAGAGGTAGGGGCGCCCTAGCCATAATTGGAATGGGGGTGAGCCTGCAGTGGCAGAGGCTGGCATGTTATTGCAACAGCCTGAGGCACACCATGTGTTCTTCTGTGGAAGCTGTCCCTGGCTCACAGATCCCTGGCAGTGGTGTGCTGTACAGGCTCCTGAGGGTGTGTGGTAGTGTGACCTGTGTTTGCATACAGGATTCTTGGTGACAGCAGCAGCAGCATTAGTAGTCCATGTCCGTCTCTGGGGTCTGAGATGATAGCCGCAGATCATGCCTGGCTCTGGAGCTCACTTAGGTCATGCTCTTCCATCTATGGGCATACAGAACAGGAAGTCCCTCTCTTCACGCACCCCGAAACAATGGTCTCTTGCCTATCCAGCAGCTCCAGACTTTTTCCCGGACTCCCTCCCGGCTAGCTGTGGTGCACTAGCCCCCTTCAGGCTGTGTTCATGCAGCCAACCCCAATCCTCTCCCTGGGGTCTGACCTCCGAAGCCCAAGCCTCAGCTCCCAGCCCCCACCCACCCTGGCGGGTGAGGAGACAAGCCTCTCAGGCTGGTGAGTGCTGGTTGGCACTGATCCTCTGTGCAGGAATCTCTCCGCTTTGCCCCCTGCACCCCTGTTGCTGTGCTCTCCTCCATGGCTCTGAAGCTTCCCCTCTGCCCACCCCCCCATCTCTGCCAGTGAAGGGTCTTCCTAGTGTGTGGTAACTTTTCCTCCTTCACAACTCCCTCCCAGAGGTGCAGGTCCCATTCCTATTTATTTGTCTCTGTTTTTTCTTTCTTCTTTTGCCCTTCAGGTACGTGGGGATTTTCTTGCTTTTTGTGAAGTCTGAGGTCTTCTGCCAGCATTCAGTAGGTGTTCTGTAGGAGTTGTTCCACATGTAGATGTATTTTTGATGTATTTGTGGGGAGGAAGGTGATCTCCACATCTTACTCCTCTGCCATATTGAAGGTCTCTTTAATTTAATTTTTAGAAATTCCTGCTTATAACTTACTTAGAGGACATAAGGCCAGAATAAATTGGCCTTATAAACTGCTTATAAACTCATCCAGAGGCCAGAGCAAAAACTAACACCATTAAAACCAAACTACCACTATTTACAATAGCCAAGATATGGAAACAACCTAAATGTCTATCAACAGATAAATGGATAAAGAAGATGTGATGTATATATACAATGGAATATTGCTCAGCCATAAAAAATAATGAAATAATGCCATTTGCAGCAACATGGATGGACCTAGAGATTATCATACTAAGTGAAATAAGTCAGACTGAGAAAGACAAATATTATATGATATCACTTATATATAGACTCTAAAATACAACACAAATGATATTATTTATGAAACAGAAACTGACTCACAGACATAGATAACAAACTTATGGTTACCAAAGTGGGAGGGATAAATTAGTAGTTCGTGATTAAAATATACACACTGCTATATATAAAATAGATACACACCAAAGTCCTTCTGTATAGTACAAGGAACTACACTCAATATCTTGTAATAACCTAAAATGGAAAAGAATCTAAAAAAGAATATATACATGTATAACTGAATCACTTTGCTGAACACCTGAAATTAACACAACACTGTAAATCAACAACATTTCAATAAAAATTTGAAAAAAAACAAAGATCCATGTGGTCTGGGTATAAATAACTCCTAAGGCATGCATCACTTTTCTCAGTGTGCTGGTACGTTTCTGTAGATTGTTGTTTCAGAGTGTGACATAGATGGCAAGAGTGAGTCATTTGGACCAAGTGCCACCTAGAAAAGTCTAGGCCAAGAAAGATATTTATTCTGTCTTTGGGGAAAATGATTAAGTCTATTTTAAGACAGTGACTCCTACTTGTTCAGGCAAGTGGTGGAGAGAGGAACGCATCTAACAAAACAAGAGATTGAAAAATATGTCTCTATTTCCCTTTGGCATAAAATCAATGACACACAGTCATAGACACAAAAGAGACCATAAGAGACTTGTGCCCTAGCCTAGAGCTTGACCAGTGGCCTCACCATACAGGCCTGGGTTGGCAGTGTGAAATGGAGAGGTGTGTAAGTCATTCCAACTCCTCTACAGTTAAAGTATGCATAAATGCAACAGAATGAGCTTGTACACATGTCCATTGTGTTCCACTAATATCAGCTGACTGTATTTTTTGGAAATTCTAGTTTACAGAATATAGTATCATGGGTAGGATTTTCAGATATCTGAGACTTTTCTCTGTTTTTTTCCTTCTAAAATATATTTATAGAGTGCTTAGGATATGCTAAGCACTGTGAAATTTTTATTTAATTCTCTCAAAAACCTTATAAGGTTATAGTTTATTATAACAATTTTATAATTTTTTAGAGAATGTAACAGAGACATGGGAGAGACTCAGAATCACAGAGCTAACAAATGGTATAGACTCACCTCATACCCCAAAGGTTCTGCTCATAACCACTGTTCCATAATGCCTAGAGAAGAAAATACTGCACATTTTATTTACCTGCCTACTTTTGGAAGAAAACTTTCTTTAGTAGCTTCAATCACTAGGAATAGCATTGACTGAGACCCTTGTTCTTCAAACCACGTCCTGGGCCTTTGGCAAGGTGGCTAATGTGTCCCTTAATGTGTCTGTTCCACCCTCAAATCTGAAGAGCAGTTCTTCTGAAGGTGTTACACAGAGCTGGGTGCAAATTCTGCCTCTACCACTTACAGGCTGTCTTTTCTTGACCAAGTCATTGACCCCCTCCAAGCCTCAGCTTGCTCATCTGTAAAATGGGCACAATGATAATTTCATCCTTATAGTGCTGTGTGGAATATTAAATGAGAGGAGATAGGCATGGAGCTGAGCACAAGACCTGAAGCATCCTGGATGCGCAATTCAATACTGAGAAAATGGAAAAATTGAAAGAGAAAGCATTGCCAGACTCATAGGAAATCTTATAAAAATGGTTAACTTGAAAAATATCTGGTGCAGTCCTTGTGGACAGAAATGTACATATAAAATAGCCACATTTGTTCATGTAGCTTGCCTATAGAGAACACATGGCTAATTTTGGCCCCTGTACAAATTCCAAGGCAGACCAAAATATAACTCATGCATATCTTGAGATTTCTCACAAATACCATAGCTCCACAGCATATGCAATCCCAGTCCAGATTGCTCAATCTCCCTCAATTCCCTTTCCACCTCCACTTCTCCCAAAAGTTACTGGAGCACACCTGGCCCTGTGGCTTAAATCTCAGCTGAAATTAGGCTAATCCCTGGGGGCACTTCCCTGTAAATCCAGCTGCATCCCTCATTCTTTTCAAGCCATAACAAGTGAGCAAGCCCTTCCTCCTCTGCCATTCTGAGGAAATTCTTCCACAGAGTTGGAGATAAGAATTTGGCATGGTGACTTTTCCAGAAAATGCACAGCATTGCTCTGAGCTGTAGGTAACCTTTATCCACACTTCTGCCAGATTTTCTTGAAGGAAAATGTTTTTAAAGGCCCTATCTTTCCCAATAAGATAATTTAGACTCAAAGCAGAATAATCATAGGTTATTATTTAGTGTTTGACTGAATTTTAAAGTTTAGCATTTAACTTCTTTGATTCCCATGCTAATCCTGTAATAGGTAGAGAATCTATTTTTAAAGATTTTAGAGGTAAAATATACCTCTTTAGAAAATAGTTCTGCTGGGTACTTTGGAAAAGGATTGAGATTTTGCTCATTTATAAAGAGAAAACTGGGAAAAAAAGAGTACTATTTCTGGTGTGGGCAATGTAGGAAAAAATATTTTACTAACATGGTAAGTCAACCCTTCCTCTTATTTTAATGAAGTATAGTTTATTTACAATATTATATTAGTTTCAGTTGTACAACATAGTGGTTCAATATTTTTATAGATTATATTTCATTTAAAGTTATTATAAAATATTTGCTATATTCTCTGTGCTGTACAATATATCTTGTAGTTTATTTACTTTATACATAGTAGTTTGTACCTCTTAATCCCCTACCTCTATCTTGCCCCTCCCCCCTTCCCTCTCTTCACTGGTAACCACTGGTTTGTTCTCTGTATCTGTGAGTTTGTTTCATTACATTCATTTATTTGTTTTATTTTTTAGATTCCACATAAAAGTAAAAACATACAATGTTTGTCTTTGTATGACTTATTTCACTAAGCATGGTATCCTCCATGTCCACCTATGTTGTTGCAAATGGCAAAATTTCGTTCTTTTTTTATGGCTGAGTAATATTTCATTGTGTGTGTATGTATATGTATGTGTGTGTGTGTGTATATATATATATATATATATATATATATATATATATATATATATAATTTCTTCTTTATCCATTCTTCAGATGGTGGACACTTAAGTTGCTTCCATATTTTGGCTATTGTAAATAATGCTGCTATGAACATTGGGTCAGTGGCCTCACCAGACTGGCCTGGGTTGGCAGTGTGAAATGGAGAGGTGTGTACAAAATCTCATGTATCATACAAAACCTAATGTATCTTTTCAAATTAGTGTCTTCACTTTCCTCAGAACATACCCAGGAGTGGAATTGCTGGATCATATGGTAGTTCTGTTTCTAGTTTTTTGTGTGTGGAACCTCCATACTATTTTCCATAGTGGCTGCACCAATTTACATTCCCACCAACAGTGTAGGAGTGTTCTCTTTTCTTCACATCCTCACCAGCATTTGTTATTTGTGACTTTTAAATGATGGCTATTATGAGAAGTGTGAAGTGATATCTCACTGTGGTTTTGATCTGTATTTCTTTGATGATTAGCAATGTTGATCATCTTTTCATGTGCCTGTTGGCCATCTGTATGTCTTCTTTGTAAAAAGGTCTCTTCAGGTCTTTTGCTCTTTTTTGATTGGGTTGTTTTTTTGATAACAAGTTCTACGAGCCCTTTATATATGTTGAATATTAACCCCTTATCAGTCATATCATTTACAAATATTTTTTCCCATTCAGTAAGTTGTATTTTTGTTTTGTCAATGGTTTCCTTTGCTGTGAAAAAGCTTTTAAGTTTCATTAGGTCCCATTTCTTTATTTTTGCTTTCTTTTTCCTTTGCCTTAGGAGCCAGAGCCAAAAAATTATTGCTACAATTTATGTCAAAGAGTGTTTTGCCTATGTTCTCTTGTAGGAATTTTCTGGTTTCTGTCTTACATTGAAGTGTTTAATCCATTTTTAGTTTATTTTACTATATGATATGAGGTAACTTTCTAATTTCATGGTTTTACATGTAGCTGTCCAGTTTTCCCAGTACCATTTATTGAAGAGGCTCTTTTCTCCATTGTATATTCTTGCCTCCTCTGTTGTAGATTAATTAACCATAATTATGTGAGCTTATTTCTGGGCTCTCTATTCTGTTCCATTGATCTATGTGTCTTTTTGTGCCAGTACCTTGCTGTTTTGATTATTGTAGCTTTGTAGTATATTCTGAAGCCTGGGATGGTGGTTTCTCCAGCTTTGTCCTTTTTTTCTCAATATTGCTTTGGTTATTCAGGATCTTTTGTGGTTTCACATGAATTTTAGGATTATTTGTTCTAGTTTTGTGAAAAATGTCATAGATAATTTAGTAGAGATTGCAATAAATCCATAGATTGCTTTGGATAGTGTGGACGTTTTAACAATATTAATTCTTCTAATCCAAGAACATGGGCTATCTTTCCATTTATTTGTATCATCTTCAATTTCCTTCATTCAACAATGTGTTATAGTTTTCAAGATATAGGTCTTTCACCTCCATGGTTAAGTTTATTCCTAGGTATTTTATTCTTTTTGATGTGATTTTAAACAGGATTGTTTTCTTGTTTTCTCTTTCTGATAGTTCATTATTAGTGTATAGAAAAGCAACAGATTTCTGTATATTAATCTTGTATCATGCAACTTTGTTGAATTCATTTATTAGTTCTAATGGTTTTTTGGTGGAGACTTTAGAGTTTACCATATATAATATATTGTCATCTACAAACTGTGACAATTTTACTTCTTACCTTACAATTTGCCTTTTATTTCTTTTTCTTGTCTGATTACTGTCACTAGGATTTCCAATACTATGTTAAATACAAGTGACAATAGTGGGTATCCTTGTCTTGTTCCTGAATTTAGAGTAAAACCTTTCAGCTTTTCATCATTGCATATGATGTTAGCTGTGGGTTTGTCATAAATGACCTTTATTATGTTTCCTGCATATCCACATTTTTTGCTTTGTTTTGTTTTGTTTGCTTTTAATTTATTTTTATAAATTGAAGTATAGTTGATTTACAGTGTTGTGTTATTTTCAGGTGTAGATCAAGGTGATTCACATGTGTGTGTGTATGTTGTATACATATATATAGATTTTTTCAGATTCTTTTCCCATATAGGTTATTACAAAATATTGAGGATAGTTCCCTGTGCTATAAAGTTTTTATCATGAGTGTACGCTGAATTTCGTCAAATGTTTTTTCTGCATCTATTGAGGTGATCATGTGATTTTTGTCCTTCCTTTTGTTAATGTGGTGTATCACACTGATTGATTTGTGAATATTGAGCCATGTTGCATCCCTGGCATAAATCCCACTTGATCATGGTGTATGATCCTTTTTATATATTGGTGAATTAGGTTTGCTACTATTTTGTTGTGGATTTTTGCATGTATATTCATCAGAGATATTGGCCTGTAATTTTCTTTTTTTTTTTTTTTTTTTTTTTTTGTAGTGTCGTTTTCTGGCTTTGATATCAGGGTAATTTTGGCCTCCTGGAATGAATTTGGGAATGTTCCCTCCTCTTCGATTTTTTGGAATAGTTTGAGAAGGATAGGTATTAGCACTTTGTTGTATGTTTGGTAGAGTTCCCCCACAAACCTGATCAGTTATGGACATTTGTTTGCTGGGAGCTTTTTGATTACTAATTCAGTTTTATTACTAGTGACCACTCTGTTCAGACTGTATATTTTTTCCTGATTCAGTCTTGGAAGATAGTATGTTTCTAGAAATTTATCCATTTCTTCTAGGTTGTCTAATTTGTTGACATGTAACTTTTTTTTTTCCTTTAATTTTTATTGGAGTATAGTTGATTTACAGTGTTGTGTTACTTTCTTCTGTATAGCAAAGTGAATCAGTTATACATACATATATCAACTCTTTTTTTAGATTCTTTTTCCATATAGGTTATTACAGAGTATTGAGTAGAGTTCCCTGTGTGATATAGTAGGTCTTTATTAGTTATCTATTTTATATATAGTACTATGTATGACATGTAACTATTGATTGTAGTATCTCACGATGTTTTGTATCTCTGTGATATCAGTTGTAATTTCTCTGTTTTCATTTCTACCCCTTCCTGTTCTACCAGAACATTTATGAAATACTTTTCCTTATGTTTTAACAAAGTGTGTTGATTGGACTTTTTTAAAAAGTCAAAATGGAGATCCTGGTGGCAGAGCAGGTAATGATTAGTAAATTCCAGGATTGTAAACTCAAAAGGAAAGAAATGTCCATTTAACTAATCTTCACACATCCTGATACACTATTGCCATGAACTCTAGAAGAGGTTTTGGCAGTATTTTAGGGCTAAAGTATATTATATAGCATCCATTGCATAGACAAATATATTTATGCTTTTGTCTGCAATTCCAGTTTTATATTTAGCAATTAAGAATCTTGATATTGATCAAAAATTCTAAGAATTTGAAACTAGGTTCTTGGTGGAGGATTGGAGGTCCATAGATTTCAAACAGCTCATGAAATGTAAAATCCTGTTCAATAACTATGAATGTACTGATAAAGGAAAAGTCTGGTACATTAATGACCAATTCTTAATGCTTTATAAGAAGGGAGAGAACATAGGAATATCTCAAACAAGATGGTTAGTTCTCATGTATTAGAAATGCCCAAGGTGAAGTAACAGGAACTGGATTTACCTACCAATTGAAATAACCAAAATAAATAAATAAATAAATAAATATATATATATATATATATATATATATATATATATATATATATATATGTATATGAAATAAAACAATTGTCAGGACACTGGACTTCAGGAAATAAAATGATCCCTGAGGGATGAGAAACCAATGAGGTGAACCCTATGATTTCTCCTGCTTACTGTCAAGAGAGAGTTTCTAGGCCATGGTCCAGGAAGGGGAATTCAGGTGGAACCCACTGCACGCCTTGAGATGAGGAAACAGAGCTGAGAGTCCAGGGAGACCAAGGTGGTAAGAGTTCACAGGACAGAACACCAGAGAGGAGAGAGCTGTGCAGAGAGAGAAACCCAGAGCTCTGCAGAGGATGCCTCTTCATCATTCATCAGAGTGCTGATAGCACGAGCATTGAGGAAATGACCCAAGCATGGGGGAACATTCTTCTGAAAGGATTAGAGGATAATGCCCATTGCCCACAGGGCCAGGGATAGTGCCTATTACCACCAGCGAGACTGGAAAAACTCATAATTCATAGAGTACTGGGAAGAAAATTCAGGAAGGTCTTGCTTCAGCAGTGGGGAATAAATAGGCTTAAATTAAGTACCACTGTGGACATACCTAACAAATCATAACAGCAAGACCCAAAAAGATCAAACCATTTTCATGTAACTTGACTGCTTCCCAAAACAAATCATATGGATATTTATAAGAATATAAAACTATCCCGTATCCAACAAGGCAAATTTCATAATGTCTGGCATAAAAAGCAGAAAGAACCCATCATCAACAGCACAATCACTCAAAACCAAATCATAACTGACAAAGATGTTAGAATTAACAAAGAAATTAAAACAGTTATTGTAACTATACTCCATATGTTAAAAAGTTAAGTAGAGACATGGAAAATGTAAAAAATAAATAAATAAATAGAATTTGTAGAGATGAAAGCTGCAGTGCCTAGGGTGAACAATACACTGGATAGGATTAATGGGAAATTCGATTTGATAAAAGAAAAGACTAGTGACCTTGAAGATGTAGCCATAGAAATTATCCAAAATAAAACTCAAGGAGAATAAAGACTTAAAAAAAAAAAAGACCCTCATTGGGTTTCAATACCTCTCTCAATAACTGACAAAATAATAGACAGAAAATCAGCAGCAATATCATAGACCTGAACAACAGTATCAGTTAATTTGACCTAATTGATATTAATAGAACACTGCACACAAAATAGCAAATACACATTCTTTTCAAGTACATGTGAAACATTTACCAAGATAGACCATACTGTAGACCTTAAAACAATTCTCAAAATTTGAAAGGTTTCAAATCATTCCAAGTATATTCTCTGACCAAAACAGAATTAAGTTGAAATCAATAGTAAGAAGATATTTGAAAAATCCCCAAGTATTTGGAAACTAAATAAATCACTTCTAAATAATCCATGGTCAAAGAAAAAAGCAAAGGGGAAATTAGCAAGTATTTTGAAATGAATGAAAATAAAATCACAATATACTAGAATTTGTAAGATTCCACTAAAGCAGTACTTATGATGTCATTCATAGCATTAAATGCCTATACTGATAAAGAAGAAAGGTTTCAAATCAATGACCTCAACTTTCATCTTAAGAAATTAGAAAAAGAAGAACAAGTTAAACCTAAGGTAAGGAGAAGAAAGGAAGTAATAAAATTAAAACAGAACTCAATGAAATAGAAGAGAGAAAATCAATAAAACCAAAAGTGGTTTTTTGATAAGATCAATTAAATTGATAAACCCATAGTCAAACTCACCAGTAAAAAAGAAAAAACACAAATTACCAATATCAGGAATGAGAGAGGAGAAATATTCTACAGATATTAAAAGGGGAATCAGGGAATATTATAAGCAGTTTTTGCTTATAAGTTAGACATTTTAGGTGAACTAGGCTAATTAGTTGCAATGCACGAATTACCAAACCTCACTCAAGGAGAAGTAACCTAAATATTCCTAAGCTTATTACAGAAATTGAATTTGTAGTTCAAAACTTTCCATAAAGAAAACTCCAAGCCCAGATGACTTCACTGGTGACTTCAACAAAACATTTAAGGAAGAAATAATACCAATTCTACATAAACTCTTCCAGAATATTAAATAGGAAGGAGTGCTTCCAAACTCATTCTTTGAGGCCAAAACCAGACAAATACATTACAAGAAAAGGAACCTACAGACCAACATTTCTCGTGAACATAGATGCAAAAATTCTAAACAAAATGTTAGCAAATCAAATCCAACAATATTAGCTTGATGTGGCAATCATTATACAAGGTATACTTATATCAAAACATTGTATACTTTATTATTAATTTTTTTCATTCAATTTTTAAAAAATTTTATTGACATATAGTTGATTCACAATGTATTAGCTTCAGGTGTACAGCAAAGTAATTCAATTATACACACATATATATGTATATCTATATATTCTTTTAAAAATCCTTTTCTAGTAGAGGTTATTACAAGATATTGAGTATAACTCCCTGTGCTCTACAGTAGGCCTTGTTGGTTATCTATTTTACATATAGTAGTGTGTATATGTTAATCCCAAACTCCTAATTTATCCCTCTCCCCTCCCTTTCCCCTTTGGTAACCATAAGTTTCTTTTCTGTGTCTGGGAGTCTCTTTCTGTTTTTGTAAATAAGTTCATTTGTAACATTTTTTTAGATTCCACATATAAGCAATATCATATGATGTTTGTCTTTCTCTGTCTGACTTACTTCACTAAGTATGATCATCTCTAGATCCATCCATGTTGCTGCAAGTGGCATTATTTTATTCTTTTTTTATGGCTAAGTACTGTTTATTGTGTATATATACCACATCTTCTTTATCCATTCATCTGTCAATGGACACTTAGGTTGCTGGCATGTCTTGGTTATTGTAAATAGTGCTGCTATGAACATTGGGGTGCATGTATCCTTTTGAATTATAGTTTTCTCCATATATATGCCCAGGAGTAGGATCACTGGATCATATGGTAGTTCTATGTTTAGTTTTTAAAAGAACCTCCATACTGTTCTCCATAATGGCTGCACCCATTTGCATTCCCACTGACAATGTAGGAGGGTTCCTTTTTCTCCACACCCTCTCTAGCATTTCTTATTTGTATACTTTTTGATGAATGTTGTACACTTTAAATATATACAAATTTTATTTGTCAGAAAAAAACCCTACAATAGATAAAAAAAGATAATGTGGAGTTGACCCCAGGAATGCAGAGATCATTGAGCATTCAGAAGTCATCTGATAGTATTTGCCTTGTTAATAACATTATCCATGGTGTTGTTTTACTGCATTCTATTTCAATATTAAACTTTTGTGGCATTTATACAGGTTAATCAATTCATTTGTGAGGGTGGTTGCTGTGAGGATTAAATAAAGTAATAGATGCAAAACATGAATAATGGGCCCATCACAATTGGACAGTAATGTTTTTGCCAGTTAGGAATCTACTTCTTGCTTGATTAGGTTCACAAACATACTTTTTTCATAGAAAAAAAAAGAACATTGACCACGTCCTCCTGTCTTTCTGAGCTGGCATTTCCTGTTGTGACCTCACCAACCAGCCATTGTCCCCATGATTGTAGACATGGTTTCATGACCCTTTAGAGCAGAGCCACTTGAAGTGCTGGCCTCCAACAAGACAGGAAGGTAGCATCAGAGTGTAACTGGGGCACTGTTTCCTTCCTTGAGAAGGTCTTGATAAAAAAATAAATAAATAAAATAAAATCAGATGAAATAATTTGTGTGCTTAGTGATGTAGTTGACTTATATCATGGTGCAAGTTTCTTATCTTGTCATGGGCCAATAAGCTGTTTGCAGACTGGTACTTTGAGTACCAAGGTCTTAGAGTATGTCATGTATTACACAGAATTTAGATTCTAAAGTCAGTATTTATACTTCTTCTCATGACATCATACTATGATGTATATTTTAAGCATGTATATAAAGATGTCATCAATAAATGTGACTTTGACATATTTACTTTTCTCCTGGGGTCATTACATATAATGAAATCTCATGCAGTATGTACTCCAAATTTTGTAACCATGTGGCATGCACTAAAAATCGCTGTATGTTTTTCACCTTATATACGAAAATAGCTGAAGGATCCATCAATCCTTTGACAAAGATCAGAGATGGGGTAGCAAATAAGTTTCCTCACATGTGAGAATACCTGTCAAGTGGTAATGGCTCTCCACACACTGTGTAGAGATGTACTTAGAGAATGCATCTGGGAACAAGTACTGATATTGATTAGTAACATATGCCATGGGTGTGGGAATGAAGTATGATGACACTTCATGCTGTGTATTGCCATTCTTGGCTAGGAGTTTCAAGGTTTTCCTTCTACTAAAAACAGTGACTTGAGTTATTCTGTTGCAGGACAAGAAAGCCATGGCAGAAAAGAAGAACCAGGTCTTACTTATGAACTTAGAGATGCCTCTCTTCAAGAATATTACATGGATGTGGCTTTTCTCATAGATGCTTCCCAAAGAATAGGAAATGATGAGTTTAAGGAAGTGAAAGCTTTTATAACCTCAGTGCTTGATTACTTTCACTTGGCTCCAGATCCACTGGCCTCCACCTTGGGAGACAGAGTGGCAGTCCTGACCTACTCTCCTCCGGGCTATATGCCCAACACTGAAGAAAGCCCCATCTACCTAGAATTTGATTTGGTTACTTATAACAGTATACACCAAATGAAACATCATCTCCAAGACTCCCTTCAACAGCTCAATGGAGATGTTTTTATTGGCCATGCCCTACAGTGGACAATTGACAATGTCTTTGTAGGAACCCCCAACCTGAGGAAAAACAAAGTTATCTTTGTTATATCTGCTGGTGAAACCAACCCTTTAGACAGGGGAGTCTTAAGAAATGTATCTCTGAGAGCCAAGTGTCAGGGCTACTCCATATTTGTGTTTTCCTTTGGTCCTCTACACAATGACAAGGAATTAGAAGAATTAGCCAGCCACCCACTGGATCATCACTTAGTCCAGCTTGGCCGAACCCACAAGCCAGATTTGAACTATATCATCAAATTTGTCAAGCCATTTGTTCATTCAATCAGACGTAAGTCATTAAAGTTTTTCTTTTCTGTTGCTTTTGCAATAGATACCTCTTTGTACAATCCACCAATTGACTTAGTAACATGATTCTCACTTCAGTCAAGAGTGGTGGAATCTAGGTGTGAGTAGGAGGCAATGAGAAAACCACAGAGAAAATTCCAGGTCCTAGTGACCTTGAGCTCTGCTGTCCCACTCTCAGGGTCTTTGCCAGAAAGTGAAAAGTGTCTTTTAACCCGAATCTGTGTTTACTATGTGCCAAGTTTTTTAAAGGATTGTATCATTTAATCCTCAGGACAGCCCTCTAAGGAAAGTAGTAATATCCCCATTTTACAAGTGAGAAAACTGAGGTTCACAGACATTAAATCAACTGCTCAAAAGCTGACAGTTAATAGTTGGCGAATTCTAGACTCAATCCTATGCATTCTGACCCCAGAGCTGTGCTCTTATCCATTAAACTATACATCAATTACTAAGGCTTTAATAAAGTATTACAGTGGTATCACTGTAATAAATAATACCCCACTGCCACCACCCTCCACCCACTCCAAGGACTTCTGTTTCATCTTGTCACTGTAAATCAACTTTGCTTCTGACTTGAATTCTTAACAGCCATGGGGACAAATCTCTTCTAGAGCCTCCGTCTCAGACAGCTGGCTCAGGCACAGCCAGGCAAGGGGTTTAAGGGAGTCTTTTCACAGTAGGCATTTGAGAGAGGCTGCCCAGTCTCTGTCCATGTGCTGTAATTCCAGACATGATTATAGTAGCAAACCTAAGAGCTTGTAGCATCAAGCAAGTCCGGTCCTATGCCGGGAATTAGGAGTGTGACAGAGGCCACCCTGAATGATTGTCTGTAGCTCCTGCAAGTTTAACGGGGAATCAGAGAGATGCAGATTTTCTGACACTCATAAAGCCCAGGGCTCATGGAACCCTCAGCATCTTGGCACTCAGGATTTATATTTAGTGGCAAGCTTGTCACTTGCAAAAAAAAAAAAATGATGCCTTCTTCCAACCTCAAGATAAATAGGGCAGACAATTTCAATAGTTAATACTGTCTTCTAGAAATATCTTCCTTTTAGAGTGAGAGAACCAGATGTTATAAGGGATTAAGAGATATCCTTGAATTATATTGCAAGCCTGTGACACACAGAGCATGAGAATTTTTTACTCAATCACTGTTATATCTCACTGACTTTGCCAACAAGGTATTGCAAAATCAGAAGATGAATATTTTGCTGAGTCCCTTATAAAATTAACTTGCTCTTGGAAACACCTCCAACCACAGGAAAAGATGAACTGACTTTGGGTGATAGAATGTGGAAGGGTAAAATTTAGACTAACCACCCACTCTCTCTCCAGGTGCCATCAACAAATATCCCCCTGCAGATATGAGAACCAAATGTGTTAACATCACCTCTCCTAACCCAGAGAATGGTGGCACAGAAAACATTGTATTGTGAGTTGACAAATTCACAATTTGGGTAATACTACCACTGGAAACAGTCCTTAAGAAAATAATTTGAAAGAAATGGCATTTTAGTTTTCAGGATGCAAGTTTGGTTGTGGGGTGTATGGGTGTGTGTTGGGGGGGTTAAATGTTCCTGATTTGTGACAACACCACAGATCTGGTGTTAATAGTACATAGAATATGATCCATATTTGAAAGAACCATGTTTCCAATTTTGTAGCTTTTATGAAAAAGGAGACCCCTATTAATGCTTTATTAGTAACTATATAATATCATTCAAATATTGGGTACTGTTAAAACAGAAAACATATAATATCAAAGGTTAGATGTAATAGTTTTAGAGCAGAAGAAAAAGATGAAAAAGAAAAACTCACAAAGCAGCGACAAAAACGTTTGCTGTTTCAAAAACAGAACCCATATGGAGACTGGCAGGAAGAATTCGTTTAAGTTTGATTTCGCAAAGTCCAACCCTAAGTACTCCGTAAAAATTCAGTGATGAAAATAATGGTTTGGAGCCCTAAACCGTGGGCACAAATGTCTAATTTCCCTTTGAGATTAAAAAGTTGCCCCTCAGTCAAATTTCATCCACAAACTGCATTTGGACTATTCCAATAACATGCATAAAATTGATTCCTGTTACATTGTCTGTATCTACACTGAATCCTGAAAGGGAATTGGTAAACATATTTTTCATCATTTTTCTCTGTCACTTCAGCCTTCTTCCTGAGGTATATGAAATACAGATGGAGAACAGTGAGGCTTTGGGTGAATTAGATTCCCAGCAGCAGCATTTCTTTGAAATGCAGAGTAACTAACAGTTCTGGGACCACCACTGATTTGATCCAGAGGTTATACCTGCTCTTTTCAACTAGGGAACTGATGATGAAAGACAAGGAAGAGGCACATTCGGAAGAAATTACAGCTCCAGCAAATGTCAGACAAGATGAAAAATGTAACCTGAGTGCATTAGAGTTGACAACTCTGAAATACCCTTGTTTGTTTGGATTTTCCCTGGTAGAAGATGAGCAATGAGAACTCATGGAGACAAATGGAGATTGTAGAATAGAGGGGCTTATCAACTAGGGCTACAAGGGTCCCCAAAACAAGGGGGCAAGGGAGATAAAACTCTTGGAAGGCAAAAAGAGGAGCCACTGGCCTTGACAAAACCAGAGCTAGATATAAATGCCTGGGGTGGGTCAAGGAATAGAAACGTAAGAGGGAGAAGTGTAAGGACCACAGGTTCTGAGGGAGCAGGAGGAACCCTCCATTCTGGTGGAGATGGGATAGGAGAGGAACTGAGCGACAGGCCTCCAGATTTGAAGACTCAGGGTCTGCTTTCTCCCTTGATGACCAGGGCTTTCCTTGTCTGAGATGTAGGCTCCTGGCCGAGCCCCAGCACAGTGGAACCTGGAGAGGACAAGGCTGCTGTGGTTCTGAGATCTCTGTGTGCTTGTTAGGCTGCATGGGGAAGTGGCTGTGGACATATAGCTAAAGAGAAAATAGGAGATGGAGAAGAGGCAGGCATAGTCAGTTCAAGGTCAGCTGTTCACAGTCTCTGCTATGTATCAAAATCATGGGAGAAGTTATTTTAAAATAAATATTCCTGGGTGTCTACTAACACTGAAAATGTGCATATCCTATGACCCAACAATTTTACCCCAATGTATATATCCCAATGTATATAACAGAAGAATATATATTCGCTAAGGGTCAGGTACTAGAATGTTCATAACAGAACTATTTGTAGTGGCCTTAAAGTGGGAACAAAAATGCCCAACTGCTCATATGATAAATGTTGGCATAATTATGCAATAAAACACTATATATGTATGCAGTATGTATGTAAAATACTATATATGTATGTATACTTCATATATATACACATATATACAATGTATCTTATGTTATATATGGTATATACTATATTAATATAATAATCCTTTTGATTCTACTAAGCTTATCATTTTCATCCAAAAACTACCTTGAAATATTTAACAGAACTGATTCAATCAGGATTTATAGTAGTGTTTTCCAAACTTGTATGCACACTAGAATCACCTGTGCAGCTTCTAAAAAATATGGATGCCTGTGTCTCAACCCCAGAGAATGTGATTTAATTGATGTGGAGTCTGGGGTGGACTGTGGAATTGTCAGCAAATATCCAGCTGATTATAATGTATAGACACATTTGAGAAATGCAGATTTATAAGGTTCCTTCCTGTGCTTACACTGTTAATTATATTCCCTGCTATGGACTAGATTGTGTGCCCCAAATTCATATGTTGAAGCCCTAACACCCCCCCCCCCCGCCCCATGTGGCTGTATTAGAGGTAGGGGATTAAGGCTAAGTGAAGTCATAAGGGTGGAGGCCTGGTCTGATGGAAGTGGTGTAATTATAAGAGGAAGAGACACTAGGACTCTCCACCATATGAGAACACAAAAAGGAGGTGGCTGTCTGTGAGCCAGGGAGAGAGCTCTCACCATGAACCAAACTGGCTGGTTCCCTGATCTCAGATTTCCAAGCCTCCAGAACTGTGAGAAAATAAATTATTGCTGTTCAAGCCACCCAGTCTATGGTATATGTTATGGCAATCTGAGCTAAGACATCCTCTCTTCCACCCACCCACTCTGCCTCTGATTTACCCCAAGTCCTTCCTCTCAGTGTTGGGAAAGCACATTGAATCAGGAGTTGCTAGACCAGGGACATGTCCAAGTAAAGCATTAAAGCTCTCTAAGCTTCAGTTTCTCCATCTACATAGGAAGGATATTAATTCCTGTCTCCTGCTTTTGGAGGGGAACAAATGAGGTCATGTTTATGAGATTGCCGTATAAACATGGAGCTCTGTGCCTGGATGAACTACATCAGTACCTGCCACTTTCCCTTACTCAATGCAACTTTTCCTTACTCCCTTCCTCCCTTCCACCCCCCCACTTGATTTCTCACTTGTGTCCCTTCCTCTACAATTTCCTCCTATCAGAGTTGTCCTTTAGAATAGATACGTTGGCAACAAATTCTCTTAGTTTTCCTTTATCTGGAAATGTATTTATTTTGTCTTCACTCTGGACAGCTATTTTTGTTGGGTATAAAATTCTGTGTTCAGAGTTCTTTTCACTCAGCACTTTAAAGAAAAAATGGTGTTCTACTGTTATTTGGCTTCCATGGCTTCTGATGAGAAATCTACAGTCATTTCAATAATTGTTCCTTTCTTTTGTAACATGTACTTTTTCTCTAGCTGCTTCCAGATTGTTTCTTTATCTTTTGTTTTCAGCAGTTTGATTATATGTCTGAGTGGGGTTTTCTTTGAGCTTTTAAAATCTGTAATATTATGTCTTTTACCAATTTGGGAAGTTTTGGCCATTACTTCCTCAATTTTTTTTTTCTGAATGAATCTCTTTCTACTTTCCTTCTAGAATCCCAATGAAACAAATGCTGGACCCTTTTGATTTTGTTCGTCAAGTCTCCAAAGCTCTGTTCATTGTTTCCATTTTCCTTTCTCTCTTCAGATCATGTAATTAATCTACCCTGAAATTCACTGACTCTTTCCTCTGTCATCTTCACTCTGCTACTGAGCTCATCCAGGGAATTTTTAAAATTTCAGATACTGTATTTTTTACCTCTAAAACTTCTTTTTCATTCTTTTTTGTATTCTTTATGTCACTGCTGAGAATATCCTTCTGTTCAAGTTTCCCTTTGTCTCATGGATCACAGTTATAATAGCTGCTTTAATGTCTTTGTCTGATCATTGCAACATCTGAGTCAATTAGAAAGTTGGCATCCATTGTCTTATCCTTTGAATACTATTCACAGCTACTTGTTCTCTGTTATGTTACATAATTTTGGATTGTATCTTAAAAAAATTGTTTTAGGTTGAAGCATCTTGGTTTTTAAAACATACATATAGTTTTTATTGAAGTATAGTTGATTTACAATGTGTTAATTTCAGGTGTACATCACAATGATTCAGTTATATATACATATATGCATATATGTATATATATATTATCTTTCAGATTTTTTCCCTTATAGGTTATTACAAAATATTGAGTATAGTTCCCTGTGCTATACAGTAGATCCTTGTTGATTATCTATTTTATGTATAGTAGTGTGTATATGTTAATCCCAAACTCCTAATTTATCACTCCCTGTCCCTCTCCCCTTTGGTAACCATAAGTTTGTTGTCTATGTCTGTGGGTCTGTTTCTGTTTTGTAAGTAAGTTCACTTGAATTTTTTTTAAGATTCAACATATAAGTGATATCATATGATATTTGTCTTTCTTGGTCTGGCTTACTTCACTTAGTATAATAATCTTTATGTCCATCCATTTGCTCCAAATGACATTATTTCATTCTTTTTATGGCTGAGTAATATTCCATTGTATATATATTCCACATCTTCTTCAAATATTACATTTTGTAGACTCTAAATCTATTATAATTCTCTGTAGAACTTTAATTTTTTCAGCAGACAATCAGTGTGCTAGGTTCAGAATGTCAATGTCTCACTTTTTGTGGGCAATGGTTCCAATCTCAGTTTAGTGTCCAAAGCCTTTGCTATCCTGTTTTTGAGTCTTTCACATCCATGTAAAGCTTAGGGGAGAATCTGGGATTTATGTAGTTCTCATCATTAAAATTAGGGAATGCCTTTCTCCAGCTCTCTTCTCTGAGGCTACCCCCACATGCTGACCAACAGGTCCTCTTTTCTTGGTTACTCTGCCCCCAAAGATAGGGGACAGAGTAATTTCTCTTTAATTTTAGCTACCTAGCCTTCTCCTCAGCTCCAAACTGGAGCCCACCTTTAGTGCAAAACCATGAGAGAAAAGAAGAAAAAAATGGAGATTTCTTCTATGATCTTTGACACACAGGGGGCCCTTTTCCTAGTTCTTCTGGCCAGAAATATGGGGGTTTCAAGTTTAAGCCACCTGCTCCATGGCCACCATGGAGCTCTAGGACTGGGGCTCTGCACAAGGCCAAAAAAGAAAATGGGAAACTCATGCCCCTTTACAATATCTGTTTCTATTTACTTTACAGAGTTCTTAAGTAGTTGCTTTTGATGTTTTGTCAAGTTTTCAGTTGCAATCAGTGGAAGAGAGAGACAGCATGGGCTCACTCCATCCTGAAGCCAAAGTAAGCTTAGTCCTTCTTGACCAGACCATATATTTCATCATATTTATATTTATTTTTCCTTTTCTTACATCTTATCTTCTCTCTCCTCTTTGTCTATATTTTTCATATTTCCTCCTTCCTCATCTCTCGTTTTCCATAATTTTGCTGATTTTATTATATTCTATATGCTATCTATATCTACAATTATACCCATATCTAATATATATAGAATATATAATACATAACATACAATATACATTGTATATATGTATATGTATGCATACATTATATATAATATATACATTTTATAGATATATAAAATAATATATATGATATATACTATATTGTTATATATGGTATATACTATAATTATTATCAAGTGAACATTACCAATACCTTTCTTGTTTATTATCATTTCTCATAATTTTCTCCTTCAAAAGGTTTCTCCATTTTTCTATTTAATTATATATCATACATATAGAAGTGGATGATATCTTTAATCATTTCCCTCAGAGAGTTCTAGCTGACAGCTTGATTTGGTGACTTGGACAGCCCTGCTCCTTGAAGTCAGTCTGAGTCTTTTCAGAAAACCTCAGTTTGGCTCTCTTCTTAGAATTATGGGAGGTTAGAATTTGAAAATTGGAATGGCTTTAGAAATCTCTGAGTTGTACTGTATCTTTTCACAGATAAGGAAATGGAAGCTGCAGACATCTGAAGTGTTTTCTCAAAGAACATTCACAGCACCTAATCCAATACTGTTTGTCACAATATTTCATACTCTATAATTATGTTTATAGAACACAAGTTCACCTTAAAGCTTGAAAAGGAGATAATAAAACCTACCTTTGCATTGTTGAAAGGTTGGAAATGCTACATATGAAGCTCAGAATATGCTGTGTTGGGCACATAACCAACAAGGCTTATCCCTCTATGAATTATCTGTCTGGTAATATGTTTGACAATTAAAAATAAAAATCCATTGTGAAGAATAATCAGCCTTTGCACTGCTTTGCTTTGCTTTTGTTTTCCCAAAGAGAGGGCTTTTCTTTTCACCTGCCCATTTTTCTGATGTTTTCACTTTTATCCACCTACTTAATGTACACATTTTCTGTTTGCTCATTATAATGTATACTTGAAAGATTTTAATGTACATTTTTTAAAGTGTAACTGTGTTTGTTTTTCCATTATGCGAACCCAGGGCTTGTTTCTTAGCCTTTATTTTTCCAACATCAAGTGCAGTGTTTCTCAAAGTGTGGTCCCTGGACCAGGAAAATCAACATCACCTAAGAACTCATCAGAAATGCAGATTCGTGGATTCCACCAGAGACCTACTGAGTCAGAAGCTTGGGATGGGGCCCTCTAGATGATTTTGATGTGGGCTAGAGTTTGCCATCCACTGACTTAGTGTACAGATATTGAGCCTAAATTACTCTTATTAATAGGGGGGTCCTGTCACTAGATACTAAAAGTTTTTGGGAAAAATCATTTTTCTGTAAAACACTAATAAATAGGTGTCCTTTTTGCAGGACTTCTCAGTGACTTTAATAGACTCATGTTCATTGTGATTCTGAGAGAAGAGCTAATATTCAAACCAATTTGACCACAGCATTTTGTATCAGGGAGCATCTTACTGGGGTCATGTTTTATAGAAATCACTTTGGAAAACTAGTTGAAAGAGTGAATCCAGAGGTCAGACATGGATCTGAATCTTATTTCTGCAATTACTGGTCATTTGATCTTGGGCATATCGTTTTGCCTCTTGAGCTTCCATTTCTCCACCTGGGGTAATTGTAGAGCCTACATCATAGGCTAATGTGAGCAGTAAATGAATGTAAAGTGCTTCAAACAGCAGTTTGCATAGAGTAAAAGCTTAATAAATGTTAGCTATTGTTTAAGATGATGAGGATGATGATGATGTTGATGACCATGATGGAGAGAAGGCCAAACTGAGAATGAGGAGATCCAGAGCTAGTTTCGGTTCTGTCACTAACTAGCTTTGTGATCATGAAAAGGCACTGGATTGCCCTGATCCTCAACTTTATTGTTTAAGGAAGCACTTGGGCAACATTAGTGTTTTTTATACTTGGGGACAATGGGAGACCTGCAAAGACTTTCAAGTGCATGGATTTCTAAAAACTAGTACTAAAGGACTCTATCTATCTGAGAATGTTTTTGTCTGATAAATAATGGAGGTCTCTCCTGCATCCCCTTTTACAAGTGCTCCTCACATCACACACACAGAAAAATGGCATATTTCTCAGTCATTCTAAATCTTATGGTGCTTTGCCCAGATGTAAGACCCTGTTAGGGAAACACAGAATGGGGGCGCATGTTGTCAAACAAAGTGTCATTTTAAATATTGGCTCTGTAGACCTCCTTTAAGCCAGGTAAGAATTCAGGTCTTTTCCATTCTGTACATGTTTCTGTTACAGAAGAATTGTGTTGCTAGAGCTTTGTTATTTGAACTCATGCTTGGATATTCTGAACCCAGATATGTTATAGAGTGGGCATGATTGGAGTTATGATAAATTTCACTTAGTAATCTGGCCTGTTCCATTTCCCAACTCTTGTCAAAGGATACATCTCTCCTGAGTAAGAATTCTGTGAAAACAAAGCAAAGAGAGCACCAAAGAGAAATATCAATGGAGAGCAAGCGTGGTTTCATCAGACCAAAAAAATCATAGCAAGAGCCTTAATCATTTAAGTATCTCAGAATGAAATCTCAGGATGTCATAACAGAGACCCTTAGTAACATACTTATTTCAATTGGAAGAAGAAATCAGTCTTTCTACAGCAGAAATTGGTTTTACAGTAAGGACTAGTTGATTGGTTTTACAGTAAAGACTAGTTCTGCCAATTAGGATATATGGGGATATGTCCTACAAACTGAATGAGCTAAATTGCAGATTCAAAATTCTGAAAAATATATATACAAAACAAATTATAAGAAATATTATTTTATCAAAGAATATAATAATAGTACATGCATCCACTGTGCTTATTTATTATGTAACTGGAGGTTTGTACTTCTTAATCCCCTTTTATCCCTTCCAGCTACAACCTGTTTGTTCTCTGTATCTATGAGTCTATTTTCACTTTGTTTTGTTTGTTTGTATTGATTTTTAGATTCCACATATAAGTGAGATTATGTGGTATTCATCTTTGTCTGACTCATTTTACTTTGCATCATACTCTCTAGATCCATCCATGTTGTCACAAATGGCAAGATTTCATTTTTATGGCTGAATAATATTCCATATATATACCAAATCTTTATCCATTCATCCATCGGGTTTCTTCCATATCTAGGCTATTGTAAATAGTGGTGCATTGAACACTAAAATGTATATATCTTTTTGAATTAGTGTTTTGTTTTCTTTGAGTAAATAGCAAGAAATGAAATTGCTGAGTTTTATGGCAGTTCCATTTTTAATTTTTTTAGGGACATCCCTACTGTTTTCCACAGTGGTTACAATTTACAATTCCACTGAAAGAGCACACCGTTTCCCTTTTCTCCACATCCTCACCAAAGCTTGTTATTTATTGACTTTTTGATGATAGCCAGTTTGACAGGTATGAAGAGGTATAGCATTGTGGTTTTGATTTGCATTTCACTGAAGAGCATTTTTTCATGTGTTTGATGGTTATCTGTATGTCTTTGGAAAAATGTCTACATGGGTCCTCTGCCCATTTTTTCATTGAGTTGTTTGGTTTTTTGATGTTGAGCTGTATAACTTCTTTGGACATTTTGGATATTAACCCCTTATTGGATATACCCTTTGCAAATATCTTTTCCCATTCAGTAGGTTGCCTTTTTGTTTTGTTGATAGATTCCTTAACTGTGCAAAAGGTTTTTTAGTTTCATGAAATCCCATTTGTTTATTTTTGCTTTTGTTTCTCTTGCTAAAGAGCCAATCCTTAAGAAAAGCATACTGCCTATGTTTTCTTCTAGGAGTTGTATGTATCTTAGAGTTAAGTGTTTAATCCATTTGAGCTTATTTTTTTATGGTGTGAGAGAGCAGTTCAGTTTGATTCTTTTGCATGCAGCTATATAGTTTTCCAACACAATGTATTGAAGAGGCTGTCTTTTCTCCATTGTGTATTCTCATCTCCTTCATTGTAGATCAATTGACCACATAGTTGTAGGTTTATTCCTGGGTTCTCTATTCTGTTCCATTGATCTATATGTCTGTTTTCTGCAAGTACCATACTATTTTTATTACTGTAGCTCTGTAAGATAGTTTGAAATCAACGAGTATGGTACCTCCAGCTTTGTTCTTCTTTCTCAAGATTGTTTTGGCTATTCAAGGTCATTTGGGTTTCCATACAAATTTTAGAATTATTTGTTTTCATTCTGTGGAAAGTGCCATTGGTATTTTGATAGAGGTTGCATTGGATCTTTAGATTGCTTTATGGAATTTAGTCATTTAATAATTCCTTTAATAATTTAATTTAATAATCCCTTTAATCTATAAGCATGGTATATCTTTCCACCTATTTGTGTCATCTTCAATTTCTTTCATCAATGTCTTATAGTTTACTGAGTACAAGACTTTTACCTCACTGCTTAAGTTCATTCCTAGTTTTTTTTTTTTTGATGCAATTGTAAATGGGATAGTTTTCTTAATTTCTCTTTCTGATAGTTTGCTAGTGTATAGAAATGCAACAGATTTCTGTATATTAATTTTGTATCCTGCAACTTTACTGAATTTATTTATTGGTCCCAGTAGTTGTTTGTGTGTGTGTGTGTGTTTTGTGTGGTTTCTTAAGGGTTTCTATATATCATATCATGTCATCTGCAAGTGGCTACAGTTTTACTTTTTCATTTCCAATTTGGATGCCTTTTATTTATTTTTCTTATCTGATTGCTATGACTAGGTTTTCCATTACTATGTTGAATAGAAGTGGCAAGAGTGTGCATCCTTGTGTTTTTCCTGATCTTAGAGGAAAAGTTCTCAGTTTTTGACTGTTGAATATGATGTTGGCTGTAGGTTTATCATATATTTCTTTTATTATGTTGATTATGATGTTGGCTGTAGGTTTATCATATATTTATTTTATTATGTTGATATATGTTCTCTTTCTGGAGAGTTTTTATCATAAATGGATGTCAAATTTTGTCAGAAGCCTTTTCTGCATCTCTTGAGATGATCATACGATTTTTATTCTTCAGTTGTTAATCTGTTGTATCACATTAATTGATTCACGGATGTTGAACCATCTTTGCATCCCAGGGATCAATTCCACTTTATCATGGTGTATGATCCTTTTTATGCTTTTCTGAATTTGGTTCGCTAGTATTTTGTTGAGGATTTTTGCATCTGTGTTATCAGTGATGTTGGTCTGTAATATCTTTTCTGTGTCATCTTTGTCTGTCTGGTTTTGGTATTCAGGTTATGCTGGTCTCATAGTTGTGAAAAATCTTTTCTTCTAGTCTTCATGTCGTTTTCACAGATAGTTGCTCTATAAATAGTTGTAATATTGGTGTACCCAGTGGGTAGGTGAGCTCAGGGTCTTCCTACTCCACCATCTTGGCCACACCTCTCTTATCTATTTTATAACTGAAGGTTTGTACCATTTAATCTCCTTCACCTATTTCTCCCACCCTGCCCCAAGAACCACTAGTTTGTTCTCTGTATCTATGATTCTGTTTCTGTTTTATTATGTTTGTTCATTTGTTTGTTTATTTTTAGATTCCACATATAAGTGAAATCATATGGTATATTTAAATGAATAATGGTGGTATCAGATCACTGTGATGTTTAGATTCCATTGGGTAAATTAAAAGAGGAGAAATGTGGAAGTTTTATTTTTAAATGTCAGTTTTTACAATATGTTACAAATTATATCCTTTCCAACAATTAAAAAAAATAGATGTACACTTTAAAATATGCAAGGCAAGAGTATTTTCCTTTGAGGTGGGTATGTAAGCAAAAGTGTATGAAGATAAGTAAGTGAGATTGTCTTTCAGATCCTGTTTTGAGCCGGGTTCCCCAGAGCCAACTCTGAGACGTGGATTCACATGAATGTGACTTATGGAGATGGCATTCACTCAGGGGAGAATCAGAAGGAAAGGGAGGCAGCAAGACAGGGAAGGGGTAGAAGCAAACAAGGGTGTCATCTCATGAAACTGCCACAGAGGGCAGCTTTAGCTCCCTCCTTCCAGTCACTCAGGCATGTGAGTTGTGCTGCAGAGTCGTCCTCACCAAAGGCTTTCTTATTCCTTCATAGATCATTGATTGGTCAAGCGCTGCCTTGAACTCCCAGATATGCTCTATGTGGTTAAAGCCACTCTAGTAGCTGGGCATCAGCCCTCCAAAGAATAATATGTGCTGATGTTGGAAGCCAAAGCTCACACGGGGGTGATCAGGGAGAAGTGAGGAAGAGAGGAGGGGAAGGAATGTTGTCCTGGAAATTAATGCTAAAAAAAAAATCAGAAGGATTATGGGCATAGTCTTTCTAGCTCTGCACATTCCTTCTAGCTCTGAATCAGTGATACCAGCCACTAAATATGCTAAGCATCAAATTTCAGGTAATCAGTGTACCAGTATTTTCCCAGGAAGAAGTATATCTACAGTTCTACTTACATGTTGTTCATTTATATCTGTTATCACATCACTCTTTTATTATAACTATTGAAAATGAAAAAACTATGCATGTTTTTTTCTTATGTGACATAAAAAGGAGTAGTCTCTAAAGGGAACATTTTAAACAAATCCAGTGACATTAAGAGCAACACATATTTTTGTTTTGCAGATGGTGAGGACACAAGATAATCATAGGAGAAAAGAACATAGGTCCATTGGCATGAGTAATTCTATATGGTTCTAACGAGGAAGTATAAATCATATATTAGAGATGGAATGTTAAATGGCAGGAATTTTTCATGAAAACAGTTGGCTAATAACATGATAAATCTGTTCTGTTTCGAATCTGCGGGAAAAACTTCTCTGAGTGAAGACATCAATGAGCAAACCAAGAAACTAGGAATGATTTCATTTCTCCTGAGAATTGGGACAACTGACCTTGAAGAATTAACTGAATCCTTTCTTTGACTACTCTGCATGAGGCATCAATTGTGATGAAGTACCTGCCTAAAGGATATTTTTGCCATAATTTTTTATCACATCTATATCTCAAGTTGGACTCGAGTAAAAAGAATTTAGAATTAGAATTTCCTAAGAATGTCTTCTATCTATTTAGAGAAATAGAAACCCATCATTATAGGCAATGCTTGCTCTTACCAGGACATTTACAAAACAATGGAATTTGTAAGAAAGAAAAAAGTGAGATGAGGCTAATTTTATAAACTGTTATCTTGTGCTGTGATCATCTGTTTTATGTTTTAGCATGCTTTGCACTGTGTGTACTTGACTTTTGCTTCAAACAAAACAAAACATTATGGAAAAGCATGAATACTCTATCTGGCCAGAACTGTTCTTGGGAATTACAATGTTAGCAAGAGACAAGTTCTAAAATAAAGGCAAGTCTGATGTGGGCACTTGTTCTATTCATTTTTACTTAACTGTAGTCCAGCTCAGACCCATTAGAACAGCAATACAGGAGTAAACACATTTGGAAAAAATACATAAAATGTAAAATAAGCCAATAATGAGTTGGTTTTAAAAATTATTCAGTTTGGTTAAGGCAACAAGTAATTACCAAGTCAATGAATATGTGTTGTATATTTTAAAAGTGACTATGTTAAGGGGGTAATACTAAAGGCTTTTTCTATAATTCTCCTTAACATTACTCTTATGTTTGAATATTTTTTAAATAATCCAATCAACTAATTCTAGGTTGTCAAAAATTTTACGGTAGCCATTTACTGCTCTCTGGGAAGTTCTAAAGCAAACTCTACTCATTTAATAAAGTTTGTTTTACCCTATGAGTACATCAGATCCCTAAATCTGAAAGTAATATGGGTTATCAAGAATGTGAGACCAACTCTGGAGAACAGTGTAGAGGTTCCTTAAAAAACTAAAAATAGAGGTACCATATGATCCAGTAATCCCACTCTTGGCATATATCTGGAGAAAACCATAATTCAAAAAGACACATGCACCCCAATGTTCATAGCAGCACTGTTTACAATAACCAGGGCATTAAATCAACTTAAATGTCCATCAACAGATAAATGGTTAAAGGAGATGTGATATATAAATACAATGGAATACTACTCACTTATATGTAGAATCTTAAAAAAATGATACACATGAACTTACATACAAAACAGAAACAGACCCACAAACATAGAAAACAAACTTATGGTTGCCAAAGGGGAAACGGAGAGGGAGGGATAAATTAGGAGTTTGGGATTAACAGATACACACTACTGTATATAGAATAGTTAACAAACAAGAACCTACTATATGGAACAGGAAACTGTACTCAATATTTTATCGTTACCTATAAAGGAAAAGAATATGAAAGAGTATAGATACATATATGTACATATATACATGTATGTATAACTGAATTATTCTGCTATACAACTGAAACTAACACAACATTGTAAATCAACTATCCTTTAATTTAAAAAACATAGAACAAGGCCAGAGAAACTCACACTCTGCAGATGGGAGTGTGAATTGTCCTGCCTCTGAACAGCATCCTTAGCCATGTCTAGTTAGGTCGATATTGCACATGTCCTACAATCCAGTAACCCCACACTAGATCTACATGCCTACAGAAGCTCTCACACAGGTACACAAGGAACCAAATACAAACACGTTCACTGCAGCACTGTGTACTTTAGTGAAGATTTGCAACCAATAAACATGGACAAATCTCAAATACAGTAGTGAGCCAAAAAGAGTTGCAGAAGGATACATTATGACATCATTCATACAACATTCTAAAATCTGAGAAGCAATACCACCCATTGTTCATGAGTACCCAGAACTGGAGTTAGAGCATATGTGGGAATGATAAACACCAAATTCAAGACAGTGGTTATCTCTCAGTGGGGAGGGGTAAAGCTGAGGTTCAATTGTCATTATAATGTTTTAGTTTTTAAGCTGGGTGGTGGAAAGTGAGTGTTCCTTATATTATTTTTTATACATTTTTGGATATCTGACATATTTCATGATTTAAAAAGTGTATACCAAGTCATGGAAATAAATGTAGAATTCAAGGCAAACCTTATGCTACATCTAGAACCATGATAAGATTGTGAGGAATTAATACATATATATATAGTCTATATATCTTATATAGAGGATATATACTTATATATATTCTAGCAACCTTGACTTAATGCAAACTCCTCAGGGGCAAGGATAGTTTTTATATAAAATACAACACACCTTTAACACCACGCATCAGGGAAAGTTGTCTCCTTCATTGGTTTGCCACAGAATTTGAATCAATGTATAAAATTAGTTTTTGTTACCATTGAGTATACATTCAATTTTGATGTGAATTTTATATCTGAGTGGTCACAATTTGATGCATATAAGAGGTAAGAAGGGTGATATTAAATGACATTGTTTCATGGGAGGAACAATTACACTGGGAACTTTTAAATAGATGTGTTATATGTTTTGGACATTCAAGTCAAAAATACAATACTTGGATGTGTGCGGTTTGCACAAAAAAAGTTGAGAACAAACAGCACAGAATGACCACAGGATGATAAAAATACCATGCATGAATTCAGAGTAAGGCTGCTAAGTAGAGCCAGTAATTGCTTTGGAAATCAAAGAAGGAAAAATATCACTTGAAATTTAAATACTGGAGAAACTTCAAAGAAGAAATAGAATTCACACCAGGTCCCTCCTTCCAGTTCTTTAAGATAACAGTACAAACTCCTTCCATGCCTTAAAAGATCCTGCTAAATCTTACCTTTGCTCACTTTTCCAGCCTAATCTTTCTCCACTGCAAGGAACCGCTTCCCCTCCCTACCTCCTATTCATCCTCTGGTTGGCTCTCACCTGCTTGGGAACACCTTCCATAAATTCCTGAAGCTGGGCAGGGTAACCCACCCCAACACCCACCATTTTTTCTCCCAGTCCAGAATCGCTCCCTCTGAGTCCTCACCAGGGAAGGTTATACTGACTCCACCCATTCACTTGTCTATGTCCACAAGGGACACTGAAGTGAGCATCCCTATTGTTCAGCACTGTATCCCCAACACCCAGGATGGTGCCTGGCACTTAAAAGGCACCCAATAAAGATTGAATGAATGAACAAACTCATCTTGAAAGAGAAATGTGGTTTAGTTTGATGGGTGGGTGGGGTGATTGTCATGAACAATGACAAGGAAATAAAAGCCAAAAGAAAACAAAAGTGTGTGTGTTTGTGCACTGAAGTGAATGGGGAAATTGGGAGTATGTGAACAGAGTTTGTAAGGGAGCCAATATGGCTGGATTAGAAATCTGGAGACTAGTGGAAGCTGAAGCCATGGCAAATGTAGTGAATTGCAGAAAAGAGTTTTTTTTAAAGCTTAAAAAAAAAACCCAGCAAGCTTCTTTAAAAATTTAGTTTGAACCACTCCCCAGTAGCCAACCTATTTGAATTTGGAGTGTTCTATAAGCAAAATTACATGTCCTCAGAAAGGAGCCATGGCACACGCGTTAAGCCCACATTTTCCCAGGCTTCTGTGCAGAAAAGACCTCTAGCTGAGCCACTGCAGGCTTCCATGTCATGGATCATGCATTGCTGAATAGCTGGTCAGAATTACAGATGACTACGAATCCTGTGATATTTCTGGAAAACTTCATATGACATTTTAAATCTGATTCCTAACTCTTTTATCTGAGTGTGAACAGTGGGGTTGAGAATTTGAATAGTCATAGTTGAAAATGTGTGCAGCCCCTGTGGGACTCCCTCAATTGGAACCTTTTTCCATCTCTGACCCAGAACTTTGGGATGTCCTCTTAAATTTCTCCTCCAGCCCCCCATCATCCACCTTGACCATGCTTGCACCTCTCCCTTCATATGCTAGGATCTTAATATGTGCTCCATAACTATTTTTCATCGTGCAGGAAGGAATGAATGAATAAGCTGTTTTGCTGAGCCTGGCTAATTTCCTACTGGCCTCCCTCTCTTTTCCCTGGATTCTGCTTCCCAAACTGAATTTGGATTCTGTGTTGAGAAAAAGTCTAATAAGGGTTAGAAGCTGTCCTCTACACAAATGCTGCTGAGAAGGAAGCTCTCGCCTCCCGTGATGAGTACAACAGCTGTGTGGGGGCCTGGGTCACAAGATGACTGTTTGCAATCTCTTACAGAAGTGTATCTAAGATTCCAGGTTGATGGATATTATAAGAATAGATGAGTAAACAGTGTAAGTCATCTTTTTTTTAAATTGAAGTATAGTTGATTTACAATGTTGTATTAGTTTTAGGTGTACAGCAAAGTGATTCAGTTATACATATATATATATATTCTTTTTCAGATTATTTTCCCATATAGGTTATTACAAAATATTGAGTACAGCTCCCCATGCTATACTGTAGGTCTTTGTTGTTTATCTATTTTTTATATATAGTAGTGTGTTTATGTTAATCCCAAACTCCCTAATTTATCCCTCTCCCCACCATAAATTCTTTTAGTTACTAGCACTCCTGCAAAGTAAAACAGCTGTTCCTAGTACAATATAAATTGATCTACAAGTGCCCTGTGTTTCATGGTGTTGGAGGACCACAATCCAAAATACTATAAGTGTAGTTGATGGCCCAAAAACCAGCATCATCAGCATAACCTGGGAGCTTGTTGAAAATGCAGAATTCCTAGGTTTGGCCCCGAAACAATTGGATCCGAATCTACATTTTAAACAACATATCCAGGTGATTCCTGGGCACATCTACTTCTGTGAAGTGCTGGCCTAGAATTCACTTGCTTGAAGCTCTGCAAATGAGTAGATGCATTTTGCTAATTTTTCAGTTCATCTTGTTGATATCAGATTTTGGAGATCTACCATGTAACATGCATTTTGCCAGAAATAGGGAATGTAAATGTAAATAAAGGTGATCTTTTGAGCTCATGGTCTAGCTGGAAAGACTGAGTCAAAAAGAGATCCCTTCAATTTCATGTAGTAGTGCTAAGGTGAAGGTGTGCAGAAAGAACTGTGGGAATATGGAGGACTCCTTACTCCAGACTAGGGACCCAGAGAAGTTTTCTTCAAGAAGCTGTCTGTTGATCTGGAAGAAAATGAATACAACTTAGCCAGGCAAAAATCAAGTAAGTAATCCAACAGAAAATAAATTGTCTCTCCCAGCTCTTTGTCCTTAAAATAGGTTTTTGTCTAAACCATAAACCCCATTGTGTTCCTGGGGAAGGAGGGTTGACTATATGGATTCCATGTTGCTAACTGGGTTTAGGGGTGATGGAGATGAAGATGGAGAGGTGAATACAGGCCAGCCACAGAGAACCATGTGGACCATGATTAGATTCTGTTCTGGGGGAATCAGAGGAGGGATGGGGCTGGACTTTTATTATGGATGGTCCTGGCTGCTGAGGGAAAAGGAAATTGGAGGGGAGAAGAACTAGGCATAGCATAATCAGGTAAATATCCAAGCAAGAGTGGACAGTGCTGCTCAGGTTGGAAATGAGTGGGCATGGAAGAAAAATATCTAAAAGGTAAGATGGGCAGGACATGATAATTGTCTAGTTGTAACAGAGAACAAGAGAGAGAGGGCTGGGTATCAAAAACAGTGGTTCTCAGACTTGACTGTGCAGAAGAATCTCCAGAAGGTGCCACTCCCATCCCAGGGTTTTTGATTCAATAAGTCTGGGGCGAGGCCTGAGAATGTGCATTTCTAACAAGTTTTCAGCCCATACTGATGCTGCTTGTCCCAGGGTCACACTTTCAGAACCACTGCTCAAGCACAGCTCAATGTTCTTGCCTTTGCTCATTGGGAACACCAGCAGAGTTTTTTAAACTACGGATGCCTGAACCTCACCCCCAGGGATTCTGATTAAGTTGGTACAGGGTGCAGCCTGGACACTGGGCATTTTTAAAGCTCCAAGTGATTCGATTGTGCAGCTGAATACCAACTAAATACGACTTAATCATATTTGGAACACAGACAACGGAGCCATTTTTGTGCTTCTTAACTTTATTAAAATTATTTCCTAATATTCTTATTTTCCTGTAAAATCAGGTAAGTAATCCAGCAAAAAGTAATCATCTCTCCTGGCTCTTTGTTCTTAAGATAGGTTTTTGTTTAAACCATACACCCTATTGTGTGCATGGAGAAGGAGGGTTGACTATATGAATTCTGTATTGAAATGCTTCATTATGTGTGTCCTCATTTGTGTGGCAATATATAGTTGATCCATTTGGAAGATCAATATGATATATGATGATTACTATCTAAAAGGGCATATACTGAAAAGACCAAATAGATACTATTTCCAACCTAAGACAAGAGGAAGAGGGAAAAGAAAAGAAAAAAATGACACATTTGTTGAGTTCTTACTGTGTACCAGATGCTGTAATCAGTGTTTTATATACATTATTTCATTTAATGCTGACAAAAAAAGGAAAAGTAAGACATCATTATCCCCATTGTATAAATGAGGGATCCAGGACTCAGAAAGAAAAGGTCACACAGTCAAAGGTAAAGAGGGATATAGATCTGGATCTGCCTAGTTCTTCCAAAGACCATATTCTTTTCATGCATTCTCATGGGGAGAGGAATTAGCTATAAGGTACAGAGAAAAATAGTCACCATGAGACATCAGGTGCTTGAATTCTAGCCCTAACTCTACCCCTAACTAGTTGTGTCACCTTGAGTGAATCACTGCATCCCTTGGCTTTGACTTCCTCATCAATAAAATGGGGATAAAAATTGTACCTAGTTCCATCGACAGATGGAGCTCTATTGACAGATGAATGAATAAAGAAATGAGGTGTGCATATGTATATATATATATATATATATATATATATACACACACACACACACACACACACACACACACACACACACCACATACACACACACAGTGGAATATTACTCAGCCATAAAAAGAATAAAATAATGACATTTACAGCAACATGGATGAACCTAGAGATTATCATAATACTAAGTGAAGTAAATCAGAGAAAGACAAATAATATACCACTATTTGTGGAATCAAAAAAATTATACAAATGAACTTATTTACAAAACAGAAATGGACTCACAGACACAGAAAACAAACTTACTGTTGCCAAAGGGGAAAGGGGGGGAGATAAATTAGGAGTTTGGGATTAACACACTACTATATATAAAATAAGTAAACAACAAAGACCTACTGTATAGCACAAAGAACTATACTCAGTATCTTGTAATACCTGGAAAAGAATCTGCAAAAGAATATATATATATATATATGAATAACTTTGCTGTACACTTGAAACTAACACCACATTGTAAATTAACTATACCTCAATAAAAGAAAAATTTTAAAGTAGGATTGAGATGCAAAACCTGCTTTAAAAAAAAAGAAAACAAACACAGTACCCAGCTCACTGGATTAAATGAAATAATACCTAGCACAAAGCCTGGCATATGGGAAATAGAAAATGTTAACTCTTATTCTCTTTCTCCTCTTTATCATTATTTACAGTAAAATGATGGGACTGGTCTCATCTTCCCTAACATTCCCTCAGTTTATAAATTCTGTGCTAAAGAATTTGCTGGTTTCTTTGGTATTTGCAGCTTCTTTCTGAAACCCTTCAACGAGTGACCTCATCTCAAGAATTGGTATTTGCTAAAATCAGCCAGCCCCTTCCTGTCACCCTCCCACTCCTCCAGCTTCCCCAGGATGTCCAGCCAGCTGTGAGTGTTTCATCCGTAGCTGTGATAGAACTGGGTCAGTGTTGTGGTGACTCTCACAGGGCCTCCACTGTGCTGAGTTGCTGTATTCAGCTCCCTCTACAGCATGTGTGTAAGAGCTCTGATGCCAGACCAGTAGAATTTCTGTCCTCTGGACACATGTGAAGTGATATATGGACAACACTCCACAGCTTGGATGCTGATGACCTTGTTCTGTTATCTGATATCCTGTAGGCTTGAAGATGATCCAGTATACAATTTGGAATCACAGGAAGAGTAAGACTTGTTCTACCACATATTGGTTATGTATGCTGGGCTTAACCTGTGGCTTAGCTTCTTGGAACCTCCAATTTTCTCATTTGTGAAACTGTTTTTGTGAGATGTGGTGTGTATACAGTGCATTAGATAGTGTTCAGTTTTCAGTAGCTACTCAAAAGCAGTTAGGAACCATCTTAATGACTCTATATGGAAAGCTGGTGATAGACTTCAGGGTAGAGCAGGGAACAGGGCTGTACAGAACTTTGGAGAGTGCTAATCATAACTTTCTAAGCCTTTTACAGTACATTTGACTTGCTGTCACTGTGACACTTCTGTCACTGTTTAGGTAGCATATTTCAGCAGCAACTTTTACTTCACCATTCCCACTACATTTCTAAGAATTCTCCTCCACACAGGCTGGAATATGACCTCAGACACCTTCATACTCATGGCTGTTCCATAGCGGTGGGCTGACTGTGTGGTGGGGCAGAGTCATGGCATTCTTTTTCATATGTGTCTTGTAGTACTCAGCAGGCTGGTTCAGCCCCCTGTAAACACAGGAGGGTATGTCTACAGGGCTTCTGGCAGTGTTTGCAATCTGTCAGGTTGCAAGACTTTTTCCAACTGCCTGAAAACATGTTCTGACCTTGGTGTCTAGATCTCTTGTTTCATCACTTACTCCTGGAATTAGAACAACTTTCAATCAAGTGGGGTTTTACCATGCAACACAGTTTTACCCCAAAACAAATAGGGGATGGACATGACTAACATAGAATCAGATTTGCTTGGTTTCTACCAGAAACCAGCTGGAGCTGATGTCCCAGCAATATTGTGGCTATTTTCCAGACATGTGTTTCTCAAAGTGGGGTCCAGGACCACTCCTATCAGAATTTCATAGGTCTTGTTAAAATAGAGCTCCAAGGCTCCCTCAATTCTATTAACTTGGAATATCTGGGTGTAAACATAGAAGCTGCATTTTAACACACTTTTAGGTGATTCTTATGCATGTTGTATTATACTTTTTACATTTGAGTTGCTACAAAAATATTACTGGCTCGAACTTTAAAAAATCAAATAACACTAAAATATTCATAATTAAAGTCAACCATCACTACCTTTCCCCTGCCCAGATCCATTTCCCAGAGATTACCATATAAGCTTTTATTTATTTCTTCTTTTATGTTTTACCTATTTCTAGATAATGTGCTAATACTGCAACTGTTTGTCATATTGATTTTAGACATTATCTGCTGACTTTCTATAATGATTGATGAATATTTAGCAATTTATCCAACATAATCATTCCATCCTTACCTTCATCATATAGTCCCTTAAGTTAAACAAAGAGTTAGAATTGTTAGTTTATGACTATGTAAAGATCACTTAGTATTGAGCCAAGAAGGGACCATGAATATCTCTTTCTTACTCGACTTCCGTTTTATCTTAGACTTTCAGTGCTGTCAAAAAACTGTCAATTTTATTTTACAAATACTCAAATATATCACATACTTAACATTTTCTTTTCCTTGCCCTGGGAGACATCACCCCAAGAGTACCCCCATTCTTCTGTTATGTGTGGACTCTTAATTCTGCTTTCCTTGTTAGACGTCCTTTTACCAGGTTCCATGCCTTCTACTTTCTTAGTCTACTTACTGATTTTGAAAAAGCACATCCTCCAGTAACTTCCCTAAGAAGCAATGCACTGGAGATACAATTTTTCAGTCCTTACATGACCCCAAATGTCTTTATTCTGACCTCATACTTCGTTCATGGTTTGTACTGGGTTGAAAATTGTCCCCCTCAAAGTTCATGTCCACGTCCACCTGGAACCTCAGAATGTGACTCTATTTAGAAATAGGGTCTTCACAGATGTAATGTAATTAGTTAAGATGAGGTCATACTGGATTAAAGTTAGCCCTAAACCTAATGACTGGTGTCCTTATAAGAAGGTCATGGGAAGACACAGAAACACACACAGAGGAAAGAAGTCCATGTGAAGACAGAGGCAGAGACTGGAGTGATGCATCTATAGGCCAAGGAATACTTGCAAGTGCTGACAACCATGGAAGCCAGGAAAGAAACATGGAACAGACTTCTCTCTCAGAGCCTCCAGAAGAAATCAACCTGCCAACACCTTGATTTTGGACAGCTGGTCTCCATAACTGTGAGAGAATAAATTTCTATTGTTTTAAGGTACCCAGTTTGTGGTACTTTTTAATGGAAGTACTAGGAAAATAATCCATGGTTTATCTGGGTGTAAAATTCTATGTTGAGCATAGAATTGAACACAATTTACCTCCAAACTATGACAACACTATTCCATGGCATTATAACTTCCAGTATTGGTTTAAGGAGTTGGGTGCCACTTTAATTCCCATTTTTTTGTATGTGTAAGTGTTCTCTGACCACAAGCTTTTAGGATGTTTCTTTATCCCTGGTGTCCTAAAATTCATAAAGATCTTTCTTAGGTATTTCTTTTTTTAATTAATCGAGGTGGGTACATGACGAGCCTATCAATCTGGCAAGTCAAGTCCTTCAGTCCTGGGGAATTTTCTTGTGTAATTTCTTTGCAAATTTCCTCTTCACTATTTGTTGAAGATTAAAATCTTCCAGATTGACTTCCCCAAATGTCTTATCCCATTTCCTAGTCTCTATTTCTCTTAGAGGTTTTCTTGGCTTTATACATCTATAAGCCAAGAAATACTTGGAATTGCTCTGCTTTCTTAGCACAAGTTCTACTTTGTTAGGGATTTCCTTGGCTTTATGTCCTCTATTTTCTCCATGTTGCTTTTTCTGTTTGTTTGAGTCTTTGTCATACTGGGAACTTCCCTCAGATGCCCAGTGATCTTTGGCTGTCTGTATTTGAGAGTGCAGCAGTAAATAAGTGATTAGAAATTTGCTGTGAGAGAGAGGCTTGTCAACCAACTCTCTCTTTCTCTCTCTCTCTCTCTCAAAACAAGAGATGGACAAGACCCTCCTATGAGTAGTCAATGCTAGTGCATTGTGTTCATGATTTCCACTTTGGAGATTACTTACAGTTGACGGGATCACCATTAGGAAGAAAGTCACAATTAGTTTAGGCTAATTCCTGCAATCCCTGCAGACCCTCAGCATTCCCCCCACCCGCCAGTGTGGAATAAAAGAATGAGGATGGGGAGTGATCATTTAACTAACATAACAAAATCATCCTGTCTCAGAAATCTTATGATGGAGAAAAATCCTCATAGTTAATTCACAAACTGTTACAATGCAAAGGAAAGGAAGAAAAATGTCAATGAAAATTGTAAGCTCTCTCTTCTTTTGGTCCAAATATGACTTCTTCACAAGAATAAGGCTGACTGAAAAATTAGTCTTTTACATAGTTTCCAGTGACAGTTTATATTTTTCAAAATCTAACTATAAAATCCCTCAGGAATTAGAAAACATTAACTCAGAGCCAAAATTCAGAAAGATAGTAACAAATTATTCATGGCTCAAGAAGAGAGTTTAACAACAAAATGTGTTGTGTAGTTGTATTTGAAATATTAACAAATGTTCTCAAATTCCCACATGTACATCCAGACTGACTGATTTCCTCAAAACTTAGGTAGTGCCTGATGATGTATTACTCCACCAACAGTCTAGATACTCTTATTCCTGAAAAGTAGAATATTTGTCCTGTGATACAAGCTGCTCATGCAGCTCAATATATAAAAAAAAAATAAATAAACCCAATCTAATAGTAGGCAGGAAACCTAAATAGACATTTCTCAAAAGAAGATACACAGATTGCCAACAAACACATGAAAGGATGCTCAACATCACTAATCATTAGAGAAATACAAACCAAAACTGCAATGAGGTATCACCTCACACTGGTCAGATTGGCCATCATCCAAAAATCTACAAACAATAAATTCTGGAGAGGGTATGGAGAAAAGGGAACCCACTTGCACTGTTGATGGGAATGTAAATTGATACAGCCACTATGGAGAACACTATGGATGTTCCTTTAAAAACTACAAATAGAACTACCATACGACCCAGCAATCCCACTACTGGGCATATACCCTGAGAAAACCATAATTCAAAAAGAGTCATGTACTGCAATGTTCACTGCAGCACTATTTACAATAGCCAGGACATGGAAGTAACCTAAGTGTCCATCAACAGATGAATGGATAAAGAAGATGTAGAACATATATACAATGGAATATTACTCAGTCATAAAAAGAAATTTAGTTATTTGTAGTGAAGGGGATGGACCTAGAGACTGTTATACAGAGTGAAGTTAAGTCAGAAAGAGAAAAACAAATACTGTATGCTAACACATATATATGAAATCTAAAAAAAAGAAAAGGTTATGAAGAACCTAGGGACTGGACAGGAATAAAGACGCAGATGTAGAGAATGGACTTGAGGACACGGGTAGGGGGAAGAGTAAGCTGGGACAAAGTGAGAGAGTGACATGGACATATATACACTACCAAATGTAAAATAGATAGCTAGTGGGAAGCAGCCACATAACACAGGGAGATCAACTCGGTGCTTTGTGTCCGCCTGGGAGGGTGGGATAGGGAGGGTTGGGAGGGAGACACAAGAGGGAGGGGATATGGTGATATATGTATACATATAGCTGATTCACTTTATTATACAGCAGAAAATAACACACCGTTGTAAAGCAATTATACTCCAATAAAGATGTTAAAAAATAAAGAATATTTGTACTGTGAATGTCTTGAAAGGCATATTGGAAATATTTTCATTATTTCTTGCTGCTGAAGATGACCTTATTTTTTTCTTTTTTAACTAATATTTTTCTGATTATAAAAATAATGTGTCCATTATAGAAAATTTTAAAGACACAATTTATACTAAAATCTGCCATTACATTTAAAGCTTATCTCAATTTGGATGCTCAATTTTCATTAAAAATAGTTATAAGTATTTAAATTTAATAAAATTCAATATTAAAAAAAGTAGGTTGAGTCAGAGGGGGATGAATAGATGGAGCACAGAGAACTTTTAGGGCAGTGAAAATATTTTGTATGTTACCCTAATGATGGATACATATTATATATTTGTCCAAACCTATGGAATGTACAATATCAAGAATGAACCCTATATATATGGAATCTAAAAAAAAAAAAAGGTTCTGAAGAACCTGGGGACAGGACAGGAATACAGACGCAAACATAGAGAATGGACTTGAGGACATGGCAGAGGGGAAGGGTAAATTGAGACGAAGTGAGAGAGTAGTATGGACATATATACACTACCAACTGTAAAATAGATAGCTAGTGGGAATCAGCCACATATCACAGGGAGATCAGCTCGGTGCTTTTTGACCACCTAGAGGGGTGGGATAGGTAGGGTGGGAGGGAGATGCAAGAGGGAGGAGATATGGGGATATATGTATATGTATAGCTGATTCACTTAGTTATAGAGCAGAAACTAACACACCATTATAAAACAATTATACTCCATTAAAGATGTTTAAAAAAATGAACCCTAATGTAAGTTATGGATTTTAGGAGATTTTGATGTATCAGTGTATGTTCCTCCTTGCCATTCTAGTGAGGGATGCTGATAATGGGAGAGGCTATGCATGTATGGGGCAGGGCAAATGGGAAATCTCTGTACCTTCCTATTAATTTTGCTGTGAACCTAAAACTACTCTAAAAGACAGTCTTAAGTTTTTAAAAGGGAGATAGAAATACCCAAGTTGTGTCAAACATGTAAAATTTTCCAATACCTGGATCGGATATTTTTTATATTTAAATTTAAAGTAATTAAAGTTAAATGATATTAAAAATTCAGTTTCTCATTCTTACTAGCCACATATGAAGGTCTTGAAAGTCACATGTGGTTGGTGGTGACTGTATTGGACAGCACAGATATGGAAGAATAGGTACATAGATATATAGATATAGGGATAAGGGTAGGGATGTGGATAAGTCACAGATGAGCATTTTCCCATATCAATATCATATCAGTTCTTCCTAACTTGATTTAGGTTCAACACAATTCCAATCAAAATCCCAGCAAGTTGTTTCGTAGATAATGACAAATTGATTCTAAAGTTTATATGGAGAGGCAAAAGATCCAGAATAACCAACATAATATTAAATGAGGAGAGCAAAGTTGGTGACTGACACTATCCAACTTCAAGACTATACTTACTATAAAGCTACAATAATCAAGACAATGTGGTACAGGCACACCTCATAGATACTGTGGGTTTGGTTCTAGACTAACACAATAAAGTGAATATCTCAATAAAGTGAGTCACACAAGTTATTTTTTTTCCCAGTGCATTTAAAAGTTATGTTTATGCTATACTGTCACCTAAGTGTGCAATGGCATCATGCCTAAAATATACATATATATACCATAATTTAAGAATACCTTGTGGCTAAAACATGCTAACCATCATCTGAGCCTTTGGCAAGTCATAATCTTCTTGCTGGTGGAGGATCTTGCCTCAATGTTGATGGCTGCTGACTGATCAGTGTCGTGGCTGCTGAGGGCGGGGGTGGCTGTGGCAGTTTCTTAAAATAAGCCAGCAATGAACTCTGCCACATCAACTGACTCTTCCTTTCATGAAAAATTCCTCTGTAGCATGCAGTGCTGTCTGGTAGCATTTTACCCACAGTAGAACTTCTTTCAAAATTGGAGTCAATCTTCTCAAACCCTGCCACTTCTTTATCAACTAAGTTTAATATTCTAAATCTTTTGTTGCCATTTCAACAAGCTTCACAGCATCTTCACCAGGAGTAGTTTCCATCTCAAGAAATCACCCTCTTTGGTTATCCATAAGAAGCAACTCCTCAGACATTCAAGTTTTATCATGAGATTGCAGCAATTCAGTCACATCTTTAGGCTCCACTTCTAATACTAATTTCCTTGTTATTTCTACCACAACTGCAGTTACTTCCTCCGCTGAAGTCTTGAACCCCCCAAGATCATCCATGTGGGTTGGAACTCAAATTCCTGTTAATGTTGATATTTTGACCTCTTCCCATGAATGACAAATGTGCTTCATGGCAGTTAGAATCATGAATCCTTTCCAGAATTTTGTCAATTTACTTCACCCAGATCCATCAGAGGAATCACTATCTATGGCAGCTATAGTCTTACAAAATGTATTTCTTAAAGAATAAGACTTGAAAGTCAAAATTACCCCTTGGTTCATGGGTTGCAGAATGGATGTTGTGTTGGTAGTCATTTAATCATGAATCTTGTTGTACATCTCCATTAGAGCTCTTGAATGATCAGATACATTGTCAAAATACAGTCATATTTTGAAAGGAATCTTTTCTTCTGAGCAATAGGTTTCAACAATGGGATAAAAATATTCAGTAAACCAAATAGATGTGCTGTCATCCAAGCTTTGTTCTTCCATTTATAGAACACAAGCAGAGTAAATTTGCATAATTCTTAGGGGCCTTAGGATTTTAGGAATGGTAAATTAGCACTGGCTTCAACTTCAAGTCACCAGCTGCATTAGCCTCAAACAAGAGAGTCAGCCCATCCTTTGAAGCTTTGAAGCCAGGCATTGACTTCTCCTCTCTAGCTAAGAAAGTCCTAGATGGCATCTTCTTCCAATACAAGGCTGTTTCATCTACATTGAAAATCTGTTGTTTAACTTTCATTAATGATCTTAGCTAAATCTTCTGGATAACTTGCTGCTATTTCTTCATCAGCACTTGATGCTTCACTTTGCACTTTTATGTATGGAGATGGCTTCTTTCCTTAAACATCATGAACAAACTTCTGCTAGCTTCAAACTTTTCTTCTGCTGCTTCTTCACTTCTCTCAGTCTGAAGAGAGTTAGGGCCTTACTCTGGATTAAGCTTTGGTTTAAGTGAATGTGGTGGCTGGTTTCATCCTCTATTCAGACCACTCAGAGTTCTCCATACCAGCAATAAGGCTGTTTCACTTTCTTATCATCAGCGTTTTCACTGGAATAGCACTTTTAATTTCTTTCAAGAACTTTTCCTTTGCATTCACAACTTGACTTACTGTTTGCCACAAGAGGCCTAGATTTCAGCCTATTTCAGTGTTTGACATGCCTTCCTCACTATACTTAATCATTTCTAGCTTTTGATTTAAAGTGAGGGATATGCAATTTTCCCTTTCACTCGAACACTTAGAAGCCATTATAGGGTTATTAATAGGCCTAAATTCAGTATTATTGTGTCTCAGGGAATTGGGAGGCCCAAAGAGAGGGAGAGAGATGGGGGAACAGCTAGTCGATGGAGCAGTCAAAACACATACAACACAGGAGGAGATCACGATGTCAAAGTAGGAAGACACTGGGCTCACCTCCCTTCACAAACACATCAAAACTACAACTGTCAATACATACAGAGAGACTCTCACTGAAACTGATCTGGGAACTGGCAGTATGGCTCTTCTATAACCAAGGCTGTGAAGAAAGATCCACATGGAGTCTGGTAGGAAGGGAGAAAAAGCAACCTGGCCAGGACCCACTTTTCTAGAAGGAGACCCAGAAGAGGAGGGGATATCACAGGCTCGGGGATCCTCCCTCGGGGCAAGGGGTTTGAGCCACATATTAGGCACCCTAGTCTTGGAGTCTGACATCAGGAACACGAGCCCTCTAAGCTGGTTTGAAAACCAGTGGGCCTTGCTGGAGGACTGTAAGAGACCAAGACTGTGCTGTTGAAGAGCATTTGCATAGACTTACTGATTACCAGTCAGAACATGGAGGCAGCAGACTGAAAACTGCCTGGGACTCTGGCTGGCTTGCCAGGACCACCCTAGCCTGCCCCTCAGCCTGCACCAGACTCCTGCCTCAGCCCCTCTGGCTCCAATACTGCTCTCCACTAAGGCAGAGGCTGCCATGGTCAATAAGAGTGCACACAGTTGGAGGAAACAGAGCCAACTTGGACCTCAGCCCTGCCTCTGACCAGGGTGAAGGCAGCCATTGCAGTGTGCATTTTGGTGCACATACTCAGAAGGGACAGACTAGCTCCAGGGTAGAGCCTGTCACCTCCAAAGTGCCTGTTCCTGTGCACATGTGGGAGGGGGTGGGGACAACTTGGTGGTGTGGCACCAACAGCTCTGGCCACAACCCAGTCTCTAACTAAGGCTTGCACACTGGGGTAAAAAGTAAAAGCAGCATAGAAGTGCATCCCCAAGCTCTCAGGTGCCAGTCATGCCCCAAGCCAAGGAAGAGATTCCCATCACACCCAGGAGAAACCCCAAACCCTCAGGGCTCCAGGGCTCCTGTTCCAGCCTCTTGTGCCCCAACCCCACCCCTGATAGGATGGGGTTGGTCAGTGAGCATAAGAGAAACCCCAGATTGCACCTGGCTCTGGCTCTAGCCCCTCGAACACCATCCCTACCTCTTACCAAGGCAATGCCTGCCAGCACAACCTGGAGAAAGACACAGCATGTGCTCACTTCAGTTCTAGCTCTCCTACCAAGCCTACCAGAGCACACTCTCACTGTACAGAGATGCTCCCATACAAGAACACACCTTCAAGACTGGGGTAGATAACTTTGCATCTAATTTCATAGAGACAGAGAAAGTTAATTCTGTGTTTCTAGGAATGATTTATTTCTTCTAGATTGTCCAGTTTGCTGACATATAATTGTTCACAGTAGTCTCTTATGACTCTTTGTATTTCTGTGATATCAGTGGTAACTTCTCTTACATTTCTAATTTTATTTATTTGGGCTTCATTTTTCTCTTGATGAGTCTGACTAAAGGTTTGTCAATTTTGTTTCTTTCCAAAGAGCCAGCTCTAGTTTCATTGATCTTTTCTTTTCTTTTTTTTTTCTTTTTTGGCCTCTATTTCCTTTATTTCCACTCTGATTTTTATAATTTCTTCCTCCTACAACTTTGGACTTCATTTGTTCTTCTTTTTCTAGGTCCTCTAGGCATAAAGTTAGACTGTTTGTTTGAGATTTTTTGTTTGTTTTTTTTCTTGGGGTATTGCTATGAATTTCCCTCTTAGAACTGCTTTTGTTGCATCCTATAGCTTTTGTAATATTGTGTTTCCATTTTCGTTGTCTCAAGGTATTATTTGATTTCTGCTTTGATTTCTTTATTGATCCATTGGTTATTTAGTAGCATGTTGTTTACTCTCCACATGTTTTTGATTTTTGCAGTTTTCTTCTTATAACTGATTTCTAGTTTCATACCATTGTAGTTGGAAAAGATGCTTGATATGATTTCAATCTCCTTAAATTCATTGAGACTTTTTTTGAGGCCTAACATTTGATCTATCCTGGAGAATGTTCCATGTACACTTAAGAAGAATGTGTATGTTGCTTCTTTTGGATGGAATGCTTTGTAGATATCTATTAAGTCCATCTTGTCTAAAGTGTCATTTAAGGTCAAAATTTCCTTACTAATTTTCTGTCTGGATTATCTATCCATTGATATAAGTGGGGTATTAAAGTCCCCTACTATTATTGCATTGCTGTTAATTTCTTCATTTAGTTCTGTTAATATTTGCTTCATATATATTTATGTGCTCTTATGTTGGGTGCATAAATATTTACAAAAGTTATATCCTCTTATTGGATTGACCTGTTTATCATTATGTAACCCCCTTCTTTGTCTTTTGTTAGTCTTTCTTTCAAAGTCTATTTTGTCTGATATAAGTATTGCTACCCCAGCTTTCTTTCTGTTTCCATTCGTATGGAATATATTTTTCCATTGCTTCATTTTCAGCCTGTGTGTGTTTTTAGATCTGAAGTAAGTCTCTTGTAGGCAATATATAGATGAATCTTGATTTTGTATTCATTCAGCCACCCTATGTCTTTTGATTGGAGAATTTAGCCCATTTACATTTAAAGTAATCATGATAGTATATATTTACTGCCATTTTGTTAATTGTTTTCTGGTTGTTTTTGTAGTTCCTCTCTGTTTCTTTCTTCTCTTCTCTTGTGATTTGATTATTTTTACTAGTGTTATGTTTAAATTTCTTTCCCATATATTTTTATGTATCTATTATAGGTTTTTGCTTTGCAATTACTATGAGGTTCACATATAACAGCCTATATATATAACAGTCTATTTTAAATTGATAGTCACTTAAGTTCAAGTACATTCTAAAAGCACTAACTTTATACACCCCTTTCCCATATTTTACATTTCTGACATCATATTTTACATCTTTTTATATTGTATATTCCTTAACTAATTATTATAGTTTCAGTTAATTTTACTACTTTTCTCTTTTAGCCTTCTTACTAGCTTTATAAGTGGTTGATCCTCTGCCTTTACTATATATTTGCCAATACCAGTGAGTTTTTCTTTCATATATTTTCTTATTTCTATTTAGGGCCTTTTCTTTTCAGCTTAAAGAAGTCCCTTTGGGCATTCCTGGTGGCACAGTGGTTGGGAGTCTGCCTGGCAATGCAGGGGACACGTGTTCGCACCCTGGTCTGGGAAGATCCCACATGCCGTGGAGCAACTGGACCCATGAGCCACAATTACTGATCTTGCACATCTGGAGCCTGTGCTCCACAACAAGAGAGACCACGATAGTGAGGGGCACATGCACCATGATGAAAAGTGACCCCCGCTTGCTGCAACTAGAGAAAGCCCTCGCACAGAAACGAAGACCCAACACTGCCATAAATAAATACATTTTAAGAAAAAAAGTCCCTTTAACATTTCTTGTAAGGCTGGCTTAGTGGTAATAAACTCCTTTCACTTTTGCTTCTCTGGAAAACTCTCTCTCGTTCAATTCTGAATGAAAACTTTACCATGTAGAGAATTTGGGGTTGGAAGTTTTTTCTTTCAGCACTTTTGAATAAATTGTACCACTCCCTTCTGGCCTGGAAAGTTTCTGCTGAAAAATAAGTGCATAGTCTTATGGGTGTTCCCTTGTGTATAACGAGTTCTTTTTTTCTTGCTGCTTTTAATGTTCTCTATCTTTAACTTTTGACATTTCATTTATAATGTGTCTTGGTGTGGCTCTCTTTAGGTTCATCTTGTTTGGGCCTCTCTGTGCATCCTGGACCTGGATGTGTTTTCTTCCCCAGGTTAGTGTAGTTTTCAGCCATTATTTCTTCAAATATGTGTTCTGCCCCTTTCTCTTCCTCTTCCCCTTATGGGACCTCTGTAATGCAAATTAGTACACTTGTTGTTCCACAGGTCCCTTAAGCTATCATCATTTTAAAAATTCTTTTATTCTTTATGCTGTTCTATTTGGGTGATTTCCACTACTCTGTCTTTCAGGTTGTTGATTTGTTCTTCTGCCTCATCCAGTCTGTTGTTGAGTCCTTCTAGTGTATTTTTCAGTTCAGTTATTGTATTCTTCAGTTCTGTGACTTCTATTTGGTACTCTCTTATGTTTTCTATCTCTTTGTTGAAGTTCTCACTCTGTTCATTCATCCTTCTCCTGAGTCAAGTGAGCATCTTTATGACCATTTTGAACTCTTTAACAGGTGAACTACTTATCTTCATTTCATTAAGGTTATTTTTTCCTGTTTTTTTTTTTTTTAACTTTCTGGCTGCACTGTGAAGCAGGCAGGATTTTAGTTCCCTGACCAGGGATTGGACATGCACCCCCTGCCATGGAAAAATGGAGTCTTAAACACTGGACCACCAAGGAAGTCCTTTTTCTGGGGTTTTATCCTTTCTCTCCACTAGGAACATGTTTCTTTGTTTCCTTGTTTTGTTTGAGTCTCTGAATTTGTTGCTATGAATTATGCAAAGCATCTGTCTCTCCCTGTCTTCCAGGAATGTCCCTAGGTAGGAGATGAACCTTGTCATTTAACCTCATCCTAGTTCTTTGTTGTCTCTTGAACAGTCCCCTTAATTGTTTCAGACTTACAGTGCCCAGAAATGCAATCCCTTTTGGGCACCTGAGTCTAACACTCAAGGGGCATTCCCTGTGTAGGCTACATGTGCCCGCTGATACTGTTGGGCCACGCAAGCAGCATAAGGGAGCAGGGCTGCTCTCCTGTAACATCTGGCAGTGCCATGTGAAAATGCAACTATTATTAAACTCCATTCAGGAAATACTGACAAATACAATGGGCCAATAAAACAAAATGAGAAAGGAAGAAGCATAATTGTTATTATTTTCAGATAATGTGGTTATCTATCTACAAAACCCAAGAAAAATAAAATGAAATGCTATTAAATTGAAAAGGATGTTCAGTAGGATGACTGGTTATACAGAAGTTCAAAAATCTATAACCTTTTTTATACAAATAATGAGGGTATAACATTTACAATAACAACAACAATATAAACTACCTAGGCATAAATATAACAAGAAATATAGAGGAATTATAAAATCCCACTGAGCAATAAGAAAGAAAGCAAAATTAGATACATTCTATATTCTTAAAAGACAGAATATGTTAAAATGTAATTTCTCCCCAAAGTCTTATATAATTTAAAATTGTAGGAAGTGTGGGCAAGGAACTTGAGATAATTATTGTAGATTTCATCTGGAAGAATTGTTTTAAAAACTAACATTGGGCGGTTTGTTTACCATATAGTAAAACATACTATAAAGCCATAAAATTTTAAAATAGGTACAAAAAGACAAAAGTGAATCAATGGAGTGAAATAAAGTTCCAGAAAATGATCTAAATAAATATATAATTTTAATATACCATCACTTTTAATAGCTTCCCTGAATTCTGTTATGTGGATGTAGAGTACGCTCATGTTACTACCCTCCCTGATCATTGGTTATAGGTAGGGTGACTATGATCATACTGATTTGCCTCTTGGTTTATGCCTCTTGCCTTGGTATAATTTTAATAGTGCCCCCTTTCACTCAAAATTGTCCCCTTTTGGATAATACATTGTATGGTCACCCAAGTTATGTATATTGTTTCTAATTTTTCCCAATTATAAATGGCACTTTTATAAATATCCTAGCAGCTAAGTCTTTATACAGAATTTTAAAATGACTCATTCAAGGAATGTGAACATTTATAAGTTTTTTCATATATATTGCCTTGTCTTCCAGAAGGATTGCACCAATTTACACTCCCACCAACAATCAGAGCTGTCATTTTTCCCAAATCTTAACAAAAGTGGGTAGTACCATTCATTTCAAAAAATATTTGCCAGTTTAATAAGTGAAATTTTGTCACTGCTTTAGTATAGATTTATTTCATTACCGTTGTGAGCAAACATGTATATAGGTGAGTGTTCTTGCACTGCAAGCAACAGAAAATAATCTTAGATGGGTTAAATCAAGAAGAATTTAGAGGAAGGACATTAGAAGCCTAGAATTTTGTGGGGGCCACCTCATGTGGCTTCTGGGATCCTAGTTCCCTGACGAGGGATGAAACCTGGGCCCCCTGCAGTGGAAGCATGGAATCCTAGCCACTGGGCCACCAGAGAATTCCCTAGAGGCCCATAGAATTGATGGGAGGCTGGAAAACCAGGCTTAGAAATGGACACAGGCATTTCTGGAGGTGAGGAAGCAGGAGATCATAGAGGAGCGATCAGGAGAACAATAGGTTGGGGATTAGCTATGCCACCAACTGCTATGTGACCTTGAATACCTTCCCTGCACCTCCATTACTTCTCGAGAAAAAGGAAGAAGTTGGACTAGATAATCTCGAAGTCTTTTTTAAATTTCATCATCTGTGAGTCTGAGCACAGACATAGAAAAAGCTTCATTCCTGGAAAAAATGGAAATAATGCCATGATATATACTTCTGATTGCTGATTAATATTCTCCTCTATTCAGTAATCCACTCCTCAAGACAGTTACAGTGGGAACTGTGAATTTTTTCCACCTTTGAGTAGTGTTCCCTTAGTAATAACAGTAACAGAAACTGCTCTGAACTTTAATACTGATAAATGAAGAGACATAGTTTAGAATTCTCCCCAAGGAATAGAAAATCACTCCCAGCTTAGAATTCATGAGAGTCCACAATTTCAACAGAAAAAAAATGTACTTATATAATTTCCTCCTCACCTCCCTAATTTTAACTTGAAGAGATCAGCTAAAAAGGGGAAAAGGGCATAGTGTGTGTGTGTAGGAGGGAATTACACTCACAAGTTCTGCATCTCTTCTCAAAGTTTTAATTAAGAAGAGATAGTTTTCTGAGGCCCTGCTCTTGGCAAAATACTGACCAGATAAACCCCAAGTTTAAGTCATAGGAAATAAATCTTGCACTTTGGATGCACTTACTAAGTGTTCCATTTCTTTAGGAAAATTTTAATTTTATATATGGCAATAACTATTTTTCTCCCATCGTTCCTGCAACTATTGAAGAGAGAAATTTTAGTTTTGTCTCGAGAAACTGCAGCCTCTGAAAACTGAATCTCTATAGGGAGTGTGTGTGTGCATGTGCATGTGTGTGTGTGTGTCTATGAATATGTGTAATTTTGCACCTAGAGAATGGGTGACTAATCACAATACATCTAAACTTCTTCAAAATCTGGGGGGGGGGGAGAGTGGGAGAAAACACCATATCCACAGTTTAATAACAACAAAATCTAACACAAGAGATCTTGGGATGGAAATAATATACAAGAAGGAGTGCATTTTGTGAGACTTTGGGGGGAAATGCAGATTATTCCTTAAAAGAGCTTTGCTGAAAAAAAATTTTAAGCTTCGATGTTTATTTATTTATTCACTCTTTCTTACAGAAAAATTACCAGTTGCAGTAAAATGTCAATTGCTGTTGCTCCTCTAACAAAGTTCATTGAAGTTCTCCATTTACTAATTGCCTTCTGGATCTCATTCCAGTCTATTATTAAGGTATTAAAAACTGCTAGAAACATAGAATTGCTATATGCTTTACACTGAAAGACTCAAAATGTATGCAGAAACTTGGCCTTCTCTTTCCCATCTCACTCCCTTAGCAGTGTTTCCCAGGATCATCTCCCAAACAAACACCATGCACATGATTCCTGTCTCAGGGGTCTGCTTTTGAGAGGAAGGAGGAGGGCAAACCAGGACAGTATTCACACTTGCACATAGGAGACAGTGCAATGGTGTTTAATTGCAGAGACAAAAACGTGAGAGGTATGTCTGAAACCACCTTTAGAAACACAATCTACCCCCACACCTCATATGTCAGGTTGCTTGGTTGTTTGTACACTGTGCCCAAATTCACTTCCTGGTTCATTTCCTGAATTGCAGTCTTGGCTTCAACAATCTGTAGTCGCACAAATAAGCCTTGCCTCTCCATGTCTGTCTCCCCATCTGTAAAGTATTCTTACCACCTGGGGTTGACTACTTGTTGATGTTATTTTTATTTCTCCTGAGTCTTTAGACAGCCACAAAGGGCTGTCTTGGCCTTTCTTGAATGTGATCCAGAAATTAATTTGGCCCTCATCCTGGGCCAGAGGGTTAAGGTGAGGCATTTGTTGGTAACAGCTACATCTATATGGGAAAGTTGCCACAAGATAAATGTTGGAGTCAGTGGTCAGATTCACAAAGGTCAGCTGCTCCTCCTTTGCCATCCTTGGAGAATTACGGTTTGTCTTGATTAGAGGAGCTACTGGGTTTTCTTCAGGAAGATGAGAGAAATGTTCCTCCATCTCCATTCGTTTTCTATTCCTTTAAAGATGAATAACATACCACTCAGTCTTGGGAAGAGGATTTAGAAAATTTCTGCTGAATCCTTTTTCTATCCTAATGGCCTCTAAGAGTGAAATCACGTCTCACAGAATTGTACCAGAGGAGGAAATCAAACAATGAGAGAATCTGACTTAATGGTTCCAGCTTCTAAGCATTGAGACTGAATGAGGAGAAAAGTCTTCCTCTAGTGTGACTTCACAGCTGATTCAAAGCCTCCAGGCTTGGAAAAAAATCTCTCTCTTTGTCTGGTTCAACACATGCCCTAAGTAAGTAATCATACCAATAAACACCTGTCATGACATGGTAAGTGGGGTCTGAAAACCAACTGCATAAAATTCAGGGTTATATTATGGCGAAGTTAATGAAAACCAGTGTTTCTAGGCATTCTATGTTGTCTCAGAGGGCACAAAAGTAAAGACAGTGAAAATGATACTGTTTTCAACTGACCATGTAACTGGAAAATTCCACAGTGACCACCAAACAGTCATTTCCAACTGGCTTCTCCCTCCCTCTCATCCCCATCAAGAGAATCAGAGACTGCACTTGTCTGAGAGTCAGGGTGGGTGGAGGACAAGAGCCAATCACCAATGATGATAGACCCAAAGTTGCCTACCCTACTTGGGGTTTTACTGTATGGCTTTAGAATCCCTGAGGTAAAATTAGAGATTGTCCTAGAATTCACCCCACTTCCTGACTGTTTGCTGTAAGCCTAATAACTGTGTCCTTATTCTTAGATTTCATTTGAAAGATTAAAAAAAAAAAAAAGGTAGCAAACTCTGAAAAGTGTGGACTCAAAATGCCTGTAATGTGATCCCATTCCTGGTCCCTTTGATGAACACAAAAATTCTCCTCCACTTGTCTCCAAGTGAGAAAAGCCATGCTACCATCAACAAGATGAACATCCCCTCAGTACCAGGCCTTGGTGAAGTTACTGCCCTAGCTCTTCTTTTGCCGCCATCTTCTTGAAAGATTCCACTCTCCTGCAACCCCTTGTCTCCCATTCACTCTATTGGTCACCGAGTTCTGACCCCACGTCCACCCGCGTTGCTATGGCAGCAGTCACAGCGCTCCCTGCACTGCCAAATCCCAGAGATGTTCCTAAGCCTTCTCCTTCCTGACCTCTCCGACCCACAGCACCATCCACAAGTCTCTTCCTACGCAGCTATCCTCCCCTGGCTTTGAGACAGGGCTCCTCCCTGGTCCCCTCTTGTCTTGCTGGCCATTCTTCCACAACTAGTCACCTTTTCCTGAAGAGTCTTAAGATCTTAACATCCTTAAGCTCACCTGAATTTGACCCTTCAACAACATTCTCACTGCCTCAAACAACCTTCGCTTCTGCTCATCCCTTCAATGTCAGTTATTTCCCAGGGCTCTGCTCTCAATACCTGTACCCCTATAGTCTATCACCCTTCATAAATAGGAATTATACTATGTCACTCCTCTGCTCAAAACCCTCCATTGCTCCCCACTAACTGTCCCCCTCCCATTACCTTTCTGACATCATCCTCCTTCTCCTCCTTTTACTCACCTTGTTTCATCCACACTGGTTCCTTCCCTTTGCTCCAATGCACCATCCATGCTCCTGCCTCAGGACATTTGCATTGCCTGTTCCTTCTGTGTGGAACACCCTTCCTTCAGATATCACACAGGACTGATTTCTCATCTTTATTCAAGGCCCAAAGTCACCTTCTCACGTTATTAAAATTGTAATCTTCCCCTGCCATCCAATAAGGTGCTCCCAATCTTCTTTTCTCAAACACCAGGATAACAGGAATCTTTTTGCTTTGGTCTCTGGTGTATCCTTAGGTAGAACAGGGCCTCCCACATAATAGGTACTCAATGGATCTTTCTACAATGAGTGATGAATGAATGAACTGTTCATATATCACCTCATACACTCCTGTGGCTTCAACTATCAATTTTATGATGAACCCAAATCCATGTCTCCAGTTGAGGTCTCACTTCTAAGCCCCAGACCTATATGTATCCATCTGGCCGTTGAGCATCACCACTGGGACATCTCAAACTCAGGCATCTCAAACTCAAAATAACAAAAATAGAATTATTTTCTTCCCCCCTACACTCAAGCCTCCTCTTCCTCCTGTGTTCATTATCTCAGTAAATGGTGTTGGCCCCATATATTTTCAAGCTAGAATCTTGAGAGTTATCCTAGACTCCTCGTGCAATCACCCATATCCAGTCCATCACCTGCCCCACCTCCTTCTTCATCCTCACTTCATACCAGGCCCCTCCATTGCCCAGCCACCACTGACTTCCGTGCTTTCATACATGCAGCTCCCTCAATCTTCCTCACCCCACCCCAGGTCCAACATTTATCCCAAGTATCACCTTCTTCCCAGGAAGTGCGCAGTGCATACAGACCCCTATCACCCAAATAATTAGCTTACTTATTCATCTCCAATACTAGGCTCTGAGGTCCTAAGTGTGGATACCATGGCTAATTGCATCCTGGTGACTAATACAGTATCTACCACATAGTAGGTATTTAAAACATGTTTGGGAATTCCCTGGTGGTCCAGTGATTAGACCTCTGTGCTTTCACTGCCAAGGGCCCACATTCAATCCCTGATCAGGGAACTAAGATCCCACAAGCCACACAGTGCAGCCAACAAACAAACAAAAAACCCAAAACAAAAACAAAAAATGTTTCATAAATAAATAGATCTTAGTAAGCCAAGTAAGATGCCTGCATTAAGTATATTATTTTAATGTATGATGAAAAAATACAGATTATCATTACAAAACTGATTCCAACCCTTCACGGTGCTTGACCCACAGTAAATATTAATACATATTTTGCTGAATGGATGGGGAAATAAGTAAATGGCCATGGCAAGGAAACAGGAAAGCAGCATGAGATCAAGCAATGGGGATCATTTCTAGGGCACCGAAGTTCATAGTTAGTGGTGGGAGTGAGGCAGGAGGGCAGGAGAGGAAGCCAGAAGGAAGAATAGGAAGAGAGATAAAGGGCCTTGAGTTTGGGTTCAGCTCTGCAAGCTTTGGGGAGCCCTTTATGGTATTAAGTCAGCAGCGATTGATCAGACATGTGGTTTAGAAAGATCCCTCTGTCAGAAGAATGAAAGATGAATTGGATGGGGTGGAGTGGTGAAGGAGAAGATTGGACTTTGGAAGATCAAATAGAAGGCAACTTTAGTACTTGAGGGTTTAAGCTGTGAAAGTCTAGCTGGTTTGAGTTCTGGAGACATGTGAGAAGTCAACAAGGATCTTCCCAAGCTAAGGGAAAAGTCATTGACATTCTCTCAAAGACTGAACTATAAATGGACAAGGGACCCATGGTCCCAGCACTGTCATGGTAGACCACTCATGTCTATGGGTTATGTGAAGTGTTGTCCATGTCTTCTAATGAAATTCCTGACCAGTTTGATGAGGTTGTCATGGATTCCAAAAACCCATTCAAGCACATATGCTACCCACTCTTCTACTGAAGTTACTTAAAAAGCTCTGGAAATCCAGCAAAGAACACTGGCTACTTGTCCATCATTTCTCTGGTTCAGAAATCAAGGGTTGCATAATGGGAAAAACTGGGGTCATTTTCAGCAACCACTTGCATTTACAAGATCCAGGGACCTTTCTTCTTTCTGTCTTTTTTGCTCTAGTCTAAGTGAAAGGAAGCCTTATTCTTTGGGTGCTGGTCAAAGTTTGATCCAGTTGTGAAAACTGGTTTGGGCATCAAAAGATCCAGGATATAAGATAATGTTTTGAGATACCCCAAAACAATATGTTGGAGGAACTTGACTTTTTGTTAAGGCAATGCTATCAAGTCTTCACATTATTGAACAGATATGATCATTTGTTCTGGCTGGTCCATAAGTCAAAGGTTTATGAATCCCAGAAGCCATTCTATCAGACTGGTACTTCCTATGGGGCTATAATAAAATGGGTACTGTTTGTATGTGTGGTACATTTTTACATCGAGCTTTGGGTGAGCTAGCAACTGGCTAGAAACCCTGCTACCTGGAATCACATCTGCCTCTTTCAATAATGATCCTGGGATGAGGAAAGTATACTTGTATTTTGAAGAGTATTTTAAACAATATTAATGCTATATGAGAATATGAAAAGTTGAATTACTGAATCTTAGTAATTTTAGGTAAAAGAAGCAGTAATTTGAGATGTTCCAAAGTTTGCTTGCATGGGGGGGGGGGGGGGCTTCCAATGTTATCGCACTCTCCCTTGTACCAAAGCCAAGGGACCCAGAGAAGAGTCACCATTTTGAAGCCACCTGCTGTATACCAAGCCTATGGACCAGAACATGAACACTCAATGGGGGGCATAAGAAGTATCTTTATTATTTACATTCCATTGGGACAGAAACTAAAATTAACGACCTGGCCAAAATTACAGTTGGTGATGGTCTAACTGAGTCATGAAGTTATGCCTCAGATTCCAGAGGAATCCCCACTCTATGGGAAACATCTCTGTTTTGAACTTGTCAACTTGCAAAGTTGACACTCCATGCTGTAAAAACACCCTCCTGGGCTACACTGCCTGCATTCAATCCTAATTCTACCAGTTAGAAGTTTGTCTTTCTTTGCACTTATAACTTTTTTCCTTTACTTAGGATGACAGTAAATAGCAAGTTTTTAAAACAAACATTTCCCATGAAGAGGGACAGTGCTTCCTCTGTCTTCCCAGTCTTTGCAGCTGCTGTTCCATTTGTCTGGGACCCTCTTTTCCCCATTTTTCTGCCTATCTCACTCTTTAGATTTTAGTTTGAATTTAATTTCCTCAGGGAAGCTTCTTTTGGCCTTCCAAGGTTGAATTAGGATCGCTTCTGCTTCTTTTTTTTTTTTTTCACCATGATCAATAATTTATTTCATTGAAACCACCTTTGGTAATTGAATGAGAATTTCCATCCTTGACAAAGGTCTGATGAGTACATGGCCCATATTCTTAATTATCATAGATAGTGAACTAGCTGACACAAAGTGAGAAACAAGTTAATAAGATAACACTTCCACTTACTTTTTTTTTGAAATTGGATATATTGTTCCTTATTTATTGATATTTACCAAATTTAGTCTTTAGCTTGGTAAACTCTTCTTTTCGGACCTATTTTCACAAGTTTCTTAGAATTTATACTGGGAAAAGAACTGCAGACGTATGGAAATGCAGATCCAGTATATGCCATTAACACTAATGAATTGATCACTATTTTTTAGATAAGGAGGTAGAGAAAGAGCAGAAAAATAAGATGAAAATTGTCCTCTCTCATTCTTGCAGATTCCCTTATCCTAATAGTGCTGCACATCATTTGGCTTTAATTCCAGATTTTCTACTCCTCAGCATAGAAAAGAAGATAATGTTTCTTTTCTTCCTTCTTAATAGCATCAAATAACAAATTTTAACTATTTAGAATGAGAAAACTTGTATAGTAGAGGAGTGGCAATAAAACATGGCAACAATCTCAGGTCCACCACATAATAGCATAGGACCTGACCTTTTTATGATTCAAGTTTCTTTGTTAATAAAATGGAAATAATAATATTACTTAACTTATAAAGTGATTGTGCTATTATTGTGAGCACATCAAACTTTAGTTATTATACTAGATTTGTATGCTGTACAATAAATTACAAATTTAGCTCCTTAAAACAATACATATTTATCATCTCCCAGACTTCTGGGGATGGCTCATCTTGGTGCACTGTTCAGAGTCTCACAAGGTTGCAATCAAGATGTAGGCTGGAGCTGGGTATCCTTCTGAGGCTGGGGGTTCTCTTCCAAGCTGATATAGTTGTTGGCAGGATTCACCTCCTTGCAGCTATAGAACACATAGAAGCCTGTTTCTTCCAAGCCAGTGGGAGACTCTCTCTCTTCAGAAAGGTCCTAGTATCTCTTTTACATGTTTTCACTAATGAAGTCAGGCCCACACATGAGAGTCTCCCTTTTTTTTTTTTTAACATCTTTATTGGAGTATAATTGCTTTACAATCGTCTGTTAGTTTCTGCTTTACAACAAAGTGAATCAGTTATACATACACATATGTTCCCATATCTCTTCCCTCTTGACTCTCCCTCCCTCCGACCCTCGCTATCCCACCCCTCTAGGTGGTCACAAACCACCTAGCTGAGCTCCCTGTGCCATGTGGCTGCTTCCCACTAGCTATCCACCCTACGTTTGGTAGGGTATATATGTCCATGCCACTCTCTCACCTCGTCACATTTTACCCTTCCCAGTCCCCATATCCTCAAGTCCATGCTCTAGTAGGTCTGTGTTTTATTCCCGACCTACCCCTAGGCTCTTCATGACATTTTTTTTCTTAAATTCCATATATATGTGTTAGCATACGGTATTTGTTTTTCTCCTTCTGACTTACTTCACTCTGTATGACAGACTCCAGGTCCATCCACCTCACTACAAATAACTCAGTTTCATTTCTTTTTATGGCTGAGTAATATTCCATTGCATATATATACCACATCTTCTTTATCCATTCATCTGTTGATGGACACTTAGGTTGCTTCCATGTCCTGGCTATTGTAAATAGGGCTGCAATGAACATTTTGGTACATGACTCTTTTTGAATTATGGTTTACTCAGGGTATATGCACAGTAGTGGGAATGCTGGGTCATATGGTAGTTCTAACTGTAGTTTAAGGAACCTCCATACGGTTCTCCATAGTGTCTGTATCAATTTACATTCCCACCAGCAGTGCAAGAGAGTTCCCTTTTCTTCACACCCTCTCCAGCATTTATTGTTTCTAGATATTTTTATGATGGCCATTCTGACCAGTATGAGATGATATCTCATTGTAGTTTTGATTTGCATTTCTCTAATGATTAATGATGTTGAGCATTCTTTCATGTGTTTGTTGGCAATCTGTATATCTTCTTTGGAGAAATGTCTATTTAGGTCTTCTGCCCATTTTTGGATTGGGTTGTTTGCTTTTTGTTATTGAGCTGCATGAGTTGCTTATAAATTTTGGAGATTAATCCTTTGTCAGTTGCTTCATTTGCAACTATTTTCTCCCATTCTGAGGGTTGTCTTTTGGTCTTGTTTATGGTATCCTTTGCTGTGCAAAAGCTTTTAAGTTTCATTAGGTCCCATTTGTTTATTTTTGTTTTTACTTCCATTTCTCTAGGAGGTGGGTAAAAAAGGATCTTGCTGTGATTTATGTCATAGAGTGTTCTGACTATGTTCTCCTCTAAGAGTTTCATAATGTCTGGCCTTACATGTAGGTCTTTAACCCATTTTGAGTTTATTTTTGTTTATGGTATTAGGGAGTGTTCTAATTTCATACTTTTACATGTAGCTGTCCAGTTTTCCCAGCACCACTGATGAAAGAAGTTAAAGATGTTACAAATAGGTGGAGAGATATACCATGTTCTTGGAGTGGAAGAATCAACATTGTGAAAATGACTCTACTACCCAAAGCAATCTACAGATTCAATGCAGTCCCTATCAAACTACCAGTGGCATTTTTTACGGAACTAGAACAAAAAATTTCACAATTTGTATGGAAACACAAAAGACCCTGAATAGCCAAAGCAATCGTGAGAAAGAAAAACAGAGCTGGAGGAATCAGGCTTCCTGACTTCAGGGTATACTACAAAGCTACAGTAATCAAGACAGTATGGTACTGGCACAAAAACAGAAATATAGATCAATGGAACGGAATAGAAAACCCAGAGATAAACCCACACACATATGGTCACCTTATCTTTTGTAAAGGAGGCAAGAATATACAGTGGAGAAAAGACAGCCTCTTCAATAAAGGATCCCTTCCTCTGTGTTCTCATGGCCGTGCTTACCCCATCTAGCAATTACCACCCTGGTTCCTGTTTCCACTTGTTTCCCGATTGAGACTGCGAGCTGAGAGGCCAACTTGCATCCCAAGCACCTAATTAGTAGCATATACTAGGTGCTCAAATATTTGTGAAACAAGTACACGGACAAACAAATAAATGGACAGTCAGCGAAAAAAGGTCAGTAGACGATCGAGTCAAGAATACTCTCCTGTGGACCCTGAATTCCAAGTGGGGACCCCAATGGCGCTTGGCCTCCACCCTGAAGCGTGCAGTTCCTGGGGCGTTCACAGGCAAGAGGGAGCAGTTCCCACCACCGAGGACTCTCGGAGTCCCCTTGCACGAAGATCCTAGGACACAGACAAAGCCGCCAAGAGACTGCAGTTCCAACAGTCGGAGCACAGCTTGATCTTCGCTACGCCTCAGAGCGCGCGCGCTGCCCGTCTGTTGGGCGCAGAGAAGGCGCGCACCTCGAACGCCCCAATTTCCCCGCCCTCAGTTTCCTCCCTAGTCCGCAGATGTTGGCACAGGTTCCATGTAGGGAAGAAGCTGGCAGGGCAGTGACAGCCCCAAGAACCCCCTCATACCTCTTCCGTCACCTCCCTGCGGCTGCGCCCCCTTCCTGAGGGACGCGCGCTGCGAGGGGGCCGCCGGGGCGGGGAAGGGTCGGCGCGGGGCGGGGAGAAGCGTTTATATAGCAGCGAGGAAGGTTGGGAGTTGCCGCCTGCCTGCAGGACACCAGGAGGCCAGAGGCTGTCCTCGCCGCCTCACGTACCTCCCACGGTCCCCTTTGGCCCCACGGTCTCCCCGGTCGGGGGCACTCGGCGCTGCGCTCCCAGCGGTGCGCTGCGCTCTGATCCGTGCGCTGCGAAGAGATCCGCCGGGGACTTGGGAAGTGCGGGGCCGGGAGCCGCATGGACTTTTCCCCGAGGTAAGTGCTAGAGCCGCTGTTGGCTGGGCCGGCCAGAGCCAGAACTAGGTTTGCAAGTGGTGAGTGACTGCCCGGGAAGGACGCGCCGGATGGAAGGGGCTGCTTGAGGATCCCGGTAAAGGGAAGAAGGGATATCAGAAGCTCAAAACCTCCTCGTTCTGTTTTTCGACTCCTCCAGGTAGGGTTAGCTGACCTCACTGCGTCTTTCTGTGAGTTCCCCGCATTCTCCTCTTGGAGAGCCCAGAGTACACTCTGGTCACTCTCTGCTCCGGGCTCCGTGTCCCCCACAGCACTCCCGAGAGCTTCGAAGGCTGAGAGGTGCCTCACTCAACACCGTGTGCCCACGCCCAGCACAGGGCCTGGAGTGTGGCAGGCACACAGGATGGCATGGGGAGTGGATGAATGAGGTAAACCAGCCTGGGTCAGGAAAAGTCCCTGCCAGGCCGGTCCAGACCCAGCCTGTATTTTTGCCACTGCAATCACCCAAATTTATTAAAGATGGTTGGAGTTTTATTGTTAGCTGAAGGGAGGGGAGAAGGCAGAAAAAATCCACCCTTTTATGAATGCCTAGTAACATTCTGCAATGAGTAGAACCCCAGCTACCTGGCTCAGTGTCAACTGTGCAAATAATTTCGATGAGCCGGCCAGGCCGGTGGGAAGAGGAAAAAATACTGGCACTAGGAAGTGATTTCTTCTCTTCTGTGTCCTTTAGTGATAAAGATTTCTCATTTCTCTTTTTAGAAGTCTACTCTATGGAGATTTTTAAAGATGATCTTTGCCAGTTGGGGGAAAATTTTCCATAAGGGAAAAGGGTGGTGATGTTGATTGGGAATAACTGAGATGTCTATGAAAATCATAAGACTTAAGATAGGAAGGATATTAGAAGTCTTTTGTTAAGAATTTCTACAGTTACAGAATCTGCAATCACACTGCTTTTTAAAAGAAGGATCTATTTGATGAGTACTATTTTTAATATAAAACTTTCCAGTATGGCCTTGTCTAAATAAAGTGCTTTAAAATACATGGATGGCCTTAAAGCTTTTTTCTTTATAAAAGAAGTTATCAGCTTTCTCCCTCCACCCTCCCTCATTTTATTCCAAAATATTAGAAGTAAAGAGGGAAACCTGAAAAGAAAGCTTACCTTCCACTCAAAAGTCCATGTGTTTTGGATATTATGTCATGTGAAATCAAATTTTATGATGTACATAAAAGACTTTATGGGAACCACTCCTTGAAGAATCATCTTTAGCCTTTTTTTAGTAATAAAAACCATCTACCTGTGCTTGCTTCAGCAGCACATATACTAAAATTGGAACGATACATAGAAGATTAGCATGGCCCCTGCACAAGGATGACACACAAATTCATGAAGCATTCCATATTTTTTATGTATAACTGATTCACTTTGTTATACAGTAGAAACTAACACACCATTGTAAAGCAATTATAGTCCAATAAATATGTTAAAAAATATCTACCTTTACTAAATCTTTTTATGAAACAATTATCAAAAAACACCGTTGTTAAATATAATATACTTGTAACTTCCACTTTTCACATCCCCTTCAGAATAGTCCAAATTTCAGGAAAGTTTGAATACTTGTAATGTTTATCAAGAAAGAATTTCATTATTTACCTATTTGCATGGACAGTGCCAAGAGCAGCTAATTAAGTCACCAAATGAAGGTCAGATTATAGCATTGTGAATAAAAGTCGATGCATTATTTATTCATCTATATAAACAGTATACTATGTAGTCCTGCTAATATAATGGTATTAAAAATGATTGAAAATATCTTCCCTGTCAATAAGTACCAACTGTCTCTGGAATTTCTCAAAAATATGTGATTGGCAGGTATACTAAATGCAAATAAAGAAAAGTGGTCACGACTAATGATGGTGTATTTGCAACCAAAAATCACTCACTCTTACAGTTCCAAGAAATAAGTACGAAGATTAGATTTTCTACACTTCTACTTTTATAAGTGTCATGAATATGACTTCTCCAGAGTGATCAAAAGTTGCCCAAAATATTTTTTCTCCTGTCCTGACCTTTTTGTAGTTGTTTGTTGTCACTGTTATTTAAAGTAGGAAGTCCAGTAGTTTTGCTCTGAAATGGGTCTAGGTTCAGGTTACACAGGAGCTTGGACTTACGCTTAACCTGTCTTGAGTCTTTTCTCACCTGTCACAGGGAACAGTGGTATCTACCTACATCACAGGGATGTGGGAGAAAAAAATAAGTTCCTTATAAAATGCCAGGCATACGTGCTCAGTAAATGAGGGTGATAGTCATGGTGGTGGTAATTCTTAAGGGTCAAGGCACATAGAAGTGTTCCCAAAAATTCATTTAGCGTAGAGTCCAATTTTTTTAAAACATCTTTATTGGAGTATAATTGCTTTACAATGGTGTGTTAGTTTCTGCTTATAACAAAGTGAATATACGTATACATATATACCCATATCTCTTCCCTCTTGCATCTCCCTCCCACGCTACCCATTCCACCCCTCTAGGTGGTCACAAAGCACCCAGCTGATCTCCCTGTGCTATGCGGCTGCTTCCCACTAGCTATCTATTTTATATTTGGTAGTGTATATATGTCCATGACACTCTCTCACTTTGTCCCAGCTTACCCTTCCCCCTCCCCGTGTCCTCAAGCCCATTCTCTACATCTGCAACTTTATTCCTGTCCTGCTCCTAGGTTCTTCATAACCATTTTTTTTTTTAGATTCCATATATATGTGTTAGCATATGATATTTGTTTTTCTCTTTCTGACTTACTTCACTCTGTATGACAGTATCTAGGTCCATCCACCTCACTACAAATAACTCCATTTCATTTCTTTTTATGGCTGAGTAATATTCCATTGTATATATGTGCCACATCTTCTTTATCCATTCATCTGTTAATGGAAACTTACGTTGCTTCCATGTCCTGGTTATTGTAAATAGAGCTGCAATGAACATTGTGGTACATGACTCTTTTTAAATTATGGTTTTCTCAGGGTATATGCCCAGTAGTGGGATTGCTGGGTTGTATGGTAGTTCGATTTTTAATCTTTTGAGGAACCTCCATAGTGTTCTCCAGAGTGGCTGTATCAATTTACATTCCCATGAGCAATTAAAGAGGGTTCCCTTTTCTCCACACCCTCTCCAGTTTTTATTGTTTGTAGATTTTTTGATGATGGCCATTCTGACTGGTGTGAGGTGATGCCTCTTTGTAGTTGTGATTTGCATTTCTCTAATGATTAGTGATGTTGAGCATCCTTTCATGTGTTTGTTGGCTATCTGTATATCTTCTTTGAAGAAACGGCTATTTAGGTCTTCTGCCTACTTTTGAATTGGGTTGTTTGATTTTTTGATATTGAGCTGCATGAGCTGCTTGTAAATTTTGGAGATTAATCCTTTGCTTCATTTGCAAATATTTTCTCCCATTCTGAAGGTTGTCTTTTCGTCTTGTTTATGGTATACTTTGCTGTGCAAAAGCTTTTAAGTTTCATTAGGTCCCATTTGTTTATTTTTGTTTTTATTTCCATTTCTCTAGGAGGTGGGACAAAAAGGCTCTTGCTGTGATTTATGTCATAGAGTGTTCTGCCTATTTCTTGCTCTTAGAGTTTTATAGTGTCTGGCCTTACATTTAGGTCTTTAATCCTTTTTTGGGGGTGGGGGTGTACACAGGCCTCTCATTCTTGTGGCCTTTCCCGTTGTGGAGCACAGGCTCTGGATGTGCAAGCTCACTGGCCATGGCTCATGGGCCTAGCCACTCCGCAGCCTGTGAGATCTTCCTGGACAGGGACACAAACCCATGTCACCTGCATTGGCAGGCGGACTCTCAACCACTGTGCCACCAGGGAAACCCAATCCATTTTGAGTTTACTTTTGTGAATGGTGTTAGGGAGTGTTCTAATTTCATTCTTTTCATGTAGCTGTCCAGTATTCCCAGCACCACTTATTGAAGAGTCTGTTTTTTCTCCATTGTATATTCTTGCCTCCTTTATCAAAGATAAGGTGACCATATGTGCATGGGTTTATCTCTGGGCTTTCTATCCTGTTCCATTGATCTATATTTCTGTTTTTTTGCCAATAGCATACTGGCTTGATTACTGTAGCTTTGTAGTATAGTCTGATGTCAGGGAACCTGATTTCTCCAGCTCCGTTTTTCTTTCTCAAGATTGCTTTAGCTATTCAGAGTCTTTTGTGTTTCCATACAAATTGTGAAATTTTTTGTTCTAGTTCTGTGAAAAGTGTCAGTGGTAATTTGATCGGGATTGCATTGAATCTGTAGATTGCTTTGGGTAGTATAGTCATTTTCACAATGTTGATTCTTCCAATCCAAGAACATGGTATATTTCTCCATCTATTTATATCATCTTTAATTTCTTTCATCAGTGTCTTATAATTTTCTGCATACAGGTCTTTTGTCTCCTTAGGTAGGTTTATTCCTAGATATTTTATTCTTTTTGTTGCAATGGTAAATGGGAGTGATTCCTTAATTTCCCTTTCAGATTTTACGTCATTAATGTATAGGAATGCAAGAGATTTCCGTGCATTGTTTGTATCTTCTACTTTACCAAATTCATTGATTATCTCTAGTAGTTTTCTGGTAGCATTTTTAGGATTCTCTATGTACAGTATCATGTCATCTGCAAACAGTGACACCTTTACTTCTTCTTTTCCAATTCAGATTCCTTTATTTCTTTTTCCTCTCTGATTGCTGTGGCTAAAACTTCCAAAACTCTGCTGAATAATAGTTGTGAGAGTGGGCAACCTTGTCTTGTTCCTGATCTTAGTGGAAACGGTTTCAGTTTTTCACCATTGAGAACGATGTTGGCTGTGGGTTTGTCATCTATGGCCTTTATTATGTTGAGGTAAGTTCCCTCTATGCCTACTTTCTGGAGGGATTTTATCATAAATGGGTGTTGAATTTTGTCAAAAGCTTTCTCTGCATCTATTGAGATGATCATATGGTATTTATCCTTCAGTTTGTTGATTTGCTATATCACATTGATTGATTTGCATATATTGAAGAATCCTTACATTACTGGGATAAATCCCACTTGATCATGGTGTATGATCCTTTTAATATGCTGTTGGATTCTGTTTGCTAGTACTTTGTTGAGGATTTTTGCATCTTTGTTCATCAGTAATATTGACCTGTAGTATTCTTTCTTTGTGACATCTTTGTCTGGTTTTGGTATCAGGGTGATGGTGGCCTCGTAGAATGAGTTTGGGAGTGTTCCTTCCTCTGCTATGTTTTGGAAGAGTTTGAGAAGGATAGGTGTTAGCTCTTATCTAAGTTTGATAGAATTTGTCTGTGAAGCCATATAGTCTTGGGCTTTTATTTGTTGGAAGATTTTTAATAACCGTCTCAATTTCAGTGCTTGTGATTGGTCTGTTTATATTTTCTATTTCTTTCTGGTTCAGTCTTGGAAGGTTGTGCTTTTCTAAGACTGTGTCCATTTCTTCCAGGTTTTCCATTTTATTGGCATATAGTTGCTTGTAATAATGTCTCATGATCCTTTGTATTCTTCAGTGTTAGTTGTTACTTCTCCTTTTTCATTTCTAATTCTATTGATTTGAGTCTTCTCCCTTTTTTCTTGATGAGTTTGCCTAATGGTTTGTCAATCTTGTTTATCTTCTCAAAGAACCACCTTTTAGTTTTATTTATCTTTGCTATTGTTTCCTTCATTTCTTTTTCTAATTTATTTCTGATCTCATCTTTATGATTTCTTTCCTCTGCTAACTTTGGGTTTTTTTGGTTCTTTTTTCCCAATTGCTTTAGGTGTAAGTTGAGGTTGTTTATTTGAGATGTTTCTTGTTTCTTGAGGTAGGATTTTTTTTGCTATAAACTTCCCTATTAGAACTGCTTTTATTGCTTCCCATAGGTTTTGGATCATCGTATTTTCATTGTCATTTGTTTCTATGTATTTTTTTTATTTCCTCTTTGATTTCTTCAGTGATCTCTTGGTTATTAAGTAGTGTATTGTTTAGGCTCCATGTGTTTGTATTTTTTACAGATTTTTTCCTTTAATTGATATCTAGTCTCATAGTGCTGTGGTCGGAAAAGATACTTGATGTGATTTCAATTTTCTTAAATTTACCAAGGCTTGATTTGTGACCCAAGATGATCTATCCTGGAGAATGTTCCATGAACACTTGAGAAGAAAGTGTATTTTGTTGTTTTTGGATGGAATATCCTATAAATATCAATTAAGTCCATCTTGTTTAATGTATCATTTAAAGCTTGGGTTTCCTTATTTATTTTCATTTTGGATGATCTGTCCATTGGTGACAGTGGGGTGTTAAAGTCCCCTGCTATGATTGTGTTATTGTTGATTTCCCCTTTTATTGCTGTTAGCATTTGCCTTATGTATTGAGGTGCTCCTATGTTGGGTTCATAAGTATTTACAACTGTTAGATATTCTTCTTGGATTGATCCCTTGATCATTATATACTGTTCTTCTTGTCTCTTGTAGTAGTCTTTATTTTAAAGTCTATTTTTTCTGATATGAGAATTGCTACTCCATGTTTCTTTTGATTTCCATTTGCATGGCATATCTTTTTCCCCTCATTTTCAGTCTGTATGTGTCCCTAGGTCTGAAGTGGATCTCTTGTAGACAGCATATATACGGGTCTTTTTTTTGTATCCATTAAGTCAGTCTGTGTCTTTTGGTTGGAGCTTTTAATCTATTTACATTTAAGGTAATTATCGATATGTATGTTCCTATTACTATTTTCTTAATTGTTTTGGGTTTGTTATTGTAGGTCTTTCAGTTCTCTTGTGTTTCCCACCTAGAGAACTTCCTTTAGCATTTGTTGTAGAGCTAGTTTGGTGATGCTGAAATCTCTTGGCTTTTGCTAATCTGTAAAGGTTTTGATTTCTCTGTCATATCTGAATGAGATCCTTGCTGGGTAGAGTAATCTTGGTTTTAGGTTTTTCCCTTTCATCACTTTAAATATGTCCTGCCACTCCCTTCTGCTTTGCAGAATTTCCGCTGAAAGATCAGCTGTTAACCTTATGGGGATTCCCTTGTATATTATTTGTTGTTTTTTCCTTGGTGCTTTCAATATTTTTTCTTTGTATTTAATTTTTGGTAGTTTGATTAAATATGTGTCTTTTCATGTTTCTCCTTGCATTTTTCCTGTATGGAATTCTCTGTGCTTCCTGGACTTGATTGACTATTCCTTTCCCATATTAAGGAAGTTTTCAATTATAATCTTTTCAAATATTTTCTCATTCCCTTTGTTTTTCTCTTCTTCTGGGACCCATATAATTTGAATTTTGGTATGTTTAATGTTGTCCCAGAGGTCTCTGAGATTGTACTCAATTCTTTTCATAGGGTGTCCAGCACTGTAGCTTGCTGGTCGTTGAGTGGGACTGGGTCTTAGTGTTGAGATGGAGATCTCTGGGAGAGCTTTTGCCATTTGATACATGGAGCTGGGAGGTCTCTGGTGGACCAATGTCCTGAACTTGGCTCTCCCACCTCAGAGGCACAGGCTGACATCTGGCCAGAGCACCAAGACCCTGTCAGCCAGACAGGTCAGAAGAAAAGGGAGACAAAAGAAAGAAAGAAAACTAAAATAAAATAAAGTTATTAAAATAAAAAATAATTGTTAAAATAAAACAATTAAAAAGTAATTTTAAAAAGGAAGAAAGAAGAGAACAACCAAACCAACAAACAAATCCACCAATGATAACAAGCGCTAAAAACTATACAAAAAAAAAAAAAAAAAAAGAAAGAAAAATGAACAGACAGAACCCTAGGACAAATGGTAAAAGCAAAGCTATACAGACAAATCACACCAAGAAGCATACACATACACACTCACAGAAAGAGACAAAGGAAGAATATATATATATTGTTGCTCCCAAAGTCCACCGCCTCAATTTTAGGATGATTCATTGTCTATTCAGGTATTCCACAGATGCCGGGTACATCAGGTTGACTGTGGAGATTTAATCCTCTGCTCCTGGGGCTGCTGGGAGAGATTTCCCTTTCTCTTCTTTGTTCACACAACCTCTGGGGTTCAGCTTTGGATTTGGTGCCGCCTCTGTGTGTAGGGCACCTGAGGGCATCTGTTCTTTGCTCAGACAGGACGGGGTCAAAGGGGCAGGTGATTAGAGGGCTCTGGCTCACTCAGGCCAGGGAGAGGGAGGGGTACGGATGCAGGGCTAGCCTGCAGAGACAGAGGCCAGCATGACGTTGCAACAGCCTGAGGCGCGCTGTGTGTTCTCCCCCAGAAGTTGTCCCTGGGTCATGGGACCCTGGCAGTGGTGGGCTGCACAGGCTCCTGGGAGGGCAGGTGTGGATAGTGACCTGTGCTTGCTCACAGGCTTCTTGGTGGCTGCAGCAGCAGCCTTAGCATCTCATGCCCATCTCTGTTGTCGGCGCTGATAGCCCCGGCTCGCGCCCGTCTCTAGAGCTCGTTTAGGCGGCGCTCAGAATCCCCTGTCCTCGTGCACCCCGAAACAATGGTCTTTTGCCTCTTCGACAGCTCCAGACTTTTCCCGGACTCCCTCCCTAGCCGTGGTGGACTAACCCCTTCAGGCTGTGTTCACGCCGCCCACCCCAGTCCTCTCCCGGCTTCCGACCGAAGCCCGAGCCTCAGCTCCCAGCCCCACTCGCCCCAGCAGGTGAGCAGACAAGCCTCTTGGGCTGATGAGTGCTGGTCGGCACCGATACTCTGTGCAGGAATCTCTCCGCTTTGCCCTCCGCACCCTGTTGCTGCGCTCTCCTCCGTGGCTCCAAAGCTTCCCCCTCTGCCACCCGCAGTATCCGCCCGCTAAGGGGCTCCTAGTGTGTGGAGACCTTTCCTCCTTCACAGCTCCCTCCCACTGGTGCAGGTCCCGTCCCTATTCTTTTGTTTCTGTTTATTCCTTTTTCGTTGGCCCTACCCAGGTATGTGGGGAGTTTCTTGCCTTTGGGGAAGTCTCAGGTCTTCTGCCAGCATTCAGTAGGTGTTCTGTAGGAGTTGTTCCATATGTAGATGTATTTCTGATGTATTTTGGGGGAGGAAGGCGATCTCCACCTCTCACTCCGCCATATTGAAGGTCTCCATCATATAGTCCAGTTTTAGTCCATGTTTTGACCTCACTGAAATACCTTGTCTCCATGGAGTAGAACATGATTCCAAGAAATGTATAACTCTCCCAACGTTGTAATCTCCCTTTTCCCCTGGAAGTGTTCCAGTTCGTAGAGAGCATTTTAGGAAAGACGCATCACTCAGACATTCTGCCATCCTGGAAGAGATGTTTGGGAGTTATGGCTATTCTGATTTCACTCTGTGTCTCTTCATATCTTCTGTTTTACTGTTTGGGGAGAATATTTTATACACATGCTGTCCATTATGATCACGATGATAACCATATGTACCTACTGAGTTTTTGTACTGGTGCTAATGTGCTTCTCATTCTAGAGAAGTCAACTGGTTACTTCAGCACAAAGGCTTTGAAAAGTGCACTCAGGGTTTTAGTTTCTTTGTATAATGAATTTGTGGTAACAAAAATATCTTTCTGCCTTCATCAGAAAGGTGATAGATTTATATTTTCAGAATTTTAAAATAAAGGCCCACAAAGCAAACTTCAGTTTTTCAAGGGAATGGAGAATTTAGAAGGCATAGAGAATACTTTACAGAACAGTAAAGGCCAAACTTTTTAAATGAAGAAATACTAGTAGTTAGAGACTTGATGTCACTCGCTCTCCAGATTCCTCACCCTCCTTCCAAACTTGTCTTTTCTTGTGGTGACCCAAGGCAATGACAGGAAAATTTGGACGAGGTTACCATGAATAAAATGGATACTGTTTGGCTAACATAAACCATGTGCAGAAGAAAAGATCTCCTGTGGCTCTTGTATCCCTAGTGTTTCCCATAGTACCTGGCACTTAGTAGGTACTCAATAAATATTTGATAAATGAATGACTTAAAATTACAAAAGTCTGGCTGAAGTATGCTTTTCATGTAAATCTGGAGCAGTTGCATATAGAAAATCCAGACAAGATAAAAGAGGTTGGTATCACCTCTTGCTTGCTTTTGCTAAAGGAAGAAATAGACCCTAAATCTTACCTTTATGACTCATCTTGATTGACTGAGATAACCCTAAAAGCTAATACTTTTTATGATTCTAAATAATAAGCCTCAGGAAATTTGCTGATTTAATTTTGACAGGAAGAGAAAGTTTTCCCCCAAATGTTGAACAGGTGGAGTGGAGGGAAGAAAAATAAAGCATACAAACTAACTCCATCTTAAACTTCAGCATTCCCCTCAAGGTACAAAGAGATAATAAATATACATTTAACCATTCCTTTACCATTTATAATTAAAGATGGGGTATTGATTTGACTTGAACATGTTTTTGTAATGCTTTAAGTACTATATCCTAAACTTTAAAGGGGAAAGATTTTGCCAGAGTTAGTTGGCGAAGGCATTTGTGTTGGCTTGAAAACCCATAAGTTAATTACCTATCGAGTCCTTTAAAAACAACACGATTAACGTCTGGCAAGACATTGTGACTGAAATTCTCCATTGCATGAGTCCAAATACAATAGAACTTTGAAGATCGTGAGCGAGTCAGAGTCACATTTGGCTATTTTTGTTTGGTGGAAAAAATTTCCACAATGTATCAAATGGCCCATATACCATCTTTTGGTACCCTTAACTCACCATAAGCCAGCAGGTATGGATAACGCTATAATCAATCACATTTACTTACATATTTCTCTGGGACTATAATACAGGGCAGATCGTGTTATATGTTGTAACAGATTTCCCTAATGCCCAAGCTTTTCTCTTCTCTGCTGGCTACCAGAGGATATCAGAGCCCTGTCTGTGTCCCTTCTGCATTCAGTTTCAGTTCTCACTGCAGGCTTCTTACTTCAAGCAACAGAGGAGGCCTGAGGGCTCTCTCTGGCCTTGGGAACATGGCTGACTCAAGTGGAGTAGGCCAGAGGGGCCTGGAGGTTAACACAACTGGGAGCAACCCCTTGCCCAATAACAGATGAAAGCTGGTGAATAAGTATCCTCGCTGTGAGGGAAGCCACTCTTGAGGTCTGATCTTTACATTCTTCCAGAAGTACCCAAGGGGATGAGCTCCAGCTGCCCAGAATGCTAACCCACTTGCTCATTAACAATTCTACCTGGTTCCCTATCTCACTTCCTTGCTGCTCTACTAGTGCTTCCAGGGATCCTCTCCTCAGTAATCTGGTTGCACAAATTCTTGTCCAGAGTCTGCTTTGGGGGAACCCAATCTACCATGAGCTTGTTAACTATTTCAGTTAAGACAGTGCTTTAGCTCTAAGTATCCTGTAGATTCTGTTCTGGCCAAAAAGTGAATCAAGAATGGAATTCTTGCTTTCCACACTGGAGAACAGAATTTTGTCCCCAGCCACTGCTGTTTCACTTGTGTCTGGGTCAGTTGGCTTCTTGGTTATGACCTGATCCTGAATTACCATCAGCTCTCTGAGAATGTGTCAGGAGCACGGGGAGGGAGGTATTGGGGAGGGCTCAGTTACGACTCCATCGTTAGAGAAATAGTACCTTCCGCAGGTTATGAGAAGTGGCTCAAACACATGTTCCATAAGGATGGAACCAGCCTCACAATATTTCTGGTGGGTGTTCCTATCCCCCCACTGCTTTGGTCACCATTTCTTTTACTGAAGGAAGGTTCTCCAATAGGCTATAGAGAGATATGTATAAGAGGATATTATTATAGGAATTGGCTCACATGATTATGGGGACTGAGAAGTCCTCTGATCTGCCACTTGCAAACCAGGGGGCCAGGAAGGCTAGAGGTGTCATCAATCTGAGTCTGAAGGCCTGACAATCAAGAACCCCAGTGTCAAAGGGCAGAAGTAAATGGACTTTCCAGCTTAAGCAGAAAAAGCAGATTCACCTTTCCTTTGCCTTTGTGTTCTAATCAGGCCATCAATGGATTGGATGATGCCTACTTGCCTTGGTGAAGGTCATCTTCTTTATTCATTATGTCAATTCAAATACTAATCTCTTCTGGAAACACCCTCACAGGCACACCCACAAATAATGTTTTACCATTCCTTAGCTCAGTCATGTTGACACATAAAATTTGCCATCACATTTACCAATTACTTCCCAATCCACCCCTCTCCCCAAACCAGACTTCTCCTCGGAACTCAGACCCAGACATCTAACTGCCCACAAGGCACCTGAACATCTTCCACCAATGTAGCCTTGAAGCCCTGTCCTCCCCAGCCCTTATCAAGAATCCTATCTAATCTGTCTCCACATCCTATGATTATATTTCCTACTGATTTCTGCAAACTCCTCTCTATAATCTCTGCTCCTGGTCTCCAAACACCATTCTCTTTTTCACCCAGATGACAGCTGCAACCTAGACCACCTCCGTGCTCTAGTCTTGCTCCTCTTCTAGAATTTTCCATAGTTCAGCTTTGAGTGAGTTCCCTAAAACTGTCTGCTCATACTTTCCTCTGCTTAAAATTCTCCAATACCAGGACTTCCCAGGTGGTATAGTGGTTAAGAATCTGCCTGCCAATGCAGGGGACACAGGTTCGAGCCCTGGTCAGGGAAGATCCCACATGCCGCTGAGCAACTAAGCCTGTGTGCCACAACTACTGAGCCTGTGCCTAGAGCCTGCGAGCCACAACTACTGAGCCTGTGTGTCACAAATACTGAAGCCTACATGCCTAGAGCTCTGCAACAGGAGAAGCCACCACAATGAGAAGCCCGTGCGCTGCAATGAAGAGTAGCTCCCACTCACCACAACTAGAGAAAGCCTGAGCACAGCAACAAAGACCCAATACAGCCATAAGTTAATTAATTAATTAATTAATTAAATATTCTCCAATGCCTTTGGGTAAAATCCAAAATACTTATCACGGTTGAAAATCCTCCCACCATCCAATATTTATCCACCTCTCCTGCTTTTCTATTTCTTTGCCACTACTGCCAATCCTTTGTGTCTTTAAGCAGACCTTGCTCTCTCCCTCCTGCCATTTGCATTTGGAATTTCCTCTACCTAGAATAGTATTCTCTGGACTCTCAATCTGGCTGACTCTTTCTCTCCCTTTAGGGCTCAGCTAACATGTCCATTCCTTAGGAAATTATTACTGAGCCCTGTGTACTAGGTCAGGTACTTTGCCTTGAGTCCCCACTGTACCCTGGGCTCCCATAGTTCCCACTGAAGCGTGGTTGCTTTGTCTTTCATGTTCACCAGGCATCTTCAGTGCTAACCACTTAGTAGATGCTCAATAAATATCTGCTGTAGAATAAATGAACTGAAATCAGCTTCCTTACTAGTTGATGACCAAGGGCAAATCACATAAGCTCTCTGAACTTTCATTTTCACATATGAAGTAGAAATCATATCCAAACACAGAGATTGAGAGGTTTTGGTTAGTTGGTGCTGAATAAATGATTTTTCTTTTAGAGTCATCAAGATGAGTATTATGCTTGACTTGACCCTGTGATATTATGAGATAGTAAAGCCCACATTCCAGGGTGTCTAATTTTAAAGGGCACTCTAATAGAGGGACTTTGGGCGGAACCCAGAGGGAGGAAAGTGCCATGTAGCTAGAAGTATCCTGCTTTTAAACCTTGAGCGGAGTATGTGTTTGGAAATGTAAGTGATATAATAACATATAATGGTGTCTAATTCCCTCACACAGTTTCTTCCAAATAATCCTCCAGCTTCAACATCTGCTTTTCCTGGGTTAGTGCCATGAATCCAGTTTCTAAACTGAGGAGTTTATCCCAAGAGTTTTGCCTTAAATTATTATCAACTGCAATTCCTCCTCAGTTTCCCCCCTTCTCCAGGATTGCTGTCACCGTTCTGAAACACACCATTAAGCACCTCATTCTTGGGCTTCCAGGAACTTGTCGTGAAAATGCTGACAAACCCAGAGGCACATTTGCAGGTGATTAAACTGGGTGGAGGCAAGCACTAAACAAATTAACAGACCTGCACTGGTCAATGATTAAGGCAAAAAACTTTTTAGATTTTAGCAATGGGGAGAAGGTTAAGCACATAATTTGGGTGGAAATTAGGATAATAGCACCTCCAAGAGCTGTCTGCACACGTTCAAGATTTTTATTATTTTTAAATTTTATTCTTTAAATGTTCATTGAAATATAGTTGATTTACAATGTTGTGTTAGTTTCAGCTGTACAGCAAAGTGATTCAGTCATACATGCATATATATAGATTTTTTAGATTCTTTTCCATTATAGGTTACTACAGGATATTGAGTATAGTTCCCTGTGCTATACAGTAGGTCCTGTTGTTTATCTATTTTAAAATATAGTTAGTATATTTTAATCCCAAACTCCTAATTTATCCCTCCCCCCCCTCACTTTCCCCTTTGGTAACCATACATTTGTTTTCTATGTCTTTATTTCTGTTTTGTAAATAAGTTCATTTGTATCATTTTTTTAGATTCCACATATAAGCAATATCATACGATATTTGTCTTTGGCTGCCTTACTTCACTTAGTATGATAATCTCTAGGTCCATTCATGTAGCTTCAAATGGCCTTGTTTCATTCTTTTTTATGGCTGCTTAGTATTCCATTGTATATATGTACCACATCTTCTTTATCCATTCATCTATCGGTGAACATTTAGGTTGCTTCCATGTCTTGGCTATTGTAAATAATGCTGCTATGAAAATAGGGGCACATGTATCTTTTCAAATTATAGTTTTCTCCAGATATATACCCAGGAGTGGGATCCTATAGTCCCACTCCTGGGCATATATCTGGAGAAAACTATAATTTGAAAAATATATGTATTATGGTACCTATATTTTTAGTTGTTTAAGACTTTTAGGTATTAATTGGTAAGTTACTGCCTTGGCACACCTACCTAAGTCTATGGCAATCCAGTTTTTAAGTTCACTGGGCCAGGGATGCCCACCCCACTCTGATACACAAAGTTTGTTGCCCTTTGTTTCTACATATCCCCCAAATTTGGGCACACTTAGTCATTTGTAATTAACAATCATTGTACTAATAAAAATAGGTAAATTGGTAGTTGACAGCATTGTCTATGTTTGCGACCCACCTCATAAATCCATAGTTATGTAACTCTCGATGCAAAATACTTTAGACAGATGATTTTTTTCACCCCAAAGCTTGAGGGTTTTCATTTATCTCTTCATTTATTTTATTTGTTTATTGCTCCATCAGTTCTTTCAATTTCTTCATGGAGAAAGTTGCAATTAGGCATAGATATTCCATTGTCATCTCAATCAGCAGCTATCAAAGCGATTGAGTAGGGTGACACAGTGGACACCAAAGGAGAGGTTGTGATTCCATATTTGCAGATCTGTAACTCCCTACTGAGAAAGGAGATTGTGCTCTGTGGGCAGAGCGGTAGCCATGCCACCAGCTTCAGCCAGGAGCAATAGGTGACTGGGCTAGAACCACCCAGGTAGAAAGAGATGGTTGACTCCAGATTTTTTTCACACAGTGGATCTTTGAATACTCCAATACTCTATGTCAATTACCTCATCACTTATTAAGCACTTTATATATATCATCACATTTAATCCACAACAACCCAGTGAGGAAAGTGGTACTATCATTATCCTCTTTTCACAGATGAGGGTCTGAGGTTTCAATATGCATCGAGTGCTCAAAATCACCACTGGCCCATGGGGGATTTGAATTCATGATGTGGTAAAACGCAGGCCTTGACACTGCTACCTGTCTATTCTGCTTGGGTCAGCTAGAAAGTGTGTGCTTCTAAAGCCTAGGATCTTCTAATGCTGATGCTCAACTTAGATCCCTGCATGGTCAGAATAATTGTACAGAAGTCAGGTTTCTCAGAGTAAAAGTAAATTTTGACTCACTGTTATTTGGGGGAGGGAAGAAAGAGAGAGTGCTAAACTCAGCATAAACATAAAGTCTCAAAATAGTGATGTGGAGTCACTACAAAACTCAAGGGACTGAATCTCTGTCACTGAAACTGACTTTGATTAATATTTTCAAAATTTCATTCTAATTTTGCTGTTTGACTTTTTGTAGGGTTCAAGAATTTCAGAGCAAAAATGGATCTTATGAATCATTTCAAGTATGTTTTATAAACAAAAGTGATTGATTCTTCCCCCCATCCTTCTCCACAATTAAAATCTTTTAATGACTTCCCACTAATCTTGGAATAAAGACAGAAATAATTAATAGATCCTGCAAAGCCATGCATGGCCTGGCTACTTCTTTTCCAGCCTAAACAAGTGCCATTCTCCCCTTCGCTCTGTGTTCTAGTCATCCTGGACTTCCTTTGCTTCCAGGACCACTCTGTTCTCCTTCCTGCCACAGGACCTTGACAAGAGCTCTCCTACCTCCTGGCACTCCACACTACTTTTGGCCTGGTTAACTCTCACCATTCCTCCAAATATCACCATAAATAGCAGTCCCTTAAGGGAATATTTTCTGACATCTGAGTTAATCAATTCTCTGTATTACATGTCATCCCAGTATATAATAATTCAACAAATAGTTATTGAGTATCTTTTTATGTGTAAACCTTATTTTAGGTGCCGGGCAACAAGATGGGAAAAGTTCCCATCTCCAGGGAGGACATAAATAATAAAGTCAACAAATGTGTGTTAAATGCTAGGGAAAAAAACAGAAGTATTTAATGGGGTAGTGGCTGACGGTAAGGAAGTGGGAAGTTATTTTGGATGGAGTGGTCAGGAAGGCATCTCTGAGGAGCTGACATTTGAGCAGAAACCTGAGTGAACTTGGGAGCAAAACGAGGCTGCTTGGGGGGGAAGGACATTTCCAGGCAGGAACAATGTTGGCATGAGAAAAGCAAGGAGGCCAGTATGGCTGGAGTGGGGGAGTGATAAGGAGTGTAAAGAAGATGAGATCAGATTATGGGGCATGGCTGGTGGCCTAGAGAGGCTTGTGGGCCATGCACACGATATTGGAATTTAATCGAAGCCTAATTGAAAGTCATTGGAGATTTTGAACATGGGGATATTGATCTAATGTATAGTCTTCAAAGATCAGTCTGGGGCTTCCCTGGTGGTGCAGTGGTTGAGAGTCCGTCTGCCGATGCAGGGGACATGGGTTTGTGCCCCAGTCCGGGAAGATCCCACATGCCACAGAGCAGCTAGGCCCGTGAGCCATGGCCGCTGAGCCTGCACGTCCGGAGCCTGTGCTCTGCAATGGGAGAGGCCACAACAGTGAGGTGCCCGCGTACCACAAAAAAAAAAAAAAAAAAAAAAAAAAAAAAAAAAAAATCAGTCTGACTAATGCCTAAAGAATATATTAAGAAGGGTAAGAGTCAAAATGTGGAGATCTGTAAGTGGCATAAACCGGGCAAGAGGCAATGGTGGCATGGACGTGGGTGGGAAGTGGTTAGATTAGCAGTACTGTTGCCCAGACTCACTGATAGATGGCCTGGGGAGCCTTAGAGAAACCTCTTCTTTACAGCCTGTGACACTGCTTATTGTCACACTTATTGATGTCATTCTTTCGAAAATATATTGCTCCCTCAGTGGATTGGAAGATCCATAAGGACAAAGACCACATCTGGTTTTACTCTTCTTTGCCCACCTGCTTCCTACACAGGGCCTCATATAAATATATGAATGAATAAATACATATTTTTAAACCACCTAGTTTACGGATGAGGAAAATGAGTCTCTGAGAGTTTAAAAGATTGGCCTAAGGCCTCTCAGTCTGGGCTAGAACCCTTGTCTCCACACTCTTCATACAAGCTACTTTCCCTTTTGCAGTGGAGCCTCATTTATTTGAGAGAGGAGGGGATTACCAAAATGTACGTCAAATACTCCTAATGGGAGACTCAACACAAGCAGCAGCCAGCATTGTTCTAATCCCCTTGGTGAGGCTCTGTTGAGGTAACCCGAGTCTGTGACATTTCTTCTTTCTTTCTTTGAGCTTCGTTTTTTTCTCCAGAAAAACAACAACAACAACAACAACAACAACAACAACAACAAAAAAAAAAACCACATTGATCTTATCTCACTATTTTTTTGTTTTTATTTATTTTATTTTATTTTCATTGAAGTATAGTTGATTTACAATGTTGTGTTAGTTTCAGGTGAACAGCAAAGTGATTCAGATGTATGTATGTATATTCATTTTCAGATTCTTTTCCCTTATAGGTTATTACAAAATATTGAGTGTAATTTCCTTGGCTATTACAGTAGGTCCTTGTTGGTTATCTATTTTATATGTAGTGGTGTGTGTATGTTAATCCCAACTTCCTAATTTACCACTCCCCCATCCCCCAGCTGCCCCCCCCCGTTTTCCCCTTTGGTAACCACAAATTGGTTTTCTATGTCTGCGAGTCTATTTCTGTCCTGTAAATAAGTTCATTTGTATCTTTTTATCTCACTGCTGGTGAGTGTTATGCCTAGGACCCAAAGGAAGTCAGCTTAAGCCATCTGATTTATGCTCTATTTTAAAAGACGCTAAGCTTCAGACAAGAGCAGCTGGTGTGCTTAATCTTCATACAAGAAGTTTGCCATTCAAAAATGTTCACTCCCCAAGGGCATTTTGGAAAAAAAAAAATCAGTTGAGGCAAGCTGTGATTAAGAGGGAAAAAAAGGGGCTTCCCTGGTGGCACAGTGGTTGAGAATCCGCCTGCCGATGCAGGGGACACGGGTTCGTGCACTGGTCCGGGAAGATCCCACATGCCGTGGAGCGGCTGGGCCCGTGAACCATGGCCGGTGAGCCTGCGCGTCCGGAGCCTGTGCTCCGCAACGGGAGAGGCCATAACAGTGAGAAGCCCGCGTACTGCAAAAAAAAAAAAAAAAAAAAAAAAAAAAAGGGAAAAAAAGAATAAAATGCAATTAAGACTTTCCTTGGGGGGCGGAGAGAAGATGGCAGAAGAGTAAGACATGGAGATCACCTTCGTCCCCACAGATACATCAGAAATACATCTACACGTGGAACTTCTCCTATAGAACACCCACTGAACGCCAGCAGAAGACCTCAGACCTGCCAAAAGGCAAGAAACTCCCTACGTACCTGGGTAGGGCCAACGAAAAAAGAATAAACAGAGATTTAAAAAAATAGGGACAGGACCTGCACCAGTGGCAGGGAGCTGTGAAGGAGGAAAAGTTTCCACACACTAGAAGCCCCTTCACGAGGGGAGACTGTGGGTGGCGGAGGGGGACGCTTCAGAGCCACGGAGGAGAGCACAGCAACAGGGGTGCGGAGGGCAAAGCAGAGAGATTCCCGCATGGAGGATCGGTGCCAACCAGCACTCACCAGCCCGAGAGGCTTGTCTGCTCACCCGCCGGAACGGGTGGGGGCTGGGAGCTGAGGCTCGGGCTTTGGTCGGATCGCAAGGAGAGGACTGTGGTCGGCTGCGTGAACACAGCCCGAAGAGGGCTAGTGCACCACGACTAGCCGGGAGGGAGTCCGGGAGAAGTCTGGAGCTGCCGAAGAGGCAAGAGACTTTTTCTTCCCTCTTTGTTTCCTGATGTGCGAGGAGAAGGGATTAAGCACGCCGCTTAAAGGAGCTCCAAAAACGGGCGTGAGCCGCGGCTATCAGCGTGGAGCCCAGAGACGGGCATGAGATGCTAAGGCCGCTGCTGCCGCCACCAAGAAGCCTGTGTGAGAGCACAGGTCACTCTCCACACCTCTCCTCCCAGGAGCCTGTGCAGCCCGCAACCACCAGGGTTCTGGGATCCAGGGACAACTTCCCCGGGAGAACGCACGGTGCACCTCAGGCTGGTGCAACTTCACACCGGCCTCTGCCACCGCAGGGTCGCCCTGCTCTCCGTGCACCCCCTCCCCCCCCGGGCCTGAGTGAGCCAGAGCCCCTGAATCAACTGCTCCTTTAACCCCATCCTGTCTGAGCAAAGAGCAGATGCCCTCAGGCGACCTACACACAGAGGCAGGGCCAAATTCAAAGCTGAACCCCAGGAGCTGTGTGAACAAAGATGAGAAAGGGAAATCTCTCCCAGCAGCCTCAAAAGCAGCAGATTAAATATCCACAATTGACTTGATGTACCCTGCATCTGTGGAATACCTGAATATACAACAAATCATCCCAAATAGAGGAGGTGGACTTTGGGAGCAAGATATATTATTTTTTTCCCTCTTTTTCTCTTTTTGTGAGAGCGTATGTTTATGCTTCTGTGTGAGATTTTGTCTGTACAGCTTTGCTTTCACCATTTGTCCTAGGGTTCTGACCGTCCGGGTTTTTTTGTTTTGTTTTGTTATTTTTGTTTGTTTGTTTTTTTACTTTTAAAAATTTTTCTTATTAATAACTATTTTTTATTTTAATAACTTTATTTTATTTTATCCTACTTTATTTTATCTTCTTTCTTTCTTTCTTTCTTGCTTTCTTTCTTTCTTTCTTTCTTTCTTTCTTTCTTTCTTTCTATTTTTTCTCCCTTTTATTCTGAGCCGTGTGGATTAAAGGCTCTTGGTGCTCCAGGCAGGCGTCAGGGCTGTGACTCTGAGGTGGGAGAACCAACTTCAGGACACAGGTCCACATGAGACTGCCCAGTTCCACATAATATCAAATGGCAAAAATCTCCTAGAGATCTCCATCTCAACACCAAGACCCAGCTTCACTCAGCAACCAGCAAGCTACTGTGCTGGACACCCTATGCCAAACAACTAGCAAGACAGGAACACAGCCTCATCCATTAGCAGAGAGGCTGCCTAAAATCATAATAAGGCTACAGAAATGCGAAAACACACCACCAGACGTGGACCACCAGAAAGACAAGATCCAACCTCATCCACCAGAACACAGGCACTACTCCCCTCAACCAGGAAACCTACACAACCCACTGAAACAACGTTAGCCACTGGGGACAGACACCAAAAAAACTGGGAACAACAAACCTGCACCCTGTGAAAAGCAGACCCCAAACACAGTAAGATAAGCGAAATGAAAAGTTAGAAAAACACACAACAGATGAAGGAGCAAGGTAAAAACCCACCAGACCTAACAAATGAAGAAGAAAGAGGCAATCTACCTGAAAAAGAATTCAGAATAATGATAGTAAAGATGATCCAAAATCTTGGAAATAGAATAGGGAAAATGCAAGAAACATTTAACAACGACCTAGAAGAACTAAAGAGGAATCAAGCAATGATGAACAACAAAATAAATGAAATTAAAAATACCGTAGATGGGATCAATAGTAGAATAACTGAGGCAGAAGAATGGATAAATGACCTGGAAGATAAAATAGTGGAAATAACTACTGCAGAGCAGAATAAAGAAAAAAGAATGAAAAGAACTAAGGACAGTCTAAGAGACCTCTGGGACAACATTAAACACACCAAAATTCGAATTATAGGGGTCCCAAAAGAAGAAGAAAAAAAACAAAGGGAAAGAGAAAATATTTGAAAAGACTATAATTGAAAACTTCCCTAATATGGGAAAGGAAATAGTTATTCAAGTCCAGGAAGCACAGAGAGTTCCATATAGGATAAATCCAAGGAGAAACATGCGAAGACACATAAAACTACCAAAAGTTAAATACAAAGAAAACATATTAAAAGCAGCAAGGGAAAAACAACAAATAACACACAAGGGAATCCCCATAAGGTTAACAGCTGAGTTTTCAGCAGAAACTCTGCAAGCCAGAAGGGTGTGGCAGGACATATTTAAAGTGATGAAGGAGAAAAACCTACAACCAAGGTTACTCTACCCAGCAAGGATCTCATTCAGATTTGATGGAGAAATTAAAACCTTTACAAACAATGAAAAGCTGAGAGAGTTCAGCACCACCAAACCAGCTTTACAGCAAATGCTAAAGGAACTTCTCTAGGCAAGAAACAGAAAAGAAGGAAAAGACCTACAAGAACAAACCCAAAATAGTTAAGTAAATGGAAATAAGAACATTCATATCGATAATTACCTTAAATGTAAATGGATTAAATGCTCCCACCAAAAGACATAGACTGGCTGAATGGATACAAAAACAAGACCCATATATATGCTGTCTACAAGAGACCCACTTCAGACCTAGGGACACTTACAGACTGAACGTGAGGGGATGGAAAAAGCTATTCCATGCAAATGGAAATCAGAAGAAAGCTGGAGTAGCAACTGTCATATCAGACAAAATAGATTTTAACATAAAAACTATTACAAGAGACAAAGAAGGACACTACATAATGATCAAGGGATCGATCCATGAAGAAGATCTAACAATCGTAAATATCTATGCACCCAACACAGGAGCACCTCAATACATAAGGCAAATACTAACAGCCATAAAAGGGGAAATCGACAGTAACACAATCATAGTAGGGGACTTTAACATCCCACTTTCACCAATGGACAGATCATCCAAAATGAAAATAAATAAGGAAACACAACTTTTAAATGATACATTAAACAAGATGGACTTAATTGATATTTATAGGACATTCCATCCAAAAACAACAGAATACACATTTTTCTCAAGTGCTCATGGAACATTCTCCAGGAGAGATCATATCTTGGGTCACAAATCTACCCTTAGTAATTTTAAGAAAATTGAAATTGTATCAAGTATCTTTTCTGACCACAATGCTATGAGACTAGATATCAATTACAGGAAAAGATCTGTAAAAAATACAAACACATGGAGGCTAAGCAACACACTACTTAATAACAAAGTGATCACTGAAGAAATCAAAGAGGAAATCAAAAAATACCTAGAAACAAATGACAATGGAGACACGATGACGCAAAACCTATGGGATGCAGCAAAAGCAGTTTTAAGAGGGAAGTTTATAGCAATACAGTCCTACCTTAAGAAACAGGAAACATCTCAAATAAAAAACCTAACCTTGCACCTAAGGCAATTAGAGAAAGAAGAACAACAACAAAAAAAAATTAGCTGAAGGAAAGAACTCATAAAGATCAGATCAGAAATAAATGAAAAAGAAATGAAGGAAACCAGAGCAAAAATCAATAAAACTAAAAGCTGGTTCTTTGAGAAGATAAACAAAATTGATAAACCATTAGCCAGCCTCATCAAGAAAAAAAGAGAGAAGACTCAAATCAATAGAATTAGAAATGAAAAAGGAGAAGTAACAACTGACACTGCAGAAATACAAAAGATTTTGAGAGATCACTACAAGCAACTCTATGCCAATAAAATGGGCAACTTGGAAGAAATGGAAAAATTCTTAGAAATGTACAACATGCCAAGACTGAACCAGGAAGAAATAGAAAATATGAACAGACCAATCACAAGCACTGAAATTGAAACTGTGGTTAAAAATCTTCCAACAAACAAAAGCCCAGGACCAGATGGCTTCACAGGCGAATTCTATCAAACATTTAGAGAAGAGCTAACACCTATCCTTCTCAAACTCTTCCAAAAGATAGCAGAGGGAGCAACACTCCCAAACTCATCGTATGAGGCCACCATCACCCTGATACCAAAACCAGACAAAGACGTCACAAAGAAAGAAAACTATAGGCCAATATCACTGATGAACATAGATGCAAAAATCCTCAACAAAATACTAGTAAACAGAATCCAACAGCATATTAAAAGGATCATACAACATGATCAAGTGGGGTTTATTCCAGGAATGCAAGGATTCTTCAATATACGCAAATCAATCAACGTGATACACCATATCAACAAACTGAAGGAGAAAAACCACATGATTATCTCAATAGATGCAGAGAAAGCTTCTGACAAAATTCAACACCCATTTATGATAAAAACCCTCCAGAAAGTAGGCATAGAGAGAACTTTCCTCAACATAATAACTACCATATATCACAAACCCACAGCCAACATCATCCTCAATGGTGAAAAACTGAAACCATTTCCACTAAGATCAGGAACAAGACAAGGTTGCCCAATCTCACCACTCTTTTTCAACATAGTTTTGGAAGTTCTAGCCACAGCATTCAGAGAAGAAAAAGAAATAAAAGGAATCCAAATTGGAAAAGAAGTAAAGTTGTCATTTTTTTTGCAAATGACATGATACTATACATAGAGAATCCTAAAGATGATACCAGAAAACTACTCGAGCTAATCAATGAATTTGGTAAAGTAGCAGGATCCGAAATTAATGCACAGAAATCTCTGGCATTCTTATACACTAATGATGAAAAATCTGAGAGTAAAATTAAGAAAACACTCCCATTTACCATTGCAACAAAAAGAATAAAATATCTAGGAATAAACCTACCTAAGGAGACAAAAGACTTGTATGCAGAAAATTATGACACTGATGAAAGAAATTAAAGATGATACAAATAGGTGGAGAGATATACCATGTTCTTGGATTGGAAGAATCAACATTGTGAAAATGACTCTATTACCCAAAGCAATCTACAGATTCAATGAAATCCCTATCAAACCACCACTGGCATTTTTTACAGAACTAGAACAAAAAAATTCATAATTTGTATGGAAACACAAAAGACCCCGAATAGACAAAGCAATCTTGAGAACGAAAAATGGAGCTGGAGGAATCAGGCTCCCTGAATTCAGACTATACTACAAAGCTATAGTAATCAAGACAGTATGGTACTGGCACAAAAACAAAATATAGATCAACGGAACAGGATAGAAAACTCAGAGATAAACCCACACACATATGGTCACCTTATATTTGATAAAGGGGCAAGAATATACAATGGATAAGAGACAGCATCTTCAATAAGTGCTGCTGGGAAAACTTGACAGCTACATGTAAAAGTATGAAATTACAACACTCCCTAACACCACAGCCAAAAATAAACTCAAAATGGGTTAAAGACCTAAATGTAAGGCCAGACACTATCAAACTCTTAGAGGAAAACATAGGCAGAACACTCTACGAGATAAATCACAGCAAGATACTTTTTGACCCACCTCCCAGAGAAATGGAAATAAAACCAAAAATAAACAAATGGGGCCTAATGAAACTTAAAAGCTTTTGCACAGCAAAGGATACCATAAACAAGACCAAAAGACAACCCTCAGAATGGGAGAAAATATTTGCAAATGAAGCAACTGACAAAGGATTAATCTCTAAAATTTACAAGCAACTCATGCAGCTCAATAACAAAAAAACAAACAACCCAATCCAAAAATGGGCAGAAGCCCTAAATAGACATTTCTCCAAAAAGATATACAGATTGCCAACAAACACATGAAAGAATGCTCAACATCATTAATCATTAGAGAAATGCAAATCAAAACTACAATGAGATGTCATCTCATACCGGTCAGAATGGCCATCATCATAAAATCTAGAAACAATAAATGCTGGAGAAGGTGTGGAGAAAAGGGAACACTCTTGCACTGTTGATGAGAATGTAAATTGATACAGCCTCTATGGAGAACAGTATGGAGGTTCCTTAAAAAACTACAAATAGAACTACCATACGACCCCGCAATCCCACTACTAGGCATATACCCTGAGAAAACCATAATTCAAAAAGAGTCATGTACCAAAATGTTCATCGCAGCTCTGTTTACAATAGCCAGGACATGGAAGCAACCTAAGTGTCCATCAACAGATGAATGGATAAAGAAGATGTGGCACATATATACAATGGAATATTACTCAGCCATAAAAAGAAATGAAACTGAGTTATTTGTAGTGAGGTGGATGGACCTGGAGTCTGTCATACAGAGTGAAGTAAGTCAGAAGGAGTAAAACAAATACCGTATGCTAACACATATATATGGAATCTAAGAAAAAAAATGTCATGAAGAGCCTAGGTGTTGGACGGGAATAAAACACAGACCTACTAGAGCATGGACTTGAGGAAATGAGGAGAGGGAAGGGTAAGCTGTGACAAAGCGACAGAGTGTCATGGACCTATATACACTACCAATCATAGGGTGGATAGCTAGTGGGAAGCAGCCACATGGCACAGGGAGATCAGCTAGGTGGTTTGTGACCACCTAGAGAGGTGGGATGCGGAGGGTGGGAGGTAGGGAGATGCAAGAGGGACGAGATATGGGAACATAGGTATATGTATAACTGATTCACTTTGTTGTAAAGCAGTAACTAACACACCATTGTAAAGCAATTATACTCCAATGAAGATGTTAAAAAAAAAAAAAAAAAAGTTTCCTTGCTTCACTTGGAAGGGAAAAGCTGCCTGAAATGTAACTTTCTCAAGCAATGATGACATGCTTGGACCTCTGCCTTTCTAATTAAATTCCTGAGATTATATATATATATGTGATTTAATGAACAGCTGGTAAAATTGGATCCTTACTCTGTGGAGCTTTACCAAAGCACTTCGATGTTTCTGTGTGATTGAATACTAATATTTAACCCTGGAATACAAAAAGAGGAAATTAGATCATATCTAACTGCTCATCATCTGGGAGCTTCTACACTGCACCCTTCCTGATCTGCATAGTGATTTGTTCTGTTTCCATGTTACTGGAAAAAAGCACACATACACACACACACACACACACACAGAGTAAGAACTGAGAGTTGGGTTTTATTCAGTGTCTTACTGTGGACTGTAGCCTGGTAGTTAGCCTCTCAGTAGCTCTGAGGAACTGCTTCGAAGAGGTGAGTTGTTGAGGTGGAGGCCAGTATATGTGTAATTTTGGCTAAAGAGTATGTGCGATCCATCGTGCACTTTGGTAGAAGGTCACTGCTAGTCTCAAGGAACAGATATTTCAGTTAATGATATTAGTGCTTTTCTAAGTATGGGAAGATGCAAGGATCTGGGTTCATAAAAATTCCTCCTGAAATATATCTAATATCTAAGGGCCTGTTTGGCCTGTTTTCCCAAAGCACAGAGTGCCTCATTCTATTCTTCGTTCTTGAACTCCTTTCAGAGTGTATTGTAGGTCAGGGACTGCAGTGGCTAACGGCTTAACCCTTACAGAACCAGACGGTGAGCAACATTCCTCTGGTTACACCCACCAGGTCACTTCCAATGTTGTCTGCATTCCTCTTTCCATTGCCACCACCCAGAGTGATGTGTACCTTTCTGAGCTCTTCCTCATGCCCTGAGACCCAGCCTCCACCCTTGGGAAGCTTCCAGTCTAGCAGTGGGATAGACATTAATGAGATAAACACTCAAATGAAGGTTTAATCACAGACTTATGACATGCTATGAATAAAAATAATAAGGTGCCATGGGAGAAAAATCTAACTTATGAGGACAGGAGAGGACCTCCCTGAGAAAAGAGCATTGCAGTAAAGACCTGGAGGATGAGGACTGAGCAGGTAGAGGGCAAAAAAGTGGCCAAAGAGAATAGTAGTGGTCAGAGGGCACTGGGCAGGGCTTCTCAAACTTTGATGTGCACACACACCGCCTAGAGATCTTGTTACACTGCAGACTGATTCACTAAGGCTGAGGGTTCTGCATTTCCAGCAGGCTTTGATGGTGCTCTGCTGGTGCTGCAGATGCTGAGCTGAGAACCATGCTGAGTAGCAACGGTATCTGGCAAAGTTTGGCAAAGATCTTCTGTAGAGTCAGACAATGAAATGGTTAGACTTTGTGGGTCCTACTGTCTCTGCTGCAACTACTCCACTGTACCATTGTGATGAAAAAGCAGCCATAGATAGTATGTAGATGTATGTGGGTGTGGCTGTGTTTCAGTAAAACTTTATCTAGCAAAATAGAGTCAGATTTGGCTCACAGGTGATAGTGTTCTGACCCCTGCTGCAGGATCAGGTGGTATCAGTTGTCAACCTTGGCTGTACATTAGAATCACCTGGGTTTCCAAAAAAACCCACTAGTTTCCTCCTCCAGATCAGTGACATCAGAATCACTGGGGATGGAGCCAAGGAACTGATAGAGTTGAAAAGCTCCCAAGGTGATGCTGAGAGCCAGTATGGGCCTTAATCTTATTTGATAGTCCCATATTCTTGTGACCCTAGGAGAAAGGTAAGGCAAAAATGATTTCAATTTCCTTAATTCTGGAACACCATCAGTTGCCCAATAGCTTTCAAGGAAGAGAAAAAAAAAAAACAGCCAGAAAAGTACAAATCTATAGTAACACCCATCCTGATTATATGAATGCTAAAATGCGGGGAGGGGGTAAGTGCAGTTTGAATCTAGGAAATATGGTATTTTCATTCCTGTTATTCAGATGAGGAAGGTGAGGCCCCTGAAGATGTTTTGTGCAGATGGTGTAATGACATGCCAAGGAGCTACAGGCAAAATACTGTGACAGCTTCTGAACTGCCTTCAGTTCCCCAGATATGAAGGCCCTCCTTCCCCTCTGGGCCCTTGCAGGTACCTGGTAGTCTCCCTGCCCTGGACATGCTTCCTCTCTTCCTTAGAATCCTCTAATTCCTGCTTCTCCCTCAGGTCCCAGTTTAGTCCTCTGCCTCTTCTGGGGTGTCTTCCCTGGCCCATGCCCAGGGAAGAGGCCCCTGCTGGGAGCACCTCCCATCCCTAGTGGTTCCCCATCACAGCGTGGTCGCTTCCTTTTTTTTTTTTTTTTTTGTGGTACGCGGGCCTCTCACTGTTGTGGCCTCTCCCGTTGCGGAGCACAGGCTCCGGACGCGCAGGCTCAGCGACCGCGGCTCACGGGCCCAGCCGCTCCGCGGCACGTGGGATCTTCCCGGACCGGGGCACGAACCCGTGTCCCCTGCATCGGCAGGCGGATTCTCAACCACTGCGCCACCAGGGAAGCCCGGTCTCTTCCTTTTTAACAGACTTATTCTCCATGTCCTGGAGAATTCATGAGGACAGGACCATGACTGCCTGGTCATCATTTTATCTCTATCACCTGGTGTGATACTATGATTTATAATGGATATATATTTTGGTCCATGGTTCCTGGCTCACAGCTACCAAAACTCTGGGAATTTCCTGAGAAATAAGATCAATGGGAGAATCTTTTGTTACAATATTTGGTCTCTGGTCCTCAGTTCCTGAAATGGCTTTGGAGCCATCAGTGTGAGATGGGTGTCTTGTTATTCATAATAAGTCCCTTTCCATCACAAATGGGTTTACATTAATTAGGTGACTTTTGGAAAACACCTAAAGATGAGGGCTGGTTGCCAGGGGAACCAACTGCAAATAGAGAGTTGGAAATTTCAGTCCCACGCCCTGATTTCCTGGGAGGGGAAAGTGGGCTGGAGGTTGAATCAATCAGCCCTGGCTAATGACTTAATCCATCATGCCTGTATAATGAAGCCTCCATAAAAACCCCAAAGGACTGGGTTTGGAGAGCTTCCAGGTTGGTGACCAGGTGGAGATGCTGGGAGAGCTGTGTGCACATGCTTGGGGAAGACATGGAAGCTCCACGCCCTTTCCCTACACCTTGCTCTGTGTATCTCTTCCATCTGGCTGATCCTGAGTTATATACTTTTATAAGCCAGTCATCTAATAAGTAAAATGTTTCTCTGAACTCTGCAACTCTAGAAAATTCATCCAACCTGAGGAGAGGGTAGTGAGAACCTCTGATTTGTAGCTGTTTGGTCACAAGCACAGGTGACAACCTGGAATTGTGATTTGGCTTTGAAGTAGGAGTGGGGGGTTGAGGGAATGAGCCCTTAACCTGTGGGACCTGACACATCTACAATTAGATGGTGTCAGAACTGAGTTGGATTGTAGGCCACCCAGTGGTGTTAGATCATTGTTTGGAGATGTAGAACCCCTGACACACCAGAATCAGTGACTGGAGCCACTGCACCTGATTTATTGAAGGGGCTCAGGAATATCTGCACTTGTAATGTATGCACTTTGGCCCAGTCCTGCTCATCGATACTTGAATCAGAGAACAGCACAGTGGTTTAGAGCATGGATTCTCAAAGTGTGGTCCCCAGGCCTGTCACATTAGCATCACCTGGGAGATTGTTAGAAATGCAAATCCTTGGGCCCATCCCCAGCTTACCAGCTGGGGCCCAGCAATTGGTTTCAGTTAGCCCTCCTGATTATTCTGTGTGAGGACCACAGGTTAGCATATGGGCTCTGAGACAGCCTGCCTGGCTTCAAATTCTGGCTCTGTTGCTTAAAAATTGTTTGGCTCTGGGATATTTACAATACCTTTCTGTGTCTCAGTGCTCTCATCTATAAAATGGAGATAATAAAAATAATGTTAGCTGCCTCAATTGGATTAACAACATAGAGCTGTTAACACAGCATCTGCTCACAGTAAGTGCTCCAAGTAAGTTACCTGTTAGTAGTGTTAGCTGTGCAACCATAGGAAAATTCATTAACTTCTCTGAATTTTACTTCCCTTATCTTTGAAGTAAGAATAAAATCTTTGCCTCTCATGGTTTTGCAAGTTAACTGTCTGTCATGATGAATTGTATGTGTCAACTTGGCTGATCTATGGTGTCCTTCATTTGGACAACCAACCAATCAAGATGTTGCTGTGAAGGGATTTTTAATAAGTGACTAGAATTTAAATCAGTAGACTTTGAATAAAGCAGATCACCCTCCATAATGTGGGGGGCCTCATCCAGCCACTTAAAGACTACAATGTAACAGGGAAGAAAAAAATATGACTCTGTGTTGGATCTGTTTCTTCTACTTTAACCTTTGCTTTCCATTGCTTTTGTTTTGTCTATAGCTATAGGCATACATAATGGCCTGCGTCTGGTGGTAACCCTGCCCCTCCGCCTGCATGTTAATAAAAAGTGCCTTTGTTCAGCTCACAGGGAAACACCCTGACCCTGCCCACCTGTGAATGGCTGCAGAAAAGAAGAAATTAACACATCCATTCCTGAGGCTGGCCAAAACAAGGAGACATTTTGCAAAACTTATGGCCTTTTTGCTTTACTTCCTCACCTCCTCCCCCTCTCTGTTCTGTAAAAGAAACTGGCATCCAGACCCTGATAAGATGGGTCTCTACGATGCTAGTCTACCATCTTCTCGGATGCCCTGCTTCCTGAATAAAATCACTATTCCTTGCCTCAACACCTCATCTCCTGATTATTGGCCTGTCGTGCGGTGAGCATTGGTAACTATAAGACAGGACTGAGGTCTCCCAAGTCTCCAGAGAAGACTGCCTTCAGTCTCAAAACTGCAACCAGAATTTCCAGCCTCCCTCACAATCAAAGGAGCCTGTTCTTTACATCTCTCAATCTCTCTCCTTCTCCTTCTCTCTCTCTCTCTCTCTAGATATACAGATACACACACACACCCTATTTGTTGTATTTCTTTTGAAAGTTCTAGTACAATGTGTTATATATGTGTAGGTCAGGAATTCTCAACCTGTATAGTTTCCCAACTATTGACATTTGAGCCAGATGTTTCTTCATTGTGGAGGACCGTCCTGTGTGTTGTAGGATGTTTAGCAGTATCCCTGGCCTCTACCCACTAGACGCCAGAAGCACTGCCCCCTCTCCTATTAGTAAAAAGAAAAAAATCTCTCTAAGCATGGCTAAATGTCCCCTGGGGACAAAATCTCCTTCAGCTGAGAACCACTGGTATAAATAACTGGGAAATTCAGGCACCATTGCTCCAACTAAACCAGTGCTGCACTGTTGCCCATGTAGCCGCCATCAAAACAATTTAATCACTTTCCACAACATCAGGCTCAAAACCCACTGCCACCAAAGATGGCCCTAATGTCCTCCCTCCTCCTGCAGATCCCACATGTGTGCCTGTCTTTCCCTTGTGCACATTTCACTTGATCACATTTTTTTCCAGTGGTCTTTTCGTAGCCTCATATATGTATATTTTGCCCACTTCCACCAAACGTCCTCGAAGGAAGGGGCAGCCCTGGTAAGAGGAGTAAATAATTGTATCCAAGTCCAAATCCTGCTGTTTGTCGCCTTATGACCTTGGGATAGCCACTCATTCTTCCTGCCTTTCAATATTAGTATCTATAAAACTGGAAGAGTTGAGTCTCCTTCATAGAGTGGTTATCAAGTACAAGCACTTTTGAACTACAAACATATAGTCTTTTCCTTCAAAAAAGCAAAACCATGGCTTTTATATTTTTTTTGTAAGAGAACTGCCAGTTCAGGGGGGTTTAGGATGAAACATGACCTTGAAAAATGCTAAATGAACAAATAAATACATGAATTTGCATGTCATATTTTGCTTTTGTTTAATTTTCTTCTTCTGATAGCTTTTTTTTTTTTTTTTTTTTTTTTTTTTTTTTTTTTTTTTTTTTTTTTTTTGCCGTATGCGGGCCTCTCACTGTTGTGGCCTCTCCCGTTGCGGAGCACAGGCTCCGGACGTGCAGGCCCAGCGGCCATGGCTCACGGGCTCAGTCGCTCCGCGGCATGTGGGATCTTCCCGGACCAGGGCACGAACCCGTGTCTCCTGCATCGGCAGGCGGATTCTCAACCGCTGCGCCACCAGGGAAGCCCCTTCTGATAGCTTTAAAGTAATGTAGGCAGGGTCCTTTCTGTGTCCTTCTGAGATTAATATATAAATTACCTAATTGGGCAGTTGCCAAGGCAATGCAATTTGCCTAGTTATTGACCTCAAACCTATGGAAGTGACGGTGCTCATCCATAATTCTACCTACCCCCATTGTCTATGTCTTTATTTCCTTAGGGAGCACCCATACTTGAGACCAAATATTTGTCTGTCAGAATGACTGAAGCAGTCCTCTTCCAGAAAAATCATCTCTGTACCCTTCAGCCTTCTCCCCTGCCAAGGCATCCAGAAGATGATTTTCTGACTTCCCACAGCCTTTGGGACTTCATAGCACAGATCTGCCTCCCTGCTTCCCCTATCAGACTATGAGCTCACAAGGTGGAAGGCTGCGCTTATTGGATTATACATTCTCAAGGGCTGGTGCACTGTGTGCCAAAGCAGGTGACCACACTCATGAGTATGACGATGACTCATTAGGCTCCAAAACCATGTGCCCACTGCCTGCAGGATGTCTCCATGTCCACGATTTGTGGACAATGGCAGCTCAGCTTCTCAAAAAAGCTAAGCTTAGATCTTCCTTCCTAAACCAGTTATTTAATTTTGCAGAACAAACCATTCCAAAACACTGTGATCTAAAAACAACAATTTATCTCTTATGGTTCTGTGGGTTGACTGGGCTCTCCTGGGCAATTCTTGCTCAGGGTCTCAGTCAGGTGGTGGTTGGGGCAAGAGCCATCAGAAAGCTTTTTCAATCACACATCTGACACCTGGGCTGGGGCAGCTGGATCATCTGAGGGCTGGCCAGGTGTCTCTTTGTTTTCCCCCACTTAACACCTCCATGGGGCTAGCTTTGGCTTCTTCATAACATGGTGGTCCCAGATTAGCAGAACTTCTTACTTGATGATTGGTGGCTGCTTCTCCAAGAGCTCCATGAGCCTGGATGGAAGCTGCAGCCTTCTTAGACATAACACTGAAAGTCTCAAGACATTACTTCTGCCACATTCTACTGATCAAGTAAGTCATAAGGCCAACCCAGGTTCAAGGGGAGGGAAATTAGACCCCCCTGTCAGTGGGAGCAGTAGCAAAGAATTCTACCATGTTTCTAACAAGTGCAGTTTCTTGTCCCTGGCAATGATTTCTTTGTATTCTTACATCTCAGGAAGTTTTTAATGGAACATATAGTGGAATGAAAATAGAAATTCATTTAGTCACTGTTTTGGGATACTAAATTTTCTTACCAGATTGGTTTTCATACGACATGAACAGTCCCTTTTCAAGAGGCTGCTGGTTCATTCTTAATTCCTGCATTCCATTGTTAAGCATTCTTTTTTCCTTTCTTATTCGTGATTTTTTTGAAATATACAAAAAAGAATAATGTAATAAATATTCCTGACCCAGATTTAATGCTAACACCATGCAATGTTTGTTTCAGCTGGATTGGTGTGGGGAGAGGGGGTAAGAAGGAGTTGGGGTCAAAGGATTTATAGGACTCAGACACTGTAGGGCCTTGATGGACATGGTAAGGATTTTGAGTAGATGTATGATGTGATCTCATTTTTCAGTTTAAAATAAATCACTCTAGAAGAATCTGTAGTTGGGCAAAAGTGGAAACAGGGAATCCAATTAGGAGGCTTTTGCTATAATCCAGGTGAGACGATGGGATCTTAGATTAGGGTAGGAGTAAAAATGGTGTTGAAACATGGCTGGATCTGAGATCTACTTTTCAAACTAAAAACACTCTTGCTTATGGGTGTGAAAGAGAGAAATCAATGATAACTCTCACTGTTCTAGCCTGGGCAACTTTGTGGAAGTCGTGCCCTTTACAGAGATGGCAGCTATAGTAAATGTGCATCAGTTAACAGTTAATTGTTCTTTAATTATTGTACTTGTTAGAGCTCAGCAATCAGATTGTAAGCCTGTGTCCCTCAACATAGGCAAATACTGTATTCACATTTGATAAATTAGTTGACTCCACTTCTATTAGTTAATAGCAGTGTGACTTTTGGCAAGCTTCATAACCCTCTGACTCAATCTCATCTGTAAAATGAGTGTAGTATTTATTGATGCTCATTGGGTTATTGAGAGAGTTAAGTGTAGCCCTTAGAACAATGCCTGGCACATAGTAAGTGCTCAGTAAATACTAGCTCTTATTCATTCTGGGAATCCTCTCACCAACTACAGTCAGTCAAACCAGGATCTTATGAGTTACTCTTTATTGTATTTGCTCAATGCAAGGTCAGAATATTTTTCAAAGGTACCTAATATTTTTCAGAGCTGAGAAAATCCATGCCAACTTTAGAATGTTACTGTGTCTGAATCTCTTTGGTTACCTCTTGATTTTCAAAACCTCAAACTTAGGAGGCCAAAAATGTATACATATTTAACTGCTAGGATATTTTTTTAAATTCATTTATTTTTGGCTGTGTTGGGTCTTTGTTGTGCGTGTGGGCTTTCTCTAGTTGCGGTGAGTGGGGGCTACTCTTTGTTGCCGTGCACGGGCTTCTCATTGCGGTGGCTTCTCTTGTTGTGGAGCACAGGCTCTAGGTGTGCGGGCTTCAGTAGTTGCAACATGCGGGCTCAGTAGTTGTGGCTCATGGGCTCTAGAGCACAGGCTCAGTAGTTGTGGCACATGAGCTTAGTTGCTCCACGGCATGTGGGATCTTCCTGGAGCAGGGCTCAAACCTGTGTCCCCTGCATTGGCAGGAGAATTTTTAACCACTGTGCCACCAGGGAAGTCCAAACTGCTAGGATATTAAAGAGGACCAGTTAGGCCTAATTCCTACTTCCTGCCATCCTAAGCCATGTATGCTTTTGATTTAGCTGCAATGAATACAAATATTTTATCAGTGACCCAATATATTTCATTGCCTCTCTGGTCCTTCTGGGTATTGCTGGACAGACCTCCGACTAGCTGATGTCATTGTTGGCTTTTGTGAATTGTGTCAGTGTGGCTTCCCTTTTGTAGCTTTAGCCCAAGAGAGAAAGACAGCAACTTGGAGATGAAGAGCCCTTATTCAGTGTTAACGGGATCAGCTGTAAACAGCAGAAATTCACAGTAGTTGATATTCATTGAGAAAGAAGATAATTTAAAGAAATAATTTTTGGTAAAAAATAATTACAAACAGATGATCTGGTACATTCTAACACACGAGATAAAATTCTTCCATCCTTAGAGAACTGGATAGCATGCAAGGCTTTGCCTCAAGGAAAGCACTGTGAGGTAGTGGAAAAAGTCCTGGACTTAGAACACAGGGACTGGCTGGCACCTGAGGATGTTTCCTTTGTAAAGTGGGAATATAATTCGTATCAACCTCATGGGGTTGCTATCAAGATTCATGGAGATAATGTCAAGGACAGGACTTTGAAAAGGTGCAGAATATTATTCCTCAGCAATTGTTACACCTATACAAGCCTATACAAGTGTTAAGATTTGAAAATATGTGGAGGAGAAGGTAGAGGAAGTAAATACAGTTCCCTTCCAGGGTATTCCTTAACCAGTGTCTTTTCTAGATTGCGTTACTTACAAGCCATTGTAAAGATGGCAATAACAAGAGGAAAAATAATGACAACAGCTAACATTTATTTAATATCGACAGCAAAGCAGTGCTACGCCAACTCCTTTGCACGTTATCAGTTCATTTAACGGTGACAACAGTTCCTTGAAGTGGGTATGGCTACAAACACCATTTTATGGATGAGAAATGGGTTCACAGGGATTTATTACCTGCCTATCGTGCAGTTAGTGGGTCACATGAGCAGGATTTTAATAGAGCAGCCTGTTGCCGGAAACTGCAAGTGTAACTACTTGGCTACACAGTCTATAGCTGAGTCGTGGTGTAACTGGACTGTGACCTCAGTGTTGGGGGTACAGAGTCATCTTTAGTGGCATGAGTCCCTCTGTGCCTCAGGAATTTGTTCTCGTCCTCCTATGCCCTGGTCACACCCTCTCCTGTCCCTGCTGTTTCCTGCACACAGGAAATAGGTGTTGGGGGCTGCATTGGTTTAGGTGATACTAGCTGCTGTAGCAAATACACCCCAAAAATGTATACTGGAAAACACAGTGATAAGTTACACTATTACCGATGTAATGAAAGCAAGTGGATACACACAATCCTGGGGCAGCCCCTCTCCACACAGTCATTCCGTCCCTGGGCTGAGCATAGCTCCTCCATCTTCAACATTTGTCTTTGAGGTCGTCTCCATTCCAGCCGACTGGAAGGGGAAAAGGGGCGGAGGGCCACCCTGTGGGAGGCATAAGGCCAGCTAGAAGTTGGTGACGTCACTTCTGCTCACATTTCACGGGCCAGGACTCCGTCGTTCGCTCCTGCAAATGGGTCTGGGACATGCAGATCCCAGCGGGCAGCTATAGTCCGGTGACATCTCTGCAATGCAGAGCAGGCAGCACAGATTTTTGGTGAACAGCTAGAGGTGTCTGCTACCAGAATCACGATGATGCTAGATGGTTTACCATGGGTGAAAGTTTATTGATTTCAGTTCCATTAATTGGGTCCTGCAGGATACCAGGGGGAGTTATGAATTTGGGGAAAGTTTTTTGGTCAAAACATGTTCTTGTTTCTCTGTTTCTCATACCACTAAGATAAAATTTATCACCGATGACAGTCTCAGGGGGAGAAATTTCTCCCTGCAACTGTTCCATATCTGCCATCAACATGTCACTGGGCTCTTGGCTTAATTGCCTGATTTTTTTCTTTCCTCTAACTATTTAATTTTAAAAATGGCTATTCTTTTACTATACCTTTATTGGATCTCAGGTACACAGAATTAGATTAATTCTAAACTGTAGTTCATTACACACATTCATCCATGGTTCCTTGTAAGACTTTCTATTTATTTGCTTGCTTACTGATATTACAACAAACCCATGAAACTCTGTGCATATGAAAACTGGAATATTAACAATAACTTATATCTACAATAAGTTCCCTGTCAATCCCATTCCTCTTCCTCCCATATCCTATGTAACCACTATCCTGGATCTTATGTTTATTATTCCTTTGCTTTTTCTTTTAATAGACTTTATTTTTTTAGAGCAGTTTTAGATTCACAGCAAAATTGAGCAGAAGGTAGAGAGATTTCTCATATGCTCCCCACTGCCCCTGCCACACACGCATACATAGGCTCTCCCATTATCAACATCCCCTACCAGAGTGGCACATTGGTTACAACTGATGAATCTACATTGACACATTATTACCACCCAAAGTCTATAGTTTCCATTATGGTTCACTCTGATGTTGAACATTCTATGGATTTGGATAAATTTATAATGACAGGTATCCCCCATTATTGTATCATATAGAGTATTTTCACTGCCCTAAAAATCATCTGTGCTCTGCCAATTCATCCCTTCTTCCCCCCTACCCCTTGGCAACCACTGATCTTTTTACTGTATTCATAGTTTTGCCTTTTAAAGAATGTTATATAGTTGGAATCATAAAGTATGTAGCCATTTCAGATTGGCATCATTCACTTAATAATATGTATCTAAGTTTTCTCCATGGCTTTTCGTGGCTTGATAGCTCATTCTTTTTAGTGATGAATGATATTCCATTGTCTGGATGTCCCAAAGTTTACTTATTCATTCACTTGCTGATGGACATCTTGGTTGCTTCCAGGTTATGGTAATTATAAATAAAGCTGCTATACACATCCATTTACAGGTTTCTGTATGGACATAAGTTTTCAATTCCTTTGGGTAAACACCAAGGAACAAGATTGCTGGATTGTTTGGTAAGGGTATGTTTAGTTTTGTCAGAAACCACCAAACCATCTTCCAAAGAGACTGTGCCTTTTTGCGCTTCCACTAATAGTTTGTGAGACTTTCTGCTCCTCTACATCCTCACCAGCATTTGGTGTTGTCACTGTTTTGGATTTTGGCTATTTTAATAAACAGCTAATAGTATCTAGTTATTTTCATTTGCAATTCCCTAATGATAGATGATGGGGAATATTTCTTTGTGTGTGTGTGTGTGTGTGTGTGTGTGGTACGCGGGCCTCTCACTGTTGTGGCCTCTCCCGTTGCGGAGCACAGGCTCTGGACGTGCAGGCTCAACAGCCATTGCTCACGGGCCTAGTTGCTCTGCGGCATGTGGGATCTTCCCGGACCGGGGCACAAACCCGTGTCCCCTGCATCGGCAGGCGGATTCTCAATCACTGCGCCACCAGGGAAGCCCAGGGAACATCTTTTCATATGCTTATTTGTCATCTATAAATCTTCTTTGAGATGTCTGTTGAGATCTTTGTACTACTTTTTAATCAAGTTGTTTGTTTCCTTACTGTTGAGTTTTAAGAGTTCTTTGTATACTTTGGATAACAGTCCTTTATCAAATATTTTCTGTCAGTCTTCAGCTTGTCTTATCCTCTTGATATTGTCTTTCACAGATAAGAAGTTTTTATTCTAAGAAAGTCCAGCCTCTCCATTATTTCTTTCATGGGTCATACTTTTGGTGTAGTATCTAATAAGTCATTGCCACATCCAAAGTCATCTCAATTTTATGCTATGTTGTCTTCTAGTGTTTTATAGTTTTGCATTTACATTTAAATTCGTGATTCACAAGACTACAATGCGGTATCACCTCACACCAGTCAAAATGGCTATCATCAAAAAATCTACAAACAATAAATGCTCTAGAGGGTGTGGAGAAAAGGGAACACTCTTGCACTGCTGGAGGGAATGTAAATTGATACAGCCACTATGGAGAACCATATGGAGGTTCCTTAAAAAACTAAAAATAGAACTACCATACAACCCAGCAATCCCACTACTGGGCATATACCCTGAGAAAACCATAATTCAAAAAGAGTCATGTACCACAATGTTCATTGCAGCTCTATTTGCCAGGACATGGAAGCAACCTAAGTGTCCATCAACAGATGAATGGATAAAGAAGATGTGGCACTTATATACAATGGAATATTACTCAGTCATAAAAAGAAATGAAATTGAATTATTTGTAGTGAGGTGGATGGACCTAGAGTCTGTCATAGAGTGAAGTAAGTCAGAAAGAGAAAAACAAATACTGTATGCTAACACATATATATGGAATTGAAAAGGAAAAAAAAAAAGTTCTGATGAACCTAGGTGCAGAACAGGAATAAAGACGGAGACATAGAGAATGCACTTGAGGACACAGAGAAGGGGAAGGGTAAGCTGGGATGAAATGAGAGAGTAACATTGACATATATACACTACCAAATGTATAATAGAAGCAGCTGCATAGCATAGGGAGATCAGCTAGGTGCTTTGCAACCACCTAGAGGCGTAGATTAAGGAGGGTGGGAGGGAGATGCAAGAGGGTGGGAATATGGGGATATATGTATGCATATAGCTGATTCACTTTGTTATACAGCAGAAACTAACACAACATTGTAAATAAATTATACTCCATTAAAGATGTTAATAAATAAATAAGTAAGTAAATTTGTGAAAGTCTGTGGCAACCCTGCATCAAGCAAGCCCATCAGCTATTTTTCTAGGAGGATTTGCTCACATCATGTCTCTGTGTCACATTGTGATAATACTCACAATATTTCAAATCCTCCAGCAGCAAAAAGATTATGACTCCCTGAAGGTTCAGATGATGGTTAGCATTTTTCAGCAATAAAATGGTTTTTATTAAGGTACTTACATTGTTTTTTTAGACATAATGCTATTGCACACTTTACAGACTACAGTACAGTGTAAATACAACATTTATATGTACCAGGAAACCAGAAAATTTACGTGACTTTCTTTATTGTGGTATTCACTTTATTGTGGTGGTCTGGAATTGAACACACGATATCTCTGAGGTATGCCTGTACCACGTTTTCTGATTGTTGTAGTTTTATAGTAAGTCTTGAAGTCAGATGGTGTCAGTCATGTAACTCCGTTCTTCTCCTTCAGTATTGTATTGGCTGTTCTGGATCTTTTGCCTTTCCATATAAACTTTAGAATCATTTTGTCAATATCCACAAAATAACTTACTGGGGTTTTGATTGCAGCTGTGTTGAATTTATGAATCAAGTTAGGAAGAACTGATGTCTTGACAATATTGAATCTTCCTATCCCTGAACATGAAACATCTCTCCATTTATTTAGTTCTTCTGAGATTTCTTTCATCAGAATTTTGACATTTTTCTCATATAGATATTGTACATATTTTGTTAGACTTATTATTAAGTATTTAATTTTGGGGGGGTGCTAATATAAATAATATCATGTTTTTAATTTCAAATTTCACTTATTCATTGCTGGTTTTATAGAAAAGTGACTTTTGTATATTAACCTTGTATCCTGCAACCTTGTAGTAATTGCTTATTAGTTTCAGAAGTGTTTTGTTGATTCTTTTAGATTTTCTACATAGAAGATTATGTCATGTATGAACAAAAACAGTTGATTTCTTCCTTCAAAATATTTATATTTTAAATTTTCTTTTTTTATCTTTGATTAGCTTTTAAAATTCTTAAAAGATAATACCCATTTCTCCTAACCCCCACCCCCAAACTCTGGCAACCATCAATCTTTCTCTGTATTTTTGTTTCAGTTTTGTTTGTTTGTTTGGCTGGTTGGTTTTTTTTTTCTTTTTTTAGATACCTCATATAGGAGAGATCATACAGTATTTGTCTGTCTGTATCTGACTTCTTCCACTTAGTATAATGCCCTCAAGTTTCATCCATATTATTGCTGCAAATAGCAAGGTTTTACTCTTTTTTATGACTGAATAATATTCCATTGTGTGTGTGTTTGTGTGTGTGTGTGTGTAGACTCCAAAATTTCTCATTCATTCATCCATCAGTGGACACTTAGGTTGTTTCCATATCTTGGCTATTGTGAATAGTGCTGCAATGAACACAGGGGTGCATATATCTTTTCAAGTTAGTGTTTTCATCGTCTTCAGTTAAATACCCAAAAGTGGAATTGCTGGATTTTATGGTAGTTCTATGTTTAATGTTTTGAGGAACCTCCATACTGTTTTTCATAGTGGCTACACCAATTTATATTCCCATCAGCAGTGCACAAGGGTTCCCTTTTCTCCACATCAACAATTTGTCATTTCTTGTCTTTTTGATAATAGTCATTCTGACAGGAGTGAGGTGATCTCACTGTGGTTTTGATTTTCATTTCCCTGATGATTAATAATATTGAACATCTTTTCACATGCCTGTTGGCCATCTGTATGTCTTCTTTGGAAAAATGTCTATTCAGATCTTCTGACTATTTTTAAACTGAATTGTTTGGGTTTTTGGTGTTGCATGAGTTCTTTATATACTTTGGATATTAACCCTTTATTAGATACATGATTTGCAAATATTTTCTCCCATTGGGTAAGTTGCCTTTTCATTTTCTTGATGGTTTCTAAATACATCACCTCACACATATGTGCAAGAGCTTCCCCAGTAGTAGAATTGCCAGGTTATAGGGCTTGAGAATGTTCAGTTTTATAAGATAATGCCAAACTGTTTTCCAAAGTGGTACTTCCACCAACAGTGTAAACTGAGGACCTGCTCATCCACATCCTCTTTGGTACTTGATTTTGTCAGACTTTTAAATTTTTGCTGATTGTAAAATTATATCTCATTGTGATCCTGATTTGTATTTCCCTGAGCACAAGTGAATTTTAATATTTCTTCATATGGTTAGTGTCCATATGTTTTTGAGTTCTATGTTTTTCACCCATTTTCTTTTTGATTATTGATTCCTAGAAATTCTAGGAATATTATATATTTTTGATACCAATTCTCTGTCAGTATTGTGAATATCTTTTTGCAATATGTAAACTATCTTTCCATTTTCTTTCAGATATCTTTGATCAGAAGTTCTCATAATAATGTAATAAAATGTATTCTTTTTTTTTTTGGTACTTTCTGTGTATTGTTTAAGAAATGCTTCCCTAAGCCTAACTGAGGTTAGAAATATATCCACCTATGGTTTTTACTTAATATTTTAACGTTTTGCTTTTAACATTTAAGAACTTTAGCCCTCTGTTGTTGACTTTTGTGTACAGTGTGAAACAGAGATCCAATTTCACCTATTTCCATGTGAATAACCATTCCCCTCCCACCCCACTGGTCTACCTTGGCAACTACATATGGGCATTTCTGGGCTGTCTATTCCATTCCTTTGGTGTATTGTCCTTCAGTAAAGTTTTATAAACTTTGGTATCAGTCTTTTACATATTTTAATGTTTATTTTTTGGTATTTGACATGTTGATGCTATGTTAACATGACTCTTCTAAGAAGAAGGTTAAGTTTTCTAGTTGCTTATTGTGTATACATGGAAATGCAACTGACTTTTTAAAACATTTTTATTGGAATATAATTGCTTTACAGTGGTGTGTTAGTTTCTGCTTTATAACAAAGTGAATCAGTTATACATATAAATATATCCCAATATCTCTTCCCTCTTCCGTCTCCCTCCCTCGCACCCTCCCTATCTCACCCCTCTAGGTGGTCACAAAGCACTGAACTGATCTACCTGTGCTATGTGGCAGCTTCCCACTAGCTATCTATTTTACATTTGGTAGTGTATATATGTCCATGCCACTGTCTCACTTTGTCCCAGCTTACCCTTCCCCCTCCTCCTATCCTCAAGCCCATTCTCTAGTAGGTCTGTGTCTTTATTCCTCCCCTGCCCCTAGGTTCCTCATGACCTTTTTTTTCTTTTACATTCCATATACATGTGTTAGCATACAGTATTTGTTTTTCTCTTTCTCTCTTACTTCACTCTGTATGACAGATTCTAGGTCTATCCACGTCACTACAAATAACTCAATTTCGTTTCTTTTTATGACTGAGTAATATTCCATTGTATATATGTGCCATATCTTCTTTATCCATTCATCTGTTGATGTACACTTAGATTTCTTCCATGCCCTGGCTATTGTAAGTAGAGCTGTAATGAACATTGTGCTACATTACTCTTTTGGGATTATGATTTTCTCAGAGTATATGCCCAGTAGTGGGATTGCTGGGTCGTATGGTAGTTCTATTTTTAGTTTTTTGAGAAACCTCCTTAGAGTTCTCCATAGTGGCTGTATCAATTTACAGTCCCACCAACAGTGCAAGAGGGTTCCCTTTTCTCCAAACCCTCTCCAACATTTATTGTTTATAGATTTTTGTATGATGGCCATTTTGACCAGTGTGAGGTGATATCTCATTTTAGTTGTGATTTGCATTTCACTAAATATTAGTGATGTTCAGCATCCTTTCATGTGTTTGTTGGCAATCTGTATATCTTCTTTGGAGAAATTTCTGTTTAGGTCTTCTGCCCATTTTTGGATTGGGTTGTTTGTGTTTTTGATATTGACATGCATGGAGCTGCTTGTAAATTTTGGAGAGTAATCATTTGTCAGTTGCTTCATTTGCAAATATGTTCTCCCATTCTGAGGACTCTCTTTTTGTCTTGTTTATGGTTTCCTTTGCTGTGCAAAACGTTTTAAGTTTCATTAGGTCCCATTTGTTTATTTTTGTTTTTATTTCCATTTCTCTAGGATGTGGTTCAGAAAGGATTTTCTGTGATTTATGTGATGGAGTGTTCTGCCTATGTTTTCCTCTAAGAGTTTGATAGTGTCTGGCCTTACATTTAAGTCTCCAATCCATTTTGAGTTTATTTTTGTGTATGGTGTTAGGGAGTGTTCTAATTTCATTCTTTTATATGTAGCTGTCCAGTTTTCGCAGCACCACTTATTGAAGAGTCTGTCTTTTCTCCACTGTATATTCTTTCCTCCTTTATCAAAGATAAGGTGACCATATGTGTGTGGGTTTATCTCTGGGCTTTCTATCCTGTTCCATTGATCTATATTTCTGTTTTTGTGCCAGTACCATACTGTCTTGATTACAGAAGCTTTGTAGTATAGTCTGAAGTCAGGGAGCCTGATTCCTCCAGCTCCGTTTTTCATTCCCAAGATTGCATTGGCTATTTGGGGTTTTTTGTGTTTCCATACAAATTGTGGAATTATTTGTTCTAGTTCTGTGAAAAATGCCAGTGGTAGTTTGATAGGGATTGCACTGAATCTGTAGATTGTTTTGGGTAGTAGAGTCATTTTCACAATGTTGATTCTTCCAATCCAAGAAAATGTAGTTCTCCATCTGTTTGTACCATCTTTCATTTCCTTCCTCAGTGTCTTCTAATTTTCTGCATACAGTTCTTCTGTCTCCTTGGGTAGGTTTATTCCTAGATAATTTATTCTTTTTGTTGCAATGGTAAATGGGAGTGTTTTCTTAATTTCATTTTCAGATTTTTCATCATTAGTGTATAGGAATGCAAGAGACTTCTGTGCATAAACTTTGTATGCTGCTACTTTACCAAATTCATTGATTAGCTCTAGTAGTTTTCTGGTAACATCTTTAGGATTCTCTATGTATGGTATCATGTCATCTTCAAACAGTGATAGCTTTATTCTTCTTTCCGATTTGGATTCCTTTTATTTCTTTTTCTTCTCTAATTGCTGTGGCTAGAACTTCCAAAACTATGTTGAATAATAGTGGTGAGAGTGGGCAACCTTGTCTTGTTCCTGATCTTGGTGGAAATGCTTTCAGTTTTTCACTATTAAGAATGATGTTGGCTTTGGGTGTGTCATATATGGCCTTTACTATGTTGCGGTAGGTTCCTTCTATGTCTGCTTTCTGGAGGGTTTTTAAAATAAATAGATGTTGACATTTTGTCAAAAGCTTTTTCTGCATCTATTGAGATGATCATATGGTTTTTCTACTTCAATTTGTTAATATGGTGTATCACATTGATTGATTTGCATATATTGAAGAATCCTTGCATTCCTGGGATAAACCCCACTTGATCATGGTGTATGATCCATTTAATGTGCTCTTGGATTCTGTTTGCTAGTATTTTGTTGAGGATTTTTGCATCTATGTTCATCAGTGGTATTGGCCTGTAGTTTTCTTTCTTCATGACATCTTTGCCTGGTTTTGGTATCAGGGTGATGTTGGCCTACTAGAATGAGTTTGGGAGTGTTCCTCCCTCTGCTATATTTTGGAAAAGCTTGAGAAGGATAGGTGTTAGCTCTTCTCTAAATGTTTGATAGAATTCGCCTGTGAAGCCATCTGGTCCTGGGCTTTTGTTTGTTGGAAGATTTTTAATCACAGTTTCAATTTCAGTGCTTGTGATTGATCTGTTCATATGTTCTAATTCTTCCTGGTTCAGTCTTGGCAGCTTGTGCATTTCTAAGAATTTGTCCATTTCTTCCAGGTAGTCCATTTATTGGCATATAGTTGCTTGTGGTAATCTCTCATGATCCTTTGTATTTCTGCAGTGTCAGTTGTTACTTTTCCTTTTTCATTTCTAGTTCTATTGATTTGAGTCTTCTCCCTTTTTTTCTTGATGAGCCTGGCTAATGGTTTATGAATTTTTTTTATCTTCTCAAAGAACCAGTTTTTAGTTTCATTGATCTTTGTTATCGTTTCCTTCATTTCTTTTTCATTTTTTTCTGATCTGATCTCTATTATTTCTTTCCATCTGTTAAGCTTGGGATTTTTGTGTTCTTCTTTCTCTAATTGCTTTAGGTGTAAGGTTAGGTTGTTTATTTGAGATGTTTCTTGTTTCTTAAGGTGGGATTGTATTGCTATAAACTTCCCTGTTAGAACTGCCTTTGCTGCTTCCCATAGGTTTTGGGTCATCGTATTTTCTTGTCATTTGTTTCTAGATATTTTTTGATTTCCTCTTTGATTTCTTCAGTGATCTCTTAGTTATTAAGTAGTGTACTGTTTAGGTTCCATGTGTTTGTATTTTTTACAGATTTTTTTCCTGTAATTGGTATCTAGTCTCATAATGTTGTGGTTGGAAAAGATACTTGATATGTTTTCAATTTTCTTAAATTTACCAAGGCTTGTTTTGTGACCCAAGATATGATCTATCCTGGAGAATGTTCCATGAGCACTTGAGAAGATAGTGTATTCTGTTCTTTTTGGTTAGAATGTCCTATAAATATCAATTAAGACAATCTTCTTTAATGTATCACTTAAAGCTTGTGTTACCTTATTTATTTTCATTTTGGATGATCTGTCCATTGGTGAAAGTGAGGTGTTAAAGTCCCCTACTATGACTGTGTTACTGTCAATTTTCCCTTTTATGGCTGTTAGTATTTGCCTTATGTATTGAAGTGCTCCTATGTTGGGTGCATAAATATTTACAATTGTTAGATCTTCTTTTTGGATTGATCCCTTGATCATTACATAATGTCCTTCTTTGTCTCTTGTAATAGTCTTTATTTTAAAGTCTATTTTGTCTGATATGAGAATTGCTACTGCAGCTTTCTTTTGATTTCCATTTGCATGGAATGTCTTTTTCCATCCCCTCTCTTTCAGTCTGTAAGTGTCCCTAGGTCTGAAGTGGGTCTCCTATAGACAGCATATATATGGGTCTTGTTTTTGTATCCATTCAGCCAGTCTGTGTCTTTTGGTTGGAGCATTTAATCCATTTATATTTGAAGTAATTATTGATATGTATGTTCCTATTTCCATTTTCTTAATTGTTTCGGGTTTGTTATTTAGATCTTTTCCTTCTCTTGTGTTTCCTGCCTAGAGAAGTTCCTTTAGCATTTATTGTAAAGCTGGTTTGGTGGTGCTGATTTTTTTTAGTGTTTGCTTGTCTGTAAAGCTTTTAATTTCTCCATCAAATCTGAATGAGATCCTTGCTGGGTAGAGTAATCTTGGATGCAGGTGTTTCCCCTTCATCACTTTAAATGTGTCCTACCACTCCCTTCTGGCTTGCAGAGTTTCTGCTGAAAACTCAGCTGTTAACCTTATGGGGATTCCCTTGTATATTATTTGTTGTTTTTCCCTTGCTGCTTTTAATATTTTCTCTTTGTATTTAATTTTTGATAGTTTGATTAATATGTGTCTTGGCACGTTTCTCCTTGGATTTATCCTGTATGGGACTCTCTGTTCTTCCTGGACTTGATTAACTATTTCCTTTCCCATATTAGGGAAGTTTTCAACTATAATCTCCTCAAATATTAGGGAAGTTTTCAACTATAATCTCTTCAAATACTTTCTCAGTCCCTTTCTTTGTTTCTTCTTCTTCTGGGACCCCCTATAATTCGAATGTTGGTGTTTTTAATGTTGTCCCAGAGGTCTCTGAGACTATCCTCATGTATTTTCATTATTTTTTCTTTATTCTGATCTGCAGTAGTTTTTTCCACTCTTTTTTCTTCCAGGTCACTTATCCATTCTTCTGCCTCAGTTATTCTGCTATTGATCCCTTCTAGAGAAGTTTTATTTTCATTTATTGTGCTGTTCATCACTGTTTGTTTGCTCTTATTTCTTCTAGATCCTTGTTAAACGTTTCTTGTATTTTCTCCATTCTATTTCCAAGATTTTGGATCATCTTTACTATCATTATTCTGAATTCTTTTTCAGGTAGACTGCTTATTTCCTATTCATTTGTTAGGTCTGGTTCATTTTTACCTTGCTCCTTCATCTGCTGGGTGTTTTTCTGTCTTCTCATTTGCTTAACTTACTGTGTTTAGGATCTTCTTTTTGTAGGCTGCAGGTTCGTTGTTCTCGTTGTGTTTGGTGTCTGCCCCGAGTGGCTAAGGTTGGTTCAGTGGGTTGTGTAGGCTTCCTGGTGGAGGCGACTGGTGCCTTTGTTCTGGTGGATGAGGCTGGATCTTGTCTTTCTGGTGGGAAGGACTACATCTGGTGGTTGTTTTGGGGTGTCTGTGGCCTTATTTTTATTTTAAGCAGCCTCTCTGGTAATGGGTGGGGTTGTGGTCCTGTCTTGGTAGTTGTTTTGTATAGAGTGTCCAGCACTGTAGCTTGCCGGTTGTTGAGTGGACCTGGGGCTTGGCATTGAGATGGAGATCTCTGGGAGATTTTTGCCACTTGATATTTCATGGAGCTTGGAGGTCTCTTGCTGACCAATATCCTGAACTTGGCTCTCCCTCTTCAGAGGTAGAGCCCTGATGCCTGTCTGGAGCCCCAAGAGCCTGTCATCCACAGAGCTCAGAATAAAAGGGAGATAAAAAGAAAGAAGATAAAATATAATAAAATAAAATCATTAAGATAAAAAATAATTGTTAAAAAAATTTTTAAGTAATTAAAAAAATGAAAGAAAGAAAGAAGAGAGCAATGAAACCAAAAAAAACAAATCTGCCAATGGTAACAAGCGCTAAAAATTATACTAAAAAAAAACCCAAAAAACAAACAAAATAAAATACACAGACATTACCCTACGATGAATAGTAAAAGCAAAAGTATACAGACAAAATCACACACAGAAGCATACACACAGACACTCACAAAAACAGAAAAAATATATATCATTGCTCCCAAAGTCCACCTCCTCAATTTGGGATGATTCGTTGTCTATTCATGTATTCCACAGAGGCAGGGTACATCAAGTTCATTGTGGAGATTTAATCTGCTGTTCCTGTGGCTGCTGGGCGAGATTTCCCTATCTCTTCTTTGTTCGCACAGCTCCTGGGGTTCAGCTTTGGATTTGGTCCCACCTCTGCATGTAGGCCACCTGAGGGCATCTGTTCTTCTCTCAGACAGGGCAGGCTTAAAGGATTAGCTGATTTGTGGGCTCTGGCTCACTCAGGCTGGGAGGCAGGAGGGTTACAGAGTGTGGGGCAAGCCTGCGGCAGCAGAGGCCAACATGATATTGCACCAGTGTGAGGCGTGCCATGTGTTCTCCTGGGGAAGTTGTCCCTGGGTCACGGGACCCTGGCAGTGGCAGGCTGCATAGGCTCCCGGGAGGGGGGTTGTGGATAGTGAGCTGTGCTTGCACATAGGCTTCTTGGTGGCTGCAGCAGCAGCCTTAGCATCTCATGCCCGTGTCTGGAATCCACGCTGATAGCTGCAGCTCATGCCCTGTCTGGAGCTCCTTTAAGTGGTGCTCTCAATCCCCTCTCCTTGCACACCAGGAAACACAGAGGCAAAAAATGTCTCTTGCCTCTTAGGCAGCTCCAGACTTTTTCCCAAACTACATCCCGGCTAGCTGTGGTGCACTAGACCCCTTCAGGCTGTGTTCACACAGCCAACCCCAGTCCTCTCCCTGGAGTCTGACCTCCGAAGCCTGAGCCTCAGCTCCCAGCCCCCACCCACCCTGGCAGGTGAGCAGAAAAGCCTCTTGGGCTGGTGAGTGCTGGTTGGCACCGCTTCTCTGTGCAGGAATCTCTCTGCTTTGCCCTCCACACCCCTGTTGCTGCACACTCCTCTGTGGCTCTGAAGCTTCCCCCCCTCCGCCACCTGCAGTCTCCGCCCGGGAAGGGGCTTCTAGTGTGTGGAAACCTTTCCTCCTTCACAGCTGCCTCCCACCAGTGCAAGTCCCGTCCCTATTTTTTTGTCTCTGTTTTTTCCTTTTTCTTTTGCCCTACCCAGGTACATGGGGAGTTTCTTGCCATTTGGGAAGTCTGAGGTCTTCTGCCAGCATTCAGTAGGTGTTCTGTAGGATTTGTTCCACATTTAGATGTATTTCTGATGTAATTGTGGGGAGGAAGGTGATCTCCATGTCTTACTCTTCCACCATCTTAAAGCTCCTCTGCAATTGACTTTTATATCTTGATGTTATATGAAGACATCTTGAATACTTGTTATTTTTAATAATTTGCCTATAGATGTAGATAGTATATCACTTGCAAACAGTGATAATTTTATTTGTTCTTATTCTTTTTTTTATCCTCATGGCTTTAGTTTTGCCAGAACCTCAGAGTGAAAGAGGACCACCTTTCTGATTCTTCATTTTAAAGAGCACATTAATATTTTCCTATTAGGATGATATATATTGCAGATTTTAAAAATATATCCTTTATCAAGTTAAGTTTCCTTCTACTCCTAGTCTAAGTTTTTTTAAAATTATGGATTAATGGAGTGGTTTTCCTTTCATATTTATAGTATATCTCTTTTAGTGTGTTGAAGTGGTCATATTTATGTATTTTCTAATTTTTCTGACCATATTCATTTTTTTAATCTTTAAATTTATTTTCCCTCAATACTGTCTTTTTTATACAATTTTAAAGGTTACTTTCATTTACAGTCATTACAAAATATTGACTCTATTCCCGTGTTGTATAACACATCCTTGAGCCTGTCTTACACCCAGTAGCTTGTGCCTCCCACTCCCCCATCCATATATTGCTGCCCCACCACTGGTAACCACTAGTTCATTCTGTAAGTCTGTATGTTTTTTCATTATATTCACTAGTTTGTTGTATTTTTTAGATTCCACATACAAGTGATATCATACAGTATTTATCTTTTTTTGTCTTATTTCACTTATCATAATGCCCTCCAAGTCCATCCATGTTGCTACAAATGGCAAAATTTCATTCTTTCTTATGGCTGGGTAGTATTCCATTGTATATATACACCACATCTTCTTTATCCATTCTTCTGTTGATGGACACTCAGGTTGCTTCCACGTCTTGGCAATTGTAAATAATTCTGCCATGAACATTGAGGTGTATGTATCTTTTTGAATTAGTGTTTTTTGGGGTGTTTTGTTTTTGTTTTTGTTTTCTGGATATATATTCAGGACTGGAATTGCTGAGTCATATGGTAGCTCTATTTATACTGTTTTGAGAAACCTCCATACTGTTTTCCATGGTGGCTGAACCAATTTACCTTCCTACCAACAGTGTACAAAGGTTCACTTTTCTCCACATCCTCACCAATATTTGTTATTTGTGTTCTCTTTGATGATAGCTGTTCTAAACAAGTGTGAGGTGATATATCATTGTGGTTTTGATTTGCATTTCCTTAATGATTAGCAATGTTGAGCATCCTTTCATATTCCTGTTGGCCATCTGAATTTCTTCTTTGCAAAATATATATTTTCTAATTTTAAAACATCCTTGCATATCTGAGATAAACCCAACTTGAAAATGGGGCATTATCTTTTTTATACACTAAAGGAGTTGAGTTGCTAATGTTTTATTTAGGATTATTTTGTATTATTCATGAGTAAAATGGGCCTTTAATTTCCCTTTCTCATACAGTCCTTAACTGGTTTGCATATCAAGATTTTACTGACTCCATATAAATGAAAAGGCTAATATTCATCTTTTTCTAGTTTCTGAAATAATTTGTAAAAGATTCAGATGATCTGTTCCTTAAAAGTTTGGTGGAACTTGCCAATAAATCCATCTTGTCCTGGAGTTTTCTTCTTGTGAATACTTTAAACTATTGCTTCAATTTTTTAAAAGTCTTTGCCTTATGTATAGTTATATCTTCTTTTATACAGTTACCAACTTATGTCTTCTCTCTCTCTCTCTCTCTCTCTCTCTCTCTCTCTCTCTCTCTCTCTCTTTTATCAGTCTATTGTGAGGTTGGTGTCTTCAAAACTTAATTTTCTTTATCTTTCTTTTTTTAATTGAAGTATAGATGATTTACAATGTGTTTGTTTCAGGTGTACAGCAAAGTGATTCAGATATATATATATATTTCTTTTTCAGATTCTTTCCCATTATAGGTTATTACAAGATACTGAGTAGAGTTCCCTGTGCTATACAGTTGGTCGTTGTTGTTTATTTTATATATAGTAGAGTGTTTATGTTAATCCCAAACTCCTAATTTATACCTCCCTCTTTATCTTTGTTTTTTGTTTGTTTGTTTTCTCATTCAAAACCACTCAGACAGCGTTCACTCCTTCTTACCCTCCCAAAGGAAGAGAAGAAGGATTATCACTGGCTAATGGCAGTTGCAGAAGCAACACCTAGAGCCGGCTTCATGCTCAGAAGAGAATGCTGTACATCTTCCTTGTGGTTTTGGGTGCTCTACACATTCAGAGAAACTTGTCTAGTAATGAAATATATAAATGATCCCAAAAGCATTTTACCTTTGTTTTTTAATTTGCTGATTTCTGCTCAAAGTTTTAGTACTTCAGTATCCCTAAAGTACTTTTAGATTTATTCTGTAATTTTTCTAATTTATAAGTTGGGCACTTCATTCCTAGTGGATTTACCCTGTTGGAATTTTAGTTCTCTTAAGTTTATGCCATGGGGTCTGGGAGGATTCCAGCAGTTTCAGACATGGAAAGTATCAATAGGCAAGACAGCCTCCTTCTGTGGCTGGTGTGGGCCCCTCCCACAGAGGACCAGCAGGGGCTCTATCTGGGGGCAGCTTCTTCTACGGAATTGTTTTAAAATGTGAGTTCAGTATTTCAGTGTGCTCTTGGCTTAATTATTCATGTTGCTTTTTTTTTTTTCTTCTAGTACTATTTGTTAGATCACAGAACTGTTAACTGTGTGGAGCTGCTAGAATTTAGAGAGAATGTAGTCCTTGTGCTTCAGATGAGAATCATACAGAAGTGAAGTGGCATTACCTAAAGTCACACAACAGTTTAGGAACCACGTGAAAGCCAGGTCATGAGACTATATAGCCTGTGCTCTTCCTGCTGAGCCAAGCACCCCTCAACACCGAAGGGTGTGCATTTTACAGTGTCAAGGTCACCTGCATGACCTTCTTCAAATATGATCCCCATACAGCCTCTTTTTTTGGTTCCAGAAAATGCATTTGGGAGAAAGTGTGACCTGAACAGTAAAACTATGAAACTGGCTTGGCTGGCAAGTTCTTGCTCATGTGTTTTGTTTTGCTACCATCACTGATCCAATGTTTATTTGTTACCATTGTGTGCAAAGGATTTATCCTGCAGCATTTCAATATGTAATGAAGTCTCACTTTGAACATTTTTCTTTTTACATTTTGACTTCTGAGAAGGGAGGAAGGGAAACAGTAAAGAGATGAGGGGTTTACCAAGCAAACAACCATTTATCTTGAACTTTGTGGCACAGATCCTGTGTTGCATCTTACAATACAAAAGCTGACAATATTCATGTTTCTGAAGAAAGGTAAAATCGGTACTTAGAAATGATGATTCCTGCATGCTCATTTTAAAGGAAAGAAATAGTGCTTATCTTAATTCTGCTGAAGTCTTTTTTGTATGCCTTCTGGGCTTTTAATATTTTTTCAAAGACATGTCCTAGATTATGAATTGGCTCATAGGGGCAGAGATCTCCCTGAAGCCCCTGGTTGTTAATAGCCTTAAGAGAGGTGTTGCACAAGTTCTAAAAATTCTGGGTTTGAAGCCAAGTATTGGGTGGCTGTATTGCTTTTGCAGCTGTAGCTTAAATTAGAAACATTCTTCCTTCTTGGCAGAAAGTTTACAGAGATCCAGATATTTTTCACTTTCTTTTTTATTTGAATTATTATTAACATATAATATTATGTTAGCTTCAGGTGTACAACATAGTGATTTGATATTGTTATACATTATGAAATGATCACCACTGTACCAACGTTGTTACACTATTATTGACTATACTCCCTATGTGTGAATACACTACATCCCTGGAAGTTTGTACCTCTTAATCCACTTCACCTGTGTCATCCATTCCTCACCCCCCCCATGTCCCCTCTGGCAATAACCAGTTTGCTCTCCATACCTATGAGTCTGTTTCAATTTTGTTTTGTTTGTTCATTTGTTTTGTTCTTTAGATTCCACATATAAGTGAAATCACACAGTATTTGTTTTTCTTTGTCTTATCCCATCCATAGAAGAATGGATAAACAAGACGTAGATACACAATGAAATATTACTAAGCCATAAAAAATGAAATCTTGACATTTGCAACAACATGGATGGAACTAGAGGGTATTATGCTAAGAGATTCAAATTTTTTAAAGGCTTTTTATAGCATATAACTTCTGGGAAAAGTGTATTAGCCTCAGCTTGCTTGAATCAGAATGAATGGAGTACTAAAAATTATGATTAAAGAGATCTGTACCATTGAGAGTGAGAGTGTTTCTATAATAAGAAGCAATCAATCTGACTGTTGTTATATTAAGCTGGGGTGTGCCATGAATTTAAATTTTATGTTGTTACTTTATATAGGTTATCTCCTTCATTCTCCCCTCATGTCTTTGAGTATTTACAATTTTTATTTTAAATATTTAAAATTTTTTGGTATGTAAATCGATAGGCAATCCATCCATGTTTTGATGTGGTAAAAATGAACCAAAGCCTCCCCAGCATTAACTTAGAGATTTAGTCCCCCCTCTCTCCATACTAGTCCTTTCTGTGGTTTGGCACACACACAAAACAAGGCACATAAGAACTTCAAGACCCCCTTCCGCTGGGCTTCCACATTGTATAGCCATACAGCACACCAGATTACGCATTCCATTTAAAGGCTTCAAGAATATTGTTTTACAAAGTTACCAGAAGGAAAGAAATCATAAATATCAGATCAGAAATTTTAAAATGAAAAAGAAATGAAGAAAACGAGAGCAAAGATCAATAAAATTAAAATCTTGTTCTTTGAGAAGATAAACAAAATTGATAAAACCTTAGCCAGACTCATCCAGAAAAAAAGGGAGAAGACTCAAATCAATAGAATTAGAAATGAAAAAGAAGTAACAACTGAAACTGCATATTACTATATGCCAATAAAATGGACAACCTGGAAAAAAATGGATAAATTCTTAGAAAAGCACAACCTTCTGAGACTGAACCAGGAAGAAATAGAAAATATGAACAGACCAATCACAAGCACTGAAATTGAAACTGTGATTAAAAATCTTCCAACAAACAAAAGCCCAGGACCAGATGTCTCCACAGGTAAAGTCTATCAAACATTTAGAGAAGAACTAACACCTATCCTTCTAAAACTCTTCCAAAATATAGCAAAGGGAAGAATTCTCCCAAACTCATTCTACGAGGCCACCATCACCCTGATACCAAAACCAGACAAAGATGCCACAAAAAAAGAAAACTACAGGTCAATCTCACTGATGAACATAGATGCAAAAATCCTCAACAAAATACTAGCAAACAGAAGCCAACAACACATTAAAAGATTCATACACCATGATCAAGTGGGGTTTATCCCAGGAATGCAAGGATTCTTCAATATACACAAATACATCAATGTGATATACCATATTAACAAATTGAAGGAGAAAAACCACATGATCATCTCAGTAGATGCAGAAAAAGCTTTTGAAAAAATTCAATGCCCATTTATGATAAAAACCCTCCAGAAAGTAGGCATAGTGGGAACTTACCTCAGCATAATAAAGGCCATATATGACAAATCCACAGCCAACATCGTTCTCAGTAGTGAGAAACTGAAACCATTTTCATTAAGATCAGGAACAAGACAAGGTTGCCCACTCTCACCACTCTTATTCAACCCAGTTTTGGAAGTCCTAGCCACAGCAATCAGAGAAAAAAATAAATAAAAGGAATCCAAATTGGAAAAGAAGAAGTAAAGCTGTCACTGTTTGCAGATTACGTGATACTATACATAGAGAATCCTAAAGAAATCCTACCAGAAAACTACTAGAGCTAATCAATGAATTTGGTAAAGTAGCAGGATAAAAAATTAATGCACAGAAATCTCTTGCATTCCTATACACTAATGATGAAAAACCTGAAAGAGAAATTAAGGAAACACTCCCATTTACCATTAAAACAAAAAGAATAAAATGCCTAGGAATAAACTTACCTAAGGAGTCAAAAGACCTGTTTGCAGAAAGCTATAAGACACTAATGAAAGAAATTAAAGATGATACAAACAGATGGAAGATGTACCATGTTCTTGGATTATCAACATTGTGAAAATGACTATACTACACAAAGCAATCTACAGATTCAATGCAATCCCTATCAAATTACCACTGGCATTTTTTACAGAACTAGAACAAAAAATTTCACAATTTGTATGGAAACACAAAAGACCCCGAATAGACAAAGCAATCTTGAGAACGAAAAATGGAGCTGGAGGAATCAGGCTCCCTGACTTCAGACTATACTACAAAGCTATAGTAATCAAGACAGTATGGTACTGGCACAAAAACAGAAATATAGATCAATGGAACAGTATAGAAAGCCCAGAGATAAACCCACACACATATGGTCACCTTATCTTTGATAAAGGAGGGAAGGAAACACAGTGGAGCAAAGACAGCCTCTTCAATAAGTGGTGCTGGGAAAACTGGACATGTAAAAGAATGAAATTGGAACACTCCCTAACACCATACACAAAAATAAACTCAAAATGGATTAAAGACCTAAATGTAAGGCCAGAAACTATCAAACTCTTAGAGGAAAACATAGGTAGAACAATCCATCACATAAATCACAGAAAGATCCTTTTTGACCCACCTCCTAGAGAAATGGAAATATAAACAAATGGGACCTAATAAAACTTAAAACGTTTTGCACAGCAAAGGAAACCATAAACAAGGCGAAAAGGCAACCCTCAGAATGGGAGAAAATATTTGCAAATGAAGCAACTAACAAAGGATTAATCTCCAAAACTTACAAGCAGCTCAATATCAAAAAAACAAACAACCCAATCCAAAAATGGGCAGAAGACCTAAATAGAAATTTCTCCAAAGAAGATATACAGATTGCCAACAAACACATGAAAGGATGCTGAACATCACTAATCTTTAGAGAAATGCACATCACACCTACAATGAGGTATCACCTCACACTGGTCAAAATGGCCATCATCCAAAAATATACAAACAATAAATGCTGGAGAGGGTGTGGAGAAAAGGGAACACTCTTACACTGTTGGTGAAAATGTAAATTGATACAGGCACTATGGAGAACAGTATGGAGATTCCTCAAAAATCTAAAAATAGAACTACCATACAACCCAGCAATCCCACTACTGGGCATATACCCTGAGAAAACCATAATTCAAAAAGAATCAAGTACCACAATGTTCTTTGTAGCTCTATTTACAATAGCCAGGACATGGAAATAACCTAAGTGTACATTGACAGATGAATGGATAAAGAAGATGTGGCACATATATACAATGGAATACTACTCAGCCATAATAAGAAACGAAATTGAGTTATTTATAGTGACGTGAATGGACATAGAGTCTGTCATACAGAGTGAAGTAAGTCAGAAAGAGAAAAACAAATACCATATGCTAACACATATACATGGAATCTAAAAAAAAAAAAAAAAATGGTTCTGAAGAACCTAGGGGCAGGATAGGAATAAAGACAGAGACATAGAGCATGGACTTGAGGACACGGGGAGGGGGAAGGGTAAGCTGGGATGAATTGAGAGAATGGCATGGACATATATACACTACCAAATATAAAATAAATAGCTAGTGGGAAGCAGCCACGTAGCACAGGGAGATCAGCTCGGTGCCTTGTGACCACCTACAGGGGTGGGTTAGGGAGGGTGGGAGGGAGACGCAAGAGGGAGGAGATATGGGTTTATACGTATATGTATAGCTGATTCACTTTGTTATAAAGCAGAAACTAACACACTATTTTAAAGCAATTATACTCCAATAAAGATGTTTTTAAAAAACTACATAGGATTTGATAAGTAATTAAATACAGAAAGTATTATTAAAAAGAAAAAGATGATGTAGCACATATATACAATGGAATATTACTCAGTCATATAAAGAAACGAAATTGAGTTTTTTGTAGTGAGGTGGATGGACCTAGAGACTGTCATACAGAGTGAAGTAAGTCAGAATGAGCAAAACAAATGCGTACACTAACACATATATACGAATTCTAAAAAAAAAAAAAAAAAATGTTCTGAAGAACCTAGAGGCAGGACATTAATAAAGATGCATACATAGAGAATGGACTTGAGGACACAGGGAGGGGGAAGAGGAAGCTGGGACGAAGTGAGAGAGTGGCATGGACTTATATACACTACCATATATAAAATAGATAGATAGGGGGAAGCAGCCACATAGCACAGAGAGATCAGCTCGGTGCATTTTGACCACCTAGAGGCATGGGATAGGGAGGGTGGAAGGAAGACGCAAGAGGGAGGGGATATGGGGATGTATGTATATGTATAGTTGATTCACTTTGCTATACAGCAGAAACTAACACACTATTGTATAGCAATTATAATCCAGTAAAGATGTTAAAAAAGGAAAACTGTTTTACAAAATGCTATCCCAAAGAACTCAACTCGTTTTTTTAAACATCTTTATTTGAGTATAACTGTTTTACAATAGTGTGTTAGTTTCTCCTTTACAACAAAGTGAATCAGTTATACATATACATATGTTTCCATATCTCTTGCATCACCCTCCCTCCCACCCTCCCTATGCCACCCCTCTAGGTGGTCACAAAGCACAGAGGTGATCTCCCTGTGCTATGCGGCAGCTTCCCAGTAGCTATCTAATTTACATTTGGTAGTGCGTATATGTCCCTATCACTCTTTCACTTACTCACAGCCCACCCTTCCCCCTCCCCATATCCTCAAGTCCATGCTCTAGTAGGTCTGTGTTTTATTCCCGTCCTACCACTAATCTCTTCATGACATTTTTTTCTTAGATTCCATATATATGTGTTAGCATACGGTATTTGTTTTTGTCCTTCTGACTTACTTCACTCTGTATGACAGACTCCAGGCCTATCCAGCTCATTACAAATAACTCAGTTTCATTTCTTTTTATGGCTGAGTAATATTCCATTGTATATATGTGCCACATCTTCTTTATCCATTCATCTGTTGATGGGCACTTAGGTTGCTTCCATGTCCTGGCTATTGTAAATAGAGATGCAATAAACATTTTGGTACATGACTCTTTTTGAATTATGGTTTTCTCAGGGTATATGCGTAGTAGTGGGATTGCAGGGTCGTATGGTAGTTCTATTCGTAGTTTTTTAAGGAACCTCCATACTGTTCTCCATAGTGGCTGTATCACTTTACATTCCCACCAGCAGTGCAAGAGGGTTCCCTTTTCTCCACACCCTCTCCATCATTTATTGTTTCTAGAGTTTTTGATGATGGCTAATCTGACCAGTGTGAGATGATATATCATTGTAGTTTTGATTTGCATTTCTCTAATGATTAATGATGTTGAGCATTCTTTCATGTGTTTGTTGGCAATCTGTATACCTTTTTGGAGAAATGTCTATTTCGTTTTTCTGCCCATTTTTGGATTCGGTTATTTTGTTGTTGTTGTTATTGAGCTGCATGAGTTGCTTATAAAGTTTGTAGATTAATCCTTTGTCAGTTGCTTCATTTGCAAATATTTTCTCCCATTCTGAGGGTTGTCTTTTCGTCTTGTTTATGGTATTGTTTGCTGTGCAAAAGCTTTTAAGTTTCATTAGATCCCATTTGTTTATTTTTGTTTTTATTTCCATTTCTCTAGGAGATGGGTCAAAAAGGCTCTTGCTGTGATTTATGTCATAGAGTGTTCTGCCTAAGTTTTCCTCTAAGAGTTTGATAGTGTCTGGCCTTACATTTAGGTCTTTAACCCATTTTGAGTTTATTTTTGGGTGTGGTGTTAGGGAGTGTTCTAATTTCGTACTTTTACATGTAGCTGTACAGTTTTCCCAGCACCACTTATTGAAGAGGCTGTCTTTGCTCCACTGTGTTTCCTTCCCTCCTTTATCAAAGATAAGGTGACCATATGTGTGTGGGTTTATCTCTGGGCTTTCTATACTGTTCCATTGATCTATATTTCTGTTTTTGTGCCAGTACCATACTGTCTTGATTACTATAGCTTTGTAGTATAGTCTGAAGTCAGGGAGCCTGATTCCTCCAGCTCCATTTTTCGTTCTCAAGATTGCTTTGTCTATTAGGGGTCTTTTGTGTTTCCATACAAATTGTGAAATTTTTTGTTCTAGTTCTGTAAAAAATGCCAGTGGTAATTTGATAGGGATTGCATTGAATCGGTAAATTGCTTTGGGTAGTATAGTCATTTTCACAATGTTGATTCTTCCAATCCAAGAACATGGTATATTTCTCCACCTATTTGTATCATCTTTAATTTCTTTCATCAGTGTCTTATAGTTTTCTGCATACAAGTCTTTTGTCTCCTTAGGTAGGTTTATTCCTAGATATTTTATTCTTTTTGTTGCAATGGTAAATGGGAGCGTTTTCTTAATTTCACTCTCAGATTTTTCATCATTAGTGTATAAGAATGCCAGAGATTTCTGTGCATTAATTTTGTATCCTGCAACTTTACCAAATTCATTGATTAGCTCTAGTAGTTTTCTGGTAGCATCCTTAGGATTCTCTATGTATAGTATCATGTCATCTGCAAACAGTGACAGCTTTACTTCTTCTTTTCCTATTTGGATTCCTTTTATTTCTTTTTCTTCTCTGATTGCTGTGGCTAGAACTTCCAAAACTATGTTGAATAAGAGTGGTGAGAGTGGGCAACCTTGTCTTTTTCCTGATCTTAGTGGAAATGGTTTCAGTTTTTCACCATTGAGAACAATGCTGGCCGTGGGTTTGTCATATATGGCCTTTATTATCTTGAGGAAAGTTCCCTCTATGCCTACTTTCTGCAGGGTTTTTATCATACATGGGTGTTGAATTTTGTCAAAAGCTTTCTCTGCATCTATTGAGATGATCATATGGTTTTTCTCCTTCAGTTTGTTCATATGGTGTATCATGTTGATTGATTTGTGTATATTGAAGAATCGTTGCATTCCTGTAATAAACCCCACTTGATCATGGTGTATGATCCTTTTAATATGCTGTTGGATTCTGTTTGCTAGTATTTTATTGAGGATTTTTGCATCTATGTTCATCAGTGATATTGGCCTGTAGTTTTCTTTCTTTGTGACGTCTTTGTCTGGTTTTGGTATCAGGGTGATGGTGGCCTCATACAATGAGTTTGGGAGTGTTCCTCCCTCTGCTATCTTTTGGAAGAGTTTGAGACGGATAGGTGTTAGATCTTCTCTAAATGTTTGATAGACTTCACCTGTGAAGCCATCTGGTCCTGGGCTTCTGTTTGTTGGAAGATTTTTAATCACAGTTTCAATTTCAGTGCTTGTGATTGATCTGTTCATATGTTCTAATTCTTCCTGGTTCAGTCTTGGCAGCTTGTGCATTTCTATGAATTTGTCCATTTCTTCCAGGTTGTCCATTTTATTGGCATATAGTTGCTTGTGGTAATCTCTCATGATCCTTTGTATTTCTGCAGTGTCAGTTGTTACTTTTCCTTTTTCATTTCTAATTCTATTGATTTGAGTCTTCTCCCTTTTTTTCTTGATGAGTCTGGCTAATGGTTTATCAATTGTATTTATCTTCTCAAAGAACCAGCTTTTACTTTTATTGATCTTTGCTATTGTTTCCTTCATTTCTTTTTCATTTATTTCTGATCTGATCTTTATGATTTCTTTCCTTCTGCTAAATTTGGGGTTTTTTTGTTCTTCTTTCTCTAATTGCCTTAGGTGCAAAGTTAGGTTTTTTATTCAAGATGTTTCCTGTTTCTTAAGGTATGATTGTATTGCTATAAACTTCCCTCTTAGAACTGCTTTTGCTGTATCCCATAGGTTTTCGGTCATCGTTTCTCCATTGTCATTTGTTTCTAAGTATTTTTTGATTTCCTCTTTTATTTCTTTAGTGATCTCTTAGTTATTAAGTAGTGTATTGTTTAGGTTCCATGTGTTTGTATTTTTTACACATTTTTTTTCCTATAATTGGTATCTAGTCTCATAATGTTGTGGTTGGAAAAGATACTTGATATGTTTTCAATTTTCTTAAATTTACCAAGGCTTGTTTTGTGATCCAAGATATGATCTATCCTGGAGAATGTTCCATGAGCACTTGAGAAGATAGTGTATTCTGTTCTTTTTGGTTAGAATGTCCTATAAATATCAATTAAGACAATCTTCTTTAATGTATCACTTAAAGCTTGTGTTTCCTTTTTTATTTTCATTTTGGATGATGTGTCCAGTGGTGAAAGTGGGATGTTAAAATCCCCTACTATAATTGTGTTACTGTCGATTTCCCCTTTTATGGCTGTTAGTATTTGCTTTATGTATTGAGGTGCTCCTATGTTGAGTGCATAAATATTTACAATTGTTATATCTTCTTCATGGATAGATCCCTTGATCATTATGTAGTGTCCTTCTTTATCTCTTGTAGTAGTTTTTATTTTAAATTATATTTTGTCTGATATGAGAATTGTTACTCCAGCTTTCTTCTGATTTCCATTTGCATGGTATAGCTTTTTCCATCCCCTCACGTTCAGTCTGTAAGTGTCCCTAGGTCTGAAGTGGGTCTCTTGTAGACAGCATATATGTGGGTCTTGTTTTTGTATCCATTCAGCCAGTCTGTATCTTTTGGTGGGAGCATTTAATCCATTTACATTTAAGGTAATTATCAATATGTATGTTCCTATTACCATTTACTTAATTGTTCTGGGTTGTTCTCATAGGTCTTTTCCTTCTCTTGTGTTTCTTGCCAGAGGAGTTCCTTTAGCACTTGTATAGCTGGTTTGGTGGTGCTGAACTCCCTCAGCTTTTGATTGTTTGTAAAGGTTTTAATTTCTCCATCAAATCTTAATGAGATCCTTGCTGGGTAGAGTAATCTTGGTTGTAGGTTTTTCTCCTTCATCACTTTAAATATGTCCTGCCACTCCCTTCTGGCTTGTAGAGTTTCTGCTGAAAGATCAGATGTTAACCTTATGGGGATTCCCTTGTGTATTATTTGTTGTTTTTCCCTTGCTGCTTTTAATATGTTTTCCTTGTATTTAATTTTTGACAGTTTGATTATTATGTGTCTTGGCGTGTGTATCCTTGGGTTTATCCTGTATGGGACTCTCTGTGCTTCCTGGACTTGATTGACTATTTCCTTTCCTATATTAGGGAAGTTTTCAACTATAATCTCTTCAAATATTTTCTCAGTCCCTTTCTTTTTCTCTTCTTCTTCTGGGACCCCTATGATTCGAATGTTGATGCATTTAATGTTGTCGCAGAGGTCTCTGAGACTGTCCTCAGTTCTTTTCATTCTTTTTTCTTTCTTCTGCTCTGCAGTAGTTATTTCCACTATTTTATCTTCCAGGTCACTTATCCATCCCTCTGTCTCAGTTATTCTGCTATTGATCCCATCTAGAGTATTTTTTTCATTTCATTTATTGTGTTGCTCATCGTTGCTTGCTTCCTCTTTATTTCTTCTAAGTCTTTGTTAACTGTTTCTTGCAATTTGTCTATTCTGTTTCCAAGATTTTGAATCATCTTTACTATCATTATTCTAAATTCTTTTTCAGGTAGACTGCCTATTTCCTCTTCATTTGTTAGGTCTGGTGTTTTTTTATCTTGCTCCTTCATCTGCTATGTGTTTTTCTGTCTTCTCATTTTGCTTATCTTACTGTGTTTGGGGTCTCCTTTTGCAGGCTGTAAGTTCGTAGTTCTCACTGTTTTTTGTGGCTGTCCCCAGTGGCTGAGGTTGGTTCAGTGGGTTGAGCTGGTTTCCTGGTTGGGGGGACTAATGCTTCTGTTCTGGTGGATGAGGCTGGATCTTGTCTTTCTGGTGGGCAGGTCCACGTCTGGTGGTGTGTTTGAGGATGTTGGTAGCCTTATTATGATTTTAGGCAGCCTCTCTGCTAATGGATGGAGCTGTAGACCTGTCTTACTCTTTGTTGGGCATAGGGTATCCGGAACTGTTCATTGCTGGTCCTTGAGTGAAGCTGGGTCTTGGTGTTGAGATGGAGATCTCTGGGAGATTTTTGCCGTTTGATATTGCTTGTAGCTGGGAGGTCTCTTGTGGACCAGTGTCCTGAGGTTGGTTCTCCCACCTCAGAGACACAGCCTTGACACCTGGCTGGCGTGCCAAGAGCCTTTAATCCACATGGCTTAAAATAAAAGGGAGAAAAAATAGAAAGGAAAGAAAGGAAGGAAGGAAGGAGGAAGGGAGGAAGGAAGAAAGGAAGGAAGGAAGGAAGGAGGAGAGGAAGGAAGCGAGGAAGGAAGGGAGGAAGAAAGGGAGGAAAGAAGGGAGGAAGGAAGGAAGGAGGGAAGTGGGGAAGAAAGGAGGGAAGAAAGGAAGAAAGAAAGGGAGAAGACAAAATAAAGTAGGATAAAATATAGTTATTAAAATAAAAAATAATTATTAAGAAGAAAAATTTCTATTAAAAAAACAAAAAAAGCGGGTCAGTCTAACCCTAGGACAAATGGTTTAAACAAAGCTGTACTGGCAAAATCTCACACAGCAGCACACACCTACACACTCACAAAAAGAAAAAAGGGGAAAATAATAGTATATCTTGCTCCCAAAGTCCACCTCCTCAACTTGGGATATTTCACAGTCTATTCAGGTTTTCCACAGATGCAGGGCACTTCCAGTTGACTGTGGAGCTTTAATCCGCTGCTTTTGAGGCTGCTGGGAGAGACCTCCCCCTTTCCTCTTTGTTCGTACAGCTCCTGGGGTTCAGCTTTGGACTTGGCCCCGCCTGTGCGCGTAGGTCGTCTGAGGGCATCTGCCCTTCGCTCAGACAGGACGGGGTTAAAGGAGCAGCTGATTCGGGGGCTCTGGCATAGGCCGGGGGGAGGGAGGGGCATGGATGCGGGGCGAGCCTGCGACGGCACAGGCCGGCGTGACGCCCTGGCAGTGGCAGGCTGCACGGGCTCCCAGGAGGGGTGGTATGGAGAGTGACCTGTGCTCGCACACAGGCCTCTTGGTGGCAGCAGCAGCAACCCTAGCGTCCCACACCTGTCTCTGTTGTCCGTGCCGACAGCCGCGGCTCGCACCCGTTTCTGAAGCTCCTTTAAGCGGCGCGCTTAAACCCCTCTCCTCGTGCACCAGGAAGCAAAGAGGGAAGAAAAGGTCTCTTGCCTCTTCGGCAGCTCCAGACTTCTCCCGGACTCCCTCCTGGCTAGCCGTGGTGAACTAACCCCTTCAGGCTGTTTTCACTCTGCCAACTCCAGACCTTTCCCTGGGATCCGACTGAAGCCTGAGGCTCAGCTCCCAGCCCCGCCTTCCCCGGCGGCTGAGCAGACGAGCCTCTCGGGCTGGTGAGTGCTGGTCGGCACCGATCCTCTGCGGAATCTCTCTGCTTTGCCTCCCACACCCTGTTGCTGTGCTCTCCTCCGCAGCTCCGAAGCTTCCCCATCCGCAACCCGCAGTCTCCGCCCGCGAAGGGGCTTCTAGTGTGTGGGAACCTTTCCTCCTTCACGGCTCCCTCCCACTGGTGCAGGTCCCGTCCTTATTCTTTTGTCTCTGTTTATTCTTTTTTCTTTTGCCCTACCCAGGTACGTGGGGAGTTTCTTGCCTTTGGGGAGGTCTGAGGTCTTCTGCCAGCGTTCGGTGTGTGTTCTATAGGAGAAGTTCCACGTGTAGATGTATTTCTGATGTATCTGTGAGGAGGAAGGTGATCCCCGCGTCTTACTCTTCCGCCATCTTCTCGTCTCCCCCAGAACTCAACTCTTAATGTACCAGTAGTATTGACCACCTGCATGGGGAAATTTCTGGATGCTGCATACTGTTTGAGACTATTGTGGCCTTACGTAACCCTCACTTTTCTCTCCAGGTTTTAACTTCCATTCAGTACTGTTTTCTTCCTGTCTTTGGCATTTATCCTATGGAGTAACCTAAAGTCTCTTATCTCTCATAACTCCTAAAGATACCACTCATTTATAAAGTTCATAATATAAACAGAAAAGAAGTGAAGAGCATAAAGCCCTGGTTTGAAAAACAAAAATAAAAAGGCATGAAAACAAGTACCGGTAACCCCTAATACTTAGAAAAAGAGACATAGAACCAAAAAACTTGGAGACACTTTTTGTGTTCATAATGTTGAGTTTCGTATTACTTATAGAATGGATAAACAGCAAGGTCCTACTGTATAGCACATGGAAATATATCCAATGTCCTGTAATAAACCGTAATTGAAAAGAATATGAAAAAGAATATATATGTATAACTGAATCACTTTGCTATATAGCAGAAATTAACACAACATTGTAAATCAGCTATACATCAATAAAATAAATTTTTAAAATAATACGGAGTTTGAGATGCAGAGGAACTAAGTTTGAGAGTCCAGATTTTAGAATTGGATAGATGTGAACTCTAGTCTGAAATGTGACCCATTTTATCTGTGTGACCTTGAATCACATTCCCCTTTATGAATCTGTTTCCTTATCTGCAAAATAGGAACAATAATATGACCTGCTTCTAGGTTTCCTATCGATATGAAGCAGGAAAACAAGTATAAAGCTGCTAGCACAGGGCATGGAACATGGTCAGACTGACCAAATGGTAGACTTTGTTACTATTGTTATACACATTAGTGGAAAATTTGTACACATTGTATGACTTGATTTTCACTTTGGACAGTCCACTTTGGGACCAAAGTTCCTCTAAAATGAAAGGTTGAACTCAAAATGACCTCTTAAAGGCCCCTTCCAGCTTACTGATTTCCTCTGAAATAGGTTGGATAAATTGACTCACAGCCTGAAAAGTTTAAATCATCTAGGCTTCCTATGAAGGAACAGAACAGAGTCCCAAATTCCACAGTGTCAGAGGGACGATGGAGTAGATGAAGAAATGGGGATGGAATGTTTCATGGCAAAGGTCCCTTTTCTGAAAGGGTGAAATATTACACAATAGGAGCCTGCCTGACAAGGAATGAGATAGGCATTTTTATCAAATACACATCTGGGTATGAATTAAGCAAGAAACAGAAATACTGGTTTATTAACACGGATCAATTAATTTTTTATTCAGTGGATGAATGAGTGAATTAATGAGCCCAACCTGTTTAATTGATATATTTATTGTCAATATCTTCAATATACTATTTTATATCATGAAACGAATAATTCAAGGTGGCTGAAAATGCTTTAGGCCAAACCAGAATTGGAAAACGTTGCTTCATGCACTTCTGGGTTGTTGGAAGAAAAATGGTACCAACTGCATCATTCTGAGAACCAAGACATCGTATGCAATATGGAGGGTCACTACTTATTTTTTTATGTCTTCTCTCAAATTTAAGAATAAAGGGAAATTGTTACCTTTCTAATCATGTAGGAAAAGGAGAAAAGAGAATTTTGACCACATCTAGAAATACTTCATAAGTATGAAACACACCTACATGTTCATGATGGAAAAATTACAAATCAGCTCTTAGACTGTGTCCCAACTGTGAACTCTGAATTGTCTTGGCAATGAGTGGACAGAGGGTGACATGAGGCTATAGGAAAATTGATTAGTAGGAACACATAATATTGGTGGAACTAGAATGCATCTGGCTGCTTCCATTGACAGTCTAAAATCTCATGTTTCTACAGGGTCTGAGGACCAGGAGAAGCTTTTATGATTCTGTAAATGTTGACGGTTCATTTTTCTCCAAAGCACTTCACAGAGCCGAAGGTCAGGGAACCTCAGAAGTTCCTTGTCTTCTGTTGCACCCAATTTATTATATAATTTTGTGTGCTCATATGTGTTTGAGTCTTGATTTCCAAATAATATCTACAACAATTTTAGATGTTTATATTTTTGCCTTTTCAGATTTCAAGTTGGTGATTTTTCAGGTTATAATATGAAAATGCTGCTCACTTTGCTCCTTATGATAATTTGTTCCCATGTTTCTGTCAACCAACATTCTGGTAAGAAAAAAATGAAAAGAATTCTTTTCCTTAATTTTCATTATGGAAAATAATATATGAGTTTGACTTGCTTAAAAGTTAAGAGTTTTGTTTTGTTTTGTTTTGATTTTGATGATGGTGAGTGTGGGAGTGGCAGCTCAATTTCTTTTGATCTCACCCTGTGTTCCTTTGAAGATCATTTGTTTCTGGATCTTATTCCTGGTTCACAATAGGAAGATATGAGAGCTATTTTCTTGTCCTCAGTTTCAACTCCTTCTAGGTCTTCTGGGAGGCTGCATGAAAATTATCTTTTAACATTAGTTTCAGGCCTGGAAAATTTGAAATGTCTCTTTCTAATTCGTTTGTGCCAAAACATTTGTCTTGGTTAAGCATCCAGATTTTGCTCCAATTTAAACTGAGTGTCTGATTATTGTAAAGAAAGTGCTTTTACCCTGAAGAGAGAGCTCCAGAGCCATCTACTATCAGCAATCTATGTCCAGTGGACTTGAAGTCAAAATACTGGCCAAGTCTTCACAGCCTCTACCACCTCCTAAATAATCATTTCTTATACTGGTCCTTAATGTCCAGGGCCACCTAGATTGACTGACTTTTACAGTTTTCTCAAGGACTCTGACCTTGGAAGCAAGTTCTCTGGAGACACAGATTAGATTTTGCCCTGAAAACATCTTCCTTTGATGTCTCACTAAGCCTATTATTAAGCTTTTTAAAGAAAGGCAATGGTTTTTCCACAGTTGTTCTATGGTTCAGATATAGTGATGGGCCTGGTTAGAACCTAAATATGCCTCCTGTGCCAGTGGCTACATTTCTTTTCTCCATACAAAATGTGGGGATTTGTCCATGAATAGAAAGGTCACTTTTGGTCAAAAGTCAAACCATCCTAGGCAGTACTCACCTGACAGTCCTCAGACGGGTTCCACCCTTCTCTTGGAGGAAGATGTTGATCCCCCTCAATTAGTTTTTCCACTGAGATTCTGCTGGCTATGTGGTCATCAAAGCTATCTCAAACTGGTTGAAATCAGGTTGTTTAGAAGAAAAGAAAGAATGATTTTATCCACTATGCCTTGATCAGACTGCTCTAAAGAAAAAGAAGTAACATGCTGGGGTGCCAAAGCTGATTTCCTCACAGTTGTAGACAGGAAAAGATTGAAGTTCTTTTAATTTGATTAGAATTTATCTTGTGACTATTTCAGATAATCAGAAACTCAGACTGAGGAGAGACCTTAGATATTTTCTAGTTGAATCTACTCATTTAAATATGAGGAAACTGAGGCCCAAGTATACTGAATGGCTTGACAGAGCTAGAAGAATTAGCTGATAACAAAGTCAGGACTCACATTGCTTGTTCAATTACACTGTATTTTCTTAAACATACACCATCCAGACACACACAAATATGTCCCTCCCTTCCCTGGACCAGAAATGGATCTTACAGAACAGTGGTAAGATCTCTGAATTCAAAACATCAGACAGACCATGAATGAATGATATTTTGTGCTTGAACCAAATAACTCTCTATCACATAAAAATATAATTTTACATATCTAGCATTGAATCTGGCATCAAATGAAGCCTTAAAAGCTCAGCAAAGTATTGTATTCCTCTATACAAATTATATTCTTCATAGAAATTAAAAGTATCATCCTATTCCTAGCTTAATGTAGGAATGTTAATGTTAATGTTTCTATCACATTTTACATTTGTGAGAATAAATTTACCAATTATAATGCCCACTCATCAAAAAAATATTGTAAATAACTTTAAGATAGATTAATGCAATCTCATATTTATGATTTTTAGGATTTTTTTAAGCTTTACCAATTTGACATTTTGAATACAAAACTAATATGTTTGTAAGTTAATCAGATCACTTGTTGCATTGCTTAAGTGGAAATCACAATGAAAGGCTATTTTTTACTTTTCTCCATTCAAACAAATTTGATTAGATTCTCAATGAAAATGTTTATCCTGTTGATATAAATTGAGGTCAAATTCTGAAAGAAAAAAAGACACTGGGAAATTATCAATTAAACATATAAAAACCCGTGATTTTTTACTTCTTTATATTTACCTATTTCTACTTAATTCCTTGCAAAAGCGATGCTTAATTTCTTGATCAGTTCAAATGAGAGGGTGTATAAAGAATCAGCCCAAGAAACAATATTTTTCTTGAGAGAATGTGTATTATTTTCAGTGCATTGGAAAGATATTACAAATTCAAGCAAAAGAGGGAAGTAGTGTTTTTCCCATATGGTTAGCATTCAACTTGGTAGTAAATATTTGAAGTTTGCTTTGTTTGTGTTTGTCTGTGGTTTGTAGGCCCTGAGTATGCTGATGTGGTGTTTCTGGTGGACAGCTCTGACCACCTGGGAATTAAATCCTTCCCGTTTGTAAAGACATTCATCAACAAAATTATCACCAGCCTCCCCATAGAGGCCCACAAGTACCGTGTGGGCCTGGCCCAGTACAACGATGGGCTCCACAGAGAATTCCAGCTCAGCACCTTCGAGAGCAAAGGCCCCATGTTGAACCACCTCAAGAAGAACTTCAGGTTCCTGGGTGGCTCCCTGCGGATTGGGAACACTCTCCAGGAAGTACACAAAACCTACTTCTCAAACGGGAGGGACAGGAGACATTTTCCCCCGATCCTGGTGGTCCTGGTTTCAGCCGAGTCTGAGGATGCCGTGGAAGAGGCCTCTGAGGCGCTGCGCAACGACGGGGTGAGGATCATCTCCGTGGGGATGCAGGGGGTGTCCGAGGAGACTCTGAGGGCCATGGCCACAGACCAGTTCCACTACAGCCTCCGAACGGTCCGAGACCTCAGCAAGTTCTCCCAAAACATGACGAAGATTCTCAAGGATGCAGCTCAGTACAAGGAAGGAGCAGTCAATGACATTCTTGTGGAAGGTGGGTTCAGGGTGCGTGTGTAGGGATGATGATAAAATGCTTTTGGAAGATCAACAAGAGGAGAGGATGGAGACTCTATGAATATCCCCTTCCCCAAAAGCTGGGTTGCATTTTCAGATGTTAAATTCTGCATGTGGAATGATTGTGGCCTTTCCAGTGAACTTGGTGAGCCTTGATTTTCCATGTTTCACTCATTGCTCATCATTCACAGGCTGCCTCCACCCTGCTACCCAGCTGCCTGAGCTTTCTTCCTGGGCTTCAGTTGCTATGTAGTTTTATTCCTGGTTCATTTAAAAGGTCGATTTGCTCCTAAAAAAATCCTTGACTCGGGAAGCCATATAATGTCATCACATGATGTTAGAGATTGAAACAACTTCAGGAAGTCCAAAACCTCTGTTCCACAGAGAGGAACTTGCGGGCCCTCTTAGAGATGATGTGACCTGGCCCTGGACGAGGCTGCAGTCTGGAGTCAGAGCCATGCCTGTGTGGTTTCAGTCCCGCACTGCCCCTTCCTTCAGCTCTGTTCTAAATTAGCTTCCCTGTGTTCTGCTCCAACTCCAACCTGCTGTCCTGGTCTGTCCCCTTGTACTATCCTATTAGCAAGAATGGCCAAGAGTTTATGAACATCGTTCAAGAGAGGGGCAGGAGAGAGCGAGTAAAAAACAATTTGCTCAAAGTGTACAAGTCCAAACAAATGATGTAAGAAACTCACATTATGTCCTGTTAAGTCAGTTTGAGTGAGATGACATATATAACTGTCTATTGATACTGGAGAACGTTGCTTTTCTTGTAGCAATCTATGAAAATATGGGAATCCTATTACTAGCATCTTTCCCAAATAAAATATTGGAATGTCAATTGCTATGCCATTACCATCCTTTAAGAATGTTTGGACTATAACTACTGATTTTATTAGTGATTTTAATACAATAGCAGTAGCTTCTGTTCACTGAGTGACTTTTATGTGCCAGGCCCCATGTTAAACACATGATCTCATTTAATCCCCATACAACTCTATGGGATCAAAATTATGGTTACCTATATTTTACAGATGTGGAAATTGGAGCTGGAAGGTTAGCTAAGCTCCCACCTTTGAACCCAGGACCCTCTGATCTCAGCTTCATAATCATTTTGAATACCTCCTTCCATCTTTGAGGGCATAACTTAAGTTCTGGTTAAGTTCTCTATGTCTTTTAATGCTGAGCAGAGATGCTGAATTGAAACTCTGCCTGTTCATTTCTTGTCCACAGTTTGCCAAGGCCCTTCTGTGGCCGATGTTGTGTTCCTGTTGGATATGTCCATCAACGGCAGCTGGGAGGACTTTGACTATCTTATAGAATTCCTGGAAGAAAGTGTAACTGCACTGGACATCAAGGAAAACTGCATGAGGGTTGGCCTTGTGGTCTATAGCAATGAGACAAAGGTGATTAACCTACTGAGCAGTGGCATAAACAAGTCAGAGATTCTCCAGGATATACAGAGCCTCTCTCCCCAGGCCGGGAAGGCCTACACTGGAGCTGCCTTGAGAAAGATCAGGAAGGAGGTTTTCAGCGTGCAGCACGGCAGTAGGAAGAATCAGGGAGTGCCACAGATAGCTGTGCTGGTGACTCATAGCCCATCTGAGGACAACGTGACCAAGGCTGCTGTGAACCTCCGGCGCCAGGGGGTGACCATCTTCACCATAGGCATAGAGGGGGCCAGCGATGCCCAGCTGGAGAAGATCGCATCTCACCCTGCCGAGCAGTACGTCTCCAAACTGAAAACCTTCTCTGACCTGGCTGCCCACAACCAGACATTTCTAAAGAAACTGCGGAACCAGATCATACACACAGTCTCTGTCATTTCCGAAAGGACTGAAACCCTCAAATCTGGTAAAGCCTTTGCTGAGAGAAGGATTATCCCATCGTTTTGCTTTTTTCTTGTCTTGCAGGTGTTCTGTCTACAAAAGGGCTTGGCGGGCATGATGTAGGGAGGGATAGTGAGTTCCTGACTTTTTAATTTAACTTGATAATAGGAAAAGTAAATAGGGGGAGAATAAAAGCTATTGAGGTGTTGGAATGGGAGGAAGGGATTTCTTTTTTATTTGCTCTTTTGCACAGCTTTATTTGGGTTCTTTGTTACTTCTCAACACTCCAGAATACCTTTCTTTGTTATTTCCCTCTCTGCACTTTTTCCTTTCTCACCTTTGCCTCTCATGTTTCCTTGCTCTTTCCTTTCTTTTTTTTTTTTTTTTTTGTGTGTGTGTTCTTTTCTCTCTCTCCTCTTCTTCCCTCAGCCTCAAATTCCAATTTAGAGAATAAACAGGAAGCATGATTTGGATTGAGGACAGAGTAATGAATTTATTGGGAGGTACTATTCTAGTATCAGTGAGTTTAGAGAGAGACAGAGAACAATGTATTTCATATATTTCATACATACACATGTATTTATCATAAATTATGTGTGTGCACGCAATACGTATATATATCTGCATCCTTCAACAGATACTTAGAGCATGTCGACTGCAGAAGTGTCACTGTCTGACATAAATAAGGCCACTGACAATACCCCTGGTTGTGTTAACTGACCAGGAGTGGATGAAGAGTAAATACTTTGTTAAAGATTTCAAGAAAGACAGCACTTTGTCCACCATGTCCAGTTAAATGCTACCTTCTCTAGCTCGCAAATCACCACTTAACATTTTGCTAAGCAGTTACTCCCTGCTAAAAGAAGTGACTTGTAAAAAGCATCTTCATGTTTTCTTTCTAATCTTTTACTACATCCAGATTGACTCTGATTCTTGATGCAAATCATCTCAAACTGTCGCAGACAATTCATTTGGGTCTTTAACATGGAGAAACTGTTTCCCACTTTTCTGTCTGATGAGGCTGGTGTTTGCCCTTCCTCCCACCTGCCCCTGTGTCTCTGTCCCACTTGCCCCAATGCCACACTCAGTTTTCGTGTTGCATTTTAGGTTGTGTGGACACTGATGAAGCAGACATCTATCTGCTCATCGATGGCTCTGGGAGCACCCAGGCCACGGACTTCCAGGAAATGAAAACCTTCCTGTTGGAGGTTGTAGAGATGTTCAACATCGCTCCCCAGAAGGTGCGAGTTGGAGCTGTCCAGTATGCTGACCGCTGGGACTTGGAATTTGAGATCAATAAATACACCAACAAGCATGATGTGGGAAAGGCCATCGAGAACATCAGGCAGCTGGGCGGGAACACAAACACAGGTGCAGCCTTGAACTTCACCCTGGGGCTGTTGCAGAAAGCAAAGAGGCAGCGGAAAAACAGAGTGCCATGCCACCTTGTTGTCCTGACCAACGGCGTGTCCCAGGATAGCATCTTGGGGCCCGCAAATAGACTGAGAGAGGAGCTCATCCACGTCTATGCCATCGGGGTCAAGGAGGCCAACAAGACACAGCTGCGAGAAATCGCAGGCGAGGAGAAGCGGGTGTACTATGTGCATGACTTTGATGCCTTGAAAGACATAAGAAACCAGGTTGTTCAAGAAATCTGTGCCGAAGAAGGTAGGACTCCTTGCCTTTGGACTTCAGCTCCCAAACTGCTTCCCTGCAGTATTTTCTTTAATTTTTTTAATTGAAATATAGTTGATTTACAATGCTGTATTAACTTCTGCTGTACAGTTATACATATATACACATTCTTTTCCATTATGGTTTATCACATGGTATTAAAGATAGTTTTCTGTGCTGTACAGTAGGACCTTTTTGTTTATCCATCCTATATATAACAATTTGCATCTGCTTTCTGAAGTGTTTGATGCTGCAGGTGTGCAGAAACAGCATAAATGACCAAGCTGAGATTCATTGACTCGTGGAGCTGTTTATTATCCAGAACAAAATGAAGGGCCCGTTATAGTGTTGCTCTAATTATTATTATCTGAAGCATAAAAGGAATATTTCAGGTTTATTTAAGTTGCATTTTAATAAAATTTGTATGAAATCTTCTAGAGCTAGATAAGTAATTTTCAACTAGGGGTGATTTTTCCACCTCAGGGGATGGTTGGCAATGTCTAGAGACAATTTTGGTGGTGATAACTAGGGGAGTGCTAATTAATCAGCTTCTAATAAGTATTAATTAGCTTCTCCCCACAAATCCCTGTGAGGATAGATCTATAATTAGACACTGCCTGTGTAATATGATCAAATGACTTCTGGTTTTAAGGAGTACTACAGGTTTATTTAAATTGCTTTCTTTTTTTTTTTTTTTTGTGGTACGCGGGCCTCACACTGTTGTGCCCTCTCCCATTGTGGAGCACAGGCTCCGGACGCACAGGCTCAGCCGCCGTGGGTCACGGGCCCAGCCGCTCCGCGGCACGTGGGATCTTCCTGGACTGGGGCACGAACCCGTGTCCCCTGAATTGGCAGGCAGACTCTCAACCACTGCACCACCAGGGAAGCCCTAAATTGCTTTTTGATAAAACGTGTATGAAATCTTTTAGAGTTAGATCAGTAGTTTTCAACCAGGAGTGATTTTGCCCCCCTAGGGAATAGTTGGCAATGTCTAGAGACATTTTTGGTGGTCATAATTGGGGTAGCACTACTGGCATCTAACAGGTAGAGGGCAGGAATACTGCTAAACATCCTACAGTATCCTACAGTGCATGGGTTGCCCTCCACAATACAAATTTTCCAGCCCACAAGGTCAGTAGTGCTGAGGTTGAGAAACCCTGAGTTACATATTAAAGCAAATTATTAAATAACAAAGAGAATAGGCTCCCTCTCATTGCCTTCAATGCATTATTTACCTGATAACAGCCCTTACTAAGTACATGCTTAACTTACATATAGAATTATTTGTTTTGTGTTTTCCTGTTCACTCTTAATCTTTTTACACGAAGCCAACTTGAATAACCCATCTCCTTTCTCTTGTGTAGCCTGCAAAGAGATGAAGGCAGACATCATGTTTCTGGTGGACAGTTCTGGCAGTATAGGACATGAAAACTTCATCAAAATGAAAACATTTATGAAAAACCTGGTGAGAAAATCTCAGATTGGGGGAGATAGGGTGCAAATCGGTGTAATCCAGTTCAGTGACATCAATAAGGAGGAGTTTCAGCTCAACAGATATATGTCCCAGGGGGAAATTTCAGATGCAATAGACCGAATGGTTCACATTGGAGAAACTACCTTGACTGGTAGCGCCCTGACCTTCGTGTCTCAGTACTTCAGCCCTGCCAAGGGGGCCCGGCCCAACATCAGGAAGTTCCTCATCCTCATCACGGACGGTGAGGCTCAGGACATAGTCAAGGACCCAGCAGTGGCACTTCGGCAAGAAGGCATAATTATCTACTCTGTGGGGGTGTTTGGCTCCAATGTCACCCAGCTTGAGGAGATCAGTGGGAGGCCAGAGATGGTTTTTTATGTTGAGAATTTTGACATTCTGCAGCACATTGAAGACGACCTTGTTTTTGGAATATGCAGCCCCCGTGAAGGTAGGCATGGGCATATTCACTATAGGGGGATTATCCAAATGCCACACATACATGTTAGTCGTTGTTTCTTGAACTAAGCAGACTACTATTTGAACATTGTATCCTAGTGGCTTTTGACCTTCTTATAGAAATGAAAGTTTCCTCAACAGAACTGTTAAATTAGACAGTAAGGAACAATTCTGATCCACCTAGATTATTTCCCTTTTGTAGACAAAACACTAGGGTGATGAATCCTCCATTTAAGGAAAATTGTATCATACCAGATTTTAGGTCTGGTTCCCTAGAAGCAGAAGCTGAGTCAGGAGTTCCTGTGGAAGTGATTTGTTTATTTATTTATCTGTTGTTTTTCCTTTTTAAAAAATTTTATTGAAGTATAGTTGATTTACAATGTCGTGTTAGTTTCAGGTGTACAGCAAAGTGATTCAGTTATACATACATATATATATATGTTCTTTTTCAGTTTCTTTTCCCATATAGGTTATTATAAAATATTGAGTATAGTTCCCTGTGCTATACAGTAGGTTCTTGTTGGTTATCTATTTTATATATAGTAGTGCATATATGTTAATCCCAACTTCCTAATTTATCCCTTCCTCCCCTCATCCCCTTTGGTGACAAGTTTATTTTCTGTCTCTGAGTTTGTTTTGTAAATAAGTTCATTTGTATCTTTTTCTTTTCAGATTCCACAGTATAAATGATATCATATTATATTGGTCTTTCTCTATCTGGCTTACTTCACTTAGTATGATAATCTTTAAATCCATGCATGTTGCTGCAAATGGTATTACTTCATTCTTTTTATGGCTGAGTAATATTCTATTATATATATGGACATTTAGGTTGTTCCTTGCCTCAGCTATTGTAAACAGTGCTGCTATGAATTGAGGTGCATGTATGTTTTTGAATTATGGTTACCTCTGGATTTATGCCCAGGAGTGGGATTGCAGCATCATACATAGCTCTATTTTTAGTTTTTTAAGGAATCTCCATACTGTTCTCCATAGTGGCTTCACCAATTTACATTGCCACCAACAATGTAGGAGGGTTCCCTTTTCTCCACACCTCTCCAGCATTCATTATTTGTAGACTTTTTGATTTACTGAGGAGGTGTTTTCAGAAGAGAAGTAAGGAGGGCAGGGCAGGGCATGGGTAAGAGTTAAGCAAGGAGGTGGTCTCAGCTGGAGTCCGGCTTCAGCCTCCCATGGGGAGCACTGGAGCATGAATTACATCACAGAGTCAGTTCCACCTCGAGGCAGGGGCCCAGCCTTGTATAATCTGAGTTTGGGAGCTATGTGTGGTCCGCTGAGACAGGAGATAGAGGGGTATAACCACATCCACTATACATGTTAGTTCATTTTACAATTTTTAAAAACCAATACTTACATAAAATGAGATAATCTTTGTAAAAACATGTTGATATTTATTAAATCCTATAAAGGAGGAATATAATATAGGAACTTGAACAATGGATGCTTCCAAGGAAATAAATAGGGTCGTCACCAACATGTTCCTAGGAGACTGCAGAGTAAAGGAAGTGATAAAACTTAGGTTCAGCAGAAATAAGGGGCTGATTTATACTGCAACCCATGGGACTTGACGACAGAGGCATTCTGAAAAACCTCTATGAAGGAGATGGATCTTAATGGAATTTTGAAGGAAAAGAGGGACATTGTTCTGTTGTTTAAATAACAACCCCCACTAGAAGTCTTGGTGACTGCGGTCTGTGTTTTGTGGCAAGAGGAATACACCTGGATTGCATGTCCTGGTAACTCCACCCAGAACAAATCTGACCTTTTTGAAGGATGCCAGCACTCAGCAGTCTACCTCCCAGTCCCCTGGGAAATCCAAGCAGGTCCCCTGTGCAGCCGAAGGCCAGAGGGACATAGTTTCTTCTTGTGTGGACCCAAACTTTCTGGAGAATTTGGTTACAGCTCTGTACACATGAACTCTAGTTAGGGGAGGAAGTGCATTGGCTTTAGGATTTGCAACAGCCCTACCCCAGAGCAATAAAGTGGCTGTCAAGGAAGGGAATGTGGTGAGCCTTGGATTGGTGGTGGGGGGGGGAGGGATCTTCTCACAATTCCATTTCTCCAGAATGGATGAGTTAACATTTGGAACACACCTTCGTAAGGCCTGTAGAAAGATTGTGCTTCATAGAGACTAAATCATTCACCATCTTACAATTCCACTTCTCCAGAATGAGTGAGTTGGAGTTTGGAACTCTGTACCTTGAGTTAGAATGTGATACACACATGGACTAATTGGGTCTTTCCTGCTTTACTTTTCCATGGCATTGACCCCATATTTAAAGAGTTAATGAGAAGTCATGCTAGGGGCCAAGTGTGAAATGGGCTTATACTTATGATGAGGCCCAATCATGAAAACAGATAATGTCTTAAGAAAGTCAAAAAGGGAGGAAATGTAATCTTGAAAAGTTAATCATGAAAAACTATACATTGTTGCCAAATTCATTTTCATCTGGTCATTTCCCCAGGGTTCATTTTAAGAATAAAACCTCATGATCCCTGTGGCTTAAAAAAAATAAACAAATTAGTGTAAATGAAAGCACATGTTGAAGCTACCACCTACACAGGAAAATTTCCTCAGAATTTTGAATTTTTCTTTTTTTTTTTTTTGGTCCAAAAGCACTTGACATGTTTATCCCTGATGATCCTGTGACCCACCTTCCCACCCCCTTCCCAACCCCTGCAGTAGGCACCACACGTCACATCTGCCTTGTCCTAAAAGCCACCTAAATGAACATTACTATGTACTGGCAGCACAAATGCATATGTGTTGTGTCTGTTGTCCAGGGAGCGGACATTCCAATGTACAACTTGATCCTATGGAGAGGAGACACTGGCATTTAAAAAACACGTGGGGGAGGGGAGTCCTGCATGATGTGCAAGCTAATCTCGTCCAGTTTTTCTTTCTCCTTCTCCTTCAGAATGCAAGCGCATTGAAGTTTTAGACGTCGTGTTTGTAATTGACAGCTCTGGCAGCATTGATCATGATGAGTATAATATCATGAAGGACTTCATGATTGACTTGGTGAAAAAAGCTAATGTGGGCAAGAATCATGTCCGGTTTGGGGCTCTGAAGTATGCGGATGACCCAGAGGTGCTGTTTTATCTGGATAACCTTGGCACAAAATGGGAGGTGATCTCGGTGCTCCAAAATGACCAGCCCATGGGGGGCAACACTTACACCGCCAAGGCCCTGGGCTTCTCAGACCACATGTTCACTGAAGCCCGGGGCAGCCGCCTGCACAAGGGGGTCCCCCAGGTCCTCATCGTAATCACCGATGGGGAATCCCATGATGCTGATAAGCTCAATGCCACAGCCAAGGCCTTGCGGGACAAAGGCATCCTTGTCCTGGCCGTGGGGATCGCTGGTGCGAATGCTGTGGAGCTGCTGGCCATGGCAGGATCAAGTGACAAGTACTTCTTTGTGGAAACTTTTGGAGGCCTGAAGGGGATATTTTCAGATGTGTCTGCCAGTGTGTGTAACTCTTCAAAAGTAGGTAAGATTCATCCATTAAGTTTTTAATTATCAGCAGAGGTCCAGATAAGGGAGAAACCAAAGAGAAGGGGTACTGAGGGTTCTGCAGAAGTTCCCACATTGTGGAATCTCAGGTTAGAAAGACCTCAAGGATGTTTCATCTGGCCTTCCACAACATTCCCACTCACTTCTGCCTAAACTCTTCCAACGATGGAAAATTCGCCATTTCGAACAGGTTTTATTTATTGGAACACAAATGTGTTTACATGCCACTTTTACCCGCTAGTTCTTCTTCCTGTTTTTTACCCAAGAAATCAAATCCCTCTCTTCCTAAGAACCAGCGACCACTGCTTGAAGTCCTCTCTCCTCCATTCTGGAAGTTCCCTGTGCCTTCGCCTGTTTCTGTTATGGCACAAGTTCATTTGCAATATGGAGCCCAATGTTAAGCACTCGGTTTTAGACTCATATATTTCTAGAGAAGAGTGCAAGCAGGACTTCTTTTGCCCTGGATGCTGTGTTTCTATTCCGGCAGCTGGAAATTGCATTGCTGTATGTATGTATGTATGTATGCATTGATTCATTCGTTCATTCAGCTGCCACTTTACACTTTTGTTTCAAAGGGAGATTTTGGTTTATTAAAATTCCTTAGTATTTCTATTAGGATGTGTTTTACTAAAAATACCAAGTATTTTTTATTAGATGAATTAATATTAATCAAGGATTTCAATATCTTGGTGCAGTTCCTTTTAAAAATTATTTAACTTTCCTGTTTTTCACATGCCTTGCCTCCTGAGAATGCAGCTCCTGTCTTTTTCTTTCACAAAACTAACAAAATCCATCTGGACCTCTGAAAACTGGGATGAATCTCTTACTTTCTGTTGGCCAATGTCTAAAAATCAATCTGCCCTTTTCAAGTCCACTGTAGAAGTTGAAATTGAATTTTTATACTGAAAGTTTTCCCTTGGGCACTGAAACAAAGGAAATTAATGAACTAACCAATTCCTGAAGGATCTGTTTACCCTGTATTTTATCTCTTCCTTGCCTATCTTAGCTACAGAAATCTCAGGCACCTTTAACATTTTCTGAGGTTAAAATGAGAATTAATATAGTTAGTTCAATGGTGAGCTCTCTGGGGAATTCAAGGAAATGATAATGTTTTCCAGAAGGCTAAGGAACACACATGAGCTCGTGCCAAGCATAACTCATTCACTGGCAACGGCCTTTCACATTCTTTTTGTTAATTTGCTGTGTTAAGACAAGGGAAGCATCTCTAAGCCATAGTGCATTGTTCAGAAACATTTTTCTCAAGTAGATATTTTTGCCTGTATACACCAGAAAATGGGCTGATTGAGAAACAAACTAACTAGATATAGGCTTGAAGTCATGATTCTCAAAGCTCAATTTGCCCTAAGAAACTAGAAAAGCACTTATTGGCTCAACTGGCCAGCAAGGCCATACAGATCATCTGTCTCTTGTTTGCATCCCTAAATGGAGGTGTGTTTTTTCTTGCTATGCTGCTACTGTCACTGAGCTTTCTGGAAGAGTTAAAGCTAGATGCAGGTGAGAACAATATTTCTGTAGCACCACACCCATTTCTCTGACATCTCCATGTGATACCAAATGGAAAAGCCAAGAGAAACTTAAAAGGACATGGAAATTGTATATGCCTCATGCTGCCTTTATAACCAATTGTTTGTTTTTGTTTCCTCTCCAATTAGTGGGACCACAGGGTGGCTTAAGCTAAGAAACCACTTTCAGAAATAGCATTTCTCTGTAGCTGGAAACGTTTGACTTCTGCTGGGCTAGGGAAAGAATAAAAATCTGATTTTGTTGCTGTGTACTTTGTAGATTGTGAAATTGAAAAAGTAGACCTCGTGTTCCTCATGGATGGTTCGAATAGCATTCATCCAGATGACTTCAAGAAGATGAAGAGATTCTTGGCATCTGTCGTTCAAGACTTCGATGTCAGTGTCAACAGAGTGCATATAGGAGCTGCCCAGTTCAGCCACACCTACCGGCCGGAGTTTGCACTGGGAACTTTCATTGGCAAAAAGGAGATCTCCTTTCAGATTGAAAACATCCAGCAGATCTTTGGCTACACGCACATTGGCTCTGCTCTCCGGCAGGTAGGGCACTACTTCCAGCCGGACATGGGCAGCCGGATCAACACAGGTACCCCGCAGGTGCTGCTGGTCCTCACAGATGGCCAGTCCCAAGACGAAGTGGCTCAGGCCGCCGAAGAGCTGAGACACAAAGGGATCAACATTTACTCCGTGGGCATCGGGGATGTGGATGACCAGCAGCTCGTTCAGATGACCGGGACCGCTGATAAAAAACTGACAGTTCACAACTTTGACGAACTGAAAAAGGTCAAGAAGAGGATCGTTCGCAACATCTGTACCTTGGGGAGTCAGAGCAGTGAGTATTGAAAGTGTCCTTCGTGTTTGTTCCTTCCCTGGGGCTGGTGGGAAAATGTAGATTTGTGCCTCTGGATTTCAAATTAAGCTTTTCACAGTTATCAAGTATTTTTTGTGACTTGTGGATTAAGAAACAGGATATTGGAGAGACTCTGTCCTTTTCTCTCCCCTTCTCCTGGGAGTACATGCCCCCTCTGTGAATGGGAATGCCTCAGCTTCCGAAGGTGTGAGGAGAAGGCCGTTGTTTACACTCTGGTTGGTTTCAGAGGCTGAGGAATGTGTCCCAAAGAAATGAACTATTTGACAGACTTGAGTTGCCTGGCAACGGGGCTGCCAAGTGCTGCCACAGGTAGGGAGGGAACATCCGTAGAGGTTTAGAGCTTTGTTATGAAACTTCACTGCAGAAGTTGGTAAATATCTTCTTAAATATTAGCCCATTTTGACATTTTTCCAATAGATGGAAAGAAAGGTCTTCAAGGATAAATAACTTTTTCTATTTTTATAAAAGTTCTGACTGGGTTAGCTGTGATTCTGTATAACTACCTTTGGATTATAACTAACCCTGGATTTCCACCTGGGAGAGGAAGGCTACACGGTTGCTAAGAGGCAGCTCTGGAAATTGACAGTTAACTGGGCTGCAAATCCCCACTCCATGGCCATTTTTTCTTGGACAGATGGCTTAACTTTTCTAAGTCTAAAATTTTCTCCTCTGTAAAATGTGAATGACAGAACACCTAGTTCAGAAGTTCATTGTGAAGATGAAATGAGAAAATGCATATGTAACATTACTTTGAATAAGCATGACACCTGGGATGCCATTATAAAGTCACTTCACTTTTGTCAACCGTTGACCCATTCAGTTTATTCATGGGGGTCAGCTCTTCCCTTGCCCTCAGTCACTTTCAGGAAATAAGTGATCTTCTTCTTAGTGATGAATATGTCCATCCCTGTGGAACTATTCAAACTTCACGCTCCGTGAAGGTGACTGCGCTTTCCCTGCCACAGGCCACTCACCATTGACAGAAGCGACTATACACAGTTGGCATTTTATCCATTGTTCCCCACCTCCCACTTCTTCCTCCTTCTCCCAGGCCCTGCCCTCTTCTTACTGACCATGGTTTCTGGCCTGTCCAGAATGGGGTGGGGAAGGGAGAGGAGCCAAAGAGATTCAGGAAAGCTCCTACTTGATGGCACTTTTCAGGACTTCGTTTTCTCAGTAGCCCACGTCTAAAGCTGGACCTATTCATGAATGTTTCAAAGACTTCCCCTCCTGGCCCCCACCCCCTCCACCCCCACCAAAGCACATTTGTCAGGACATCACTGTCTCTCCACCATAATTCCCTTGAGGATGGTGAGCATCTCTCAATTCAAGATGTTCCCTTATGTCTTTCTCAGCCTCTGGGCATCTAGTGATGCCTCCAGCTTTATCTGCTGCCAGCTCTTTGCCCCTCCAGGTGGCCTTCTTGGATGGGAGATCAGAGGAGCCCAACACAGCTCTTTCTTACATGCAGCCATATCACCTCCATGGGAAACAATTACATGTCAATTTCCCCAGTAAATACTGGAAGTTCCAGCTCCCTGGTGTGGGTGCCTCTCCTTTGCAGAGAGCTGTGTACCATCGTGACTCATTCTTTAGAATTTCTAGGCTGTGTCATCTCCAAGTTACCTCTCAAATCTCCTCTCTCTTGACTTCAAGAGGACGTTACCTCCTCTCCTTGTGTGTGCGTGTGCTTGCGGGGAGAGACCTCATGGCACACCAACCATCCTCTCCAAAAGTTCTCCTCTAAACTCCAAGCTCAAACCTTTTATAAGACCCAGTGTGTGAGCCAAACGTTAAGAGTCCTGTCATTGGTCAGGAATTATTGCCTTTGTAAATTCCACTCTACTTTCCTCCCATACTTTGGAATGTGCCTGGTGACCTCAGCCAAACCTTCTGCATGACTTTCCTTTTTCACATGAAATACCCATTTCCAATTATTAGGCAGAAAATGATCCTAGAACCACATAGTCTGTCCTAGAGAGGGTGAAACAAAATCATGTGGAAAGTCAAAACAGCAGTCATGAATGTATAAATAAATAAATAAATAAACAAATAAGGAAAGTACCCTATAAAGGTAAACTTGAAGTGATTACTGTAGCAAACAAGAATGTGTGAGGCCTTTGTAGCCAAGCCTGGGCTGAGGACTAATGACGCTGGAATGATAAAGCTGATAAAGCTTCAAAAGCCTGTGCAAACATAGCAGAGGATACTAGCTCCTTTTAACTGATAAACCCCCAAATCAAGGAAATCAGACAGTAGCTTGGTGTGTCTCAAAGCAAACCAGATTCAGAGCCTGAACATCCAGCTTTGCTTCTTATTAAAATATGCACCACTTTGGAGAGGTCACTCGCCTTTCTTACCTTTCTCATTTCTGCAGTTAAATCATTTCTGTTTCTCTGATTGTACTTAGGATTCAATTTATGGGAAAGGATGGTCAGCTGCATGGAGATATGAGGGAAGAATCAGTATTTCTTGTGCATCTGTGTAGGGTCAAGCATTTTAAAGTGTTTTAAATGCATTATCTCATTAAACTCCCAAACCCTCTGTGGTTTGGTTTCATTCCCATTTATAAATGAGAAACTGGGGCTCCAAGGAATATTGGTAACCTGACCCAGATCATACAGGAGACAACAAAGTAAACAAATTTTGAAACCTAGGTCTGTCTGATTCCAACCCATTTGTGGGTTGTTAAATAAGCTACCAGTTCTCTTGATATAATCACTGTCTAGGTTATCTGATGCTTACATTATAAGTGATGTGCTTCAACAATGAATAGCTGAAACTTATTAAGACATCATGGGTTTATATCTCAATAGCTGCTGCTCCCTAAGGAAGCCACTCACTGCTAAGTTGTCACTTCCGACAGCACAATCTAACACTTGTAACCTGCATGATCTGGCATCACTGGACACCCTGGAGGTGGTGAAATAAGGTCGCTCAGCACAGGAGCTCCAGACAGACCTGGATCTGATTCCCACGTGCGAGATCCACCATAATAACTATGAGACCTCAGGCCAGCTTCTCTAAGTCACAGCTTCCCCTTCTGCAAAATGAGAATTAGAAGCTTTTCCACTTATTCTGTGTTTCATAAGGACACGTGAGGAATGCATGGGAAGTGTGTATAAATGTTCAGCATGTCTTAGTAACTCACAACATATTACAGAGAGTATCTTGAAGTGATCTCGTTAACACAGGTACCTGGAGTGATGAGGTAGTTTAGTTCACAGAAGGACAATGTACCAAGAGTTCCTTGGTTCAGGAACTTTAATATTTTAGCAACATTTCAGAGCCATATTCCAATTTAATGCCTCAACATGCATCAAATTCACCTAAACAACTAAACTCCAAAGTCTGTTTTCTTATCTTCATTCATGCTTATTCTCCTGATTTTTCTTGGAGTCTGCTTATTCTGACCACCCAAAGGAGACCCCAGGCAGTTTTCAGCATATGGACTTGCTGCCTTTTCTGGTGTGGAGCCGTGACTGGGTAGCAAAAGAATCGAGAGTACCTCTCATCTTTTGCGTCATCATGGATGATGAGTCAAAAAGGAGATTCAGCAAAAGGCCAGTCTGATGAAGATGAAGTAGACACACCCTCAGGAACTGACTCAAGGAATGTGAGAAATATAAGGAAAAAATAGATGGTCATTTCCAACTTTTCTTGACAAGAATCTCTTTATGTTCCTGTCTTAATGGCATTCTCTAGAAAGCAGAGCTTAAAGCACAGTTTATGTGCTAATACTCCAGTGGGAGTACAGTCCCAGGGAAGCAAGAGTGAGTGGAGGGAAGTGATACAGGAAAGAGAAAAGTACATACAAGATGTACATCATGAAGCTAGCTACAGCTTTTGAGAAAGCATCACTGGTACGTTGGTCCTGCAGAACATCACCTAGAGAAGCCTCAGGACCACTGCACAGACCAACCTATCAGGGGGAACAAAGGCCGGTTATCTGCTGGTTCCTTCCTATCTACTGTCTCTCACTGGTCCGAGTTCACCCCATGGAGACTTACTCTCCCACCCTACTGCATCGTGCTATCCAGCCCTTTGGAAAACCAGATACCGTACCAGCAGTGCATTGTGTCTGTGGCTGAAGTAGTGGAAGGGGCCAGAGCTCCCATGAGTTCATCTGGGTTGGACGTGGGCACCAGAGTCATTGAGGACCTACAGCAGTGAGAATGATGGAGGCCGTGTCAAAGCCTACCCACCCCCCATAGTGTGGGAGACCCAGCGATGGCGGCTGCCGAGGCTCTCCAGTGGACAAATGTCCAACTCCTGGGTGTGTGTGCGGCTGGGGCCGGGGAGGGGGAGGGAAGAAGCAATCTGGGAGGTGTATAAACTAGGTCTTGACCTAACTATATTTTCTAGATCATTCTTTCTCTTTTTTTCCTCTAAGATATCCCCTTCTTTCAAATCTCCAAAGAAATTTTTCTCTTATCCCAGCTAATAATAGTCAACAGCCCAAATTTGCCCTTTGCTCAAAAATCTTTTGAGAAAAGGGAAAAAAATTATCAAAAATCTGTCTTCTAATCTTAAAAATATACCCTACCATCTTGACAGTATTTCTTTCCTTTCTTAAAAATTTTATTGAAGTATAGTTGCTTTACAATGTTGTGTTAATTTCTGCTATACAGCAAAGTGATTCAGTCATACATACATATATATATTCTTTTTCATATTCTTTTCCATTATGGTTTATTACAAGACATTGAATATAGTTCCCTGTGCTATACAGTAGGTCCTTGTTGTTTATCTACTTTATATATAGTAGTTTGTATCTGCTAATCCAATTTATCCCTCCCCCATCCCCTTCCCCCTTTGGTAACCATAAGTTTATTCTCTGTGTCTGTGAGTCTGTTTCATAAATATGTTCATTTGTTTGACAGTATTTCTTAATACTAAAAATCTGACATCATTAACTCCAATTAAGGGCTTTCTTTTTAAGTCAGATAATTAAAATCAGCTTTGGGGTTTAGCAGGAGACCATTACTGTCTAGTTCAATCCTTTTTTTTTTCTGTTCTTTTGTATTTTTATTTTGAAATATATAATCTTTTTATTTTTATAGACAAGAAAATTAATGCCCGGAGTGGTTAAGAGATTTGTCAGAAGTTATTTGGTAGTAACACAGCAGTGACCTGTACAGGACTAAAACTAAACTCTGCCTCCCCAATCCAGGGTTCCACACTGCTATTTGGCAAATTCTCAGAGTACTAGTTTACTTCACCCTCTGTAGCCAGTCCCATGGATTACCTTCTTAATTTCCCTTGCATTTATTACCCCCTTTTGATTCCCACCCCTGCTATTCTATTGATACTACAATCCTTCATTATTTTTCTTCGGAAATCCACTTTTAGCCTTTTTCCTAGCCCACTTCCAAAATCATCCCTGCTTCTTCAAAGCCCTCTTGATTTGAGGGCAGATGTCCTGCAGAGTCTGCAAGGCCATTCCATGATTTGCATGGCCCACTCTCTCTAATTGTATGTAATTGTAGACATATGACTGCCACCTCTGGACTTGTTTCCCAAATTCCAATCCTTTGATCACATTATCATGGACTCATTTGTCAATTTGAATTAGTTAAATAAACACCAGGAACTTGTTTACTAGAGTATAATCTCAGTAATCTAGATGAAAAGTTAAAACGCTTTATTTTTAAAGGGGACAGTTCCCAGGAACACCCAATGACATTTTGGCATATTTGCCAATGTTTGTTTTTTCATAAGAGACTGTTTTCCTTGAAGGCAGTAATGTGTTTTGGTGAATGAATGGTTTTCTGTTCAGGGATTAAAACAATATTCATCCAAGAGTGAAACTTTCAATCTCAAAATAGAAATGAAAGGATATAGATTTAAAAGGAAGTTTGGAAAGGACATATTCGAGTGCTTCCTTCTGACTAGTATCTTTCTTTTTATCTCACTTTCTGAGTATTGGAGAAGACATTTTCCAATAAATGTCTTTTATTTTCCAATAAAATAAGAAAACTCACCTTTCAGATGTTTTGGTGACTTTGATTTACCTCAAATGTCTTGGTGAAAATTGATTATCAAATAAGGTTCCTTCTCCCTCACCCAACTCTTTTATCATTAAAAGTGAATCAAGTTCCTGTCCCTTGTTTTAAGAACTGAAACTGATATTTTGGTTTCAAAGACTTGCAAATGCCCAACTGACCAGTGTGTCTGGAAGGCGGGCATTTGTTTACACAACAAATATCTGAAAAACTGCTTCTCTAAATAATGCACATTAAAAATAATCATCCCTATGTCTTATTTTACCAAGCAAGCTGTGTGTATGTGTGGAATTTGTTGGAAAAGGTTGAAGTTTCTAGTCAACCTAAAAGTTCTTGAAAAAAGAATGTATATGTCAAAGGATTTTACTCTTCTTATTATCTTCCTGTTAGGAGGCTCAGCTTAAAATTTCAAGCCCTTGTAGTTTCTCCAGTGCTTAAATGTCTATAGAGTTAATAATAAGGATGAGAGCAAAGCACTTTAAATGCAATGCTTCTCTAAGTATTTCTCAAAATCCAAAATAGCAGTGGCTTTGGCTTCCTGAGTGACTGAGTTCTGAACACAAAGCCATCTTTGACACGGTTGAATATGGGTAATTTGGTACCCAGTTTCTTCACTTGAAGGACTCCAACCAAGCAAGATCTCAAAGGGTCTCACAGAGTCTCTATTTTTCTTTCTACTTTTTTCTTTTCTGAGTGGATGTTAGGAGACAAAAAATTCTTTTCAGAAAGATAAATCATCAAAATCATTCCTTTAGGAGTCTTTTGTGATTTACTTTTTCTAAATTACTTTCTCTATTCAAATGTTTTTATATTTCCCTTATAATTATAATTGAATATTTGTTGAATGACCTCAGTTATAAATAGCATGATATGAATTTCCTATTTTAGACTGTTAACATTTCCACAACATATTTCAGCTATTTAAGTGACTACATAGCTTTTTCAATGGATACAATGAAATCTTTCAGAACTTCATTATAGAATCATCTAGATTTTATAGATGCTAAAAAAATAACACTTTAACAGGTTGTGAAAGAGTGATTCTGAGCCTCTTCCATTATTCACTCATGCTCTTTCTTTTTTTCCAACTTTATAACTGGGAAAGAAACAAGAATTCCAAGTCCCGTGATTCAGACATGACATCCAAGTCAAATAAAGCTATTTGTTAGTCTAATAAGACATGCTTTTCCCTTGAATCCTAGATTGTTTTGTGGACATTGTGGTGGGATTTGACATCTCAACTCAGCAGAATGGGCAGACTTTGCTTGAAGGTCAGTCTTGGATGGAAACTTACCTTCAAGACATCTTACGTACCATCAGGTCCCTCAGTGGGGTAAGCTGTGAGGTGGGCACGGAGACTCAGGTTAGTGTGGCTTTTCAAGTGACCAATTCCATGGAAAAATATTCCCCCAAGTTTGAGATCTACAGTGAAAACATACTGAACAGCTTGAAGGATGTAACAGTTAAAAGACCATCTCTTCTCAATGCAAACCTCTTGAGTTCTCTGTGGGGTGCATTTCAGAATAAATCAGCTGCTCGGGGAAAGGTAACTTGGTTTTGTTTTATTTATTGGTATTTGGTGCAATGACTTCCTTTTTACTCATTTTTCTTTTTTGAATACTTTCCTAGGTGGTTCTCTTATTTTCAGATGGATTGGATGATGATGTTGAAAAACTTGAACAAAAATCTGATGAACTTAGAAAAGAAGGTACCAAGCATGGGGAGGACTGGGAAAGGAGTGTTGATGAACTTTATAATCTCAAAACTCAGTTCTAACTCTTACATTTCCAGACACTCAAATAACACTGAATTTGCCAGCCTCTCCACTCTGGATGCACTTGGCAGAGAAAATGAGCTCTCACAGCATTTTGGCATCTACTTTTTCCTCTCCCCATATGAAACAGCACTGAATACAGTGTCCTATCCTTTCTCTCATATTACTTTATTTCTTCTTTCTAAGCTTTCCTGGAGGATGTTCCTGTCTCCCTTGTCCCGCATTATCTAGTATTGCTATGTCTTTAGTGTCAGCAGAAGTGAACCATGTATATTTCTCCTTGACTAAGGAATGGGAGAGTTGGATTATTTTTTCTAACACTCAAAGTTTCCAGAGTTACAAGCAGTGTTGGACAAGTTTACTCATGTTTCAGGACTTCATAATCAGTTCCTCCCTTCAGATAACAGATGGACCAACTATGGTGTTTATGAGTTTGTAAAGTTCTGGCACCAGGCTTTCGGCGTTAGAAACCAATGCCCATTCTGACTCACTGTCAGTTCATATGGATCAGTGGAAGAAAAATGCATTCACATGTTCTGGTTTGACGGAAAATAAAAATATTTTTTATAAGTGGATGTAATTGGTACTCCACCCAGACCCCTTTACAGACAGGTTCCCCCATCCTCCAGCTGCTAACATGTTACCCACAGGTTCCCCTTTCTCTGAGGAACTGCCCTTTGCCAGTGGGAGCCACCTTACCTGGAATGTTACTCCCCATCCCACCCTGGGCAGCAGGTAGGGTACAGAGACTTGGACCTTTGCCTCAAAGTGGCGCCAGTTATGTAGCATAACTCATGCTCTAGAGTTCCCAAGGGCTCTGGATGACGCTAGATGTTAGCTGAAACGCTGTCTTGCTCAGATCCTTCCGCAGCCCTACCCTGCTTACCTTTGTCCCTTTCTTTCAGAGAGTGCTTCCTCAATAAATTGTGTGTGTCCAAATTGCTATCTCAGGCTCTGCTTCTAGGGAATTTAGCCTAAAACATCTGTCTCTCAGGTTTAGAGGCTGATTAGATTTTGTCTTTTCTGCCTGGTTCTCTTTCCTCCCTCTTAAACAAATTGCTGAATTCACTGAATTCACAACTGAAGAGTAAGGATTTTTATTTTATTTACTAAATCTGCTTCTCTTTATTCTGTCAAGTCTTGACCTTTTTTCCTGATCTGGGGTGGTGATATTAATGAAGACTGAGAACAGGACCCTAGAGTGGGTGGGTAGGATTTTTTCAATTTCAGCTTTTCTTTTGTGGGGGAAAGATGTTTCTCTTGCAGACAACATCAGGGTTTTCTCCAGGAAGTTTCTCTCGGAACACCCATATTTCTAAGACCAATCTTCTTTCTTCCAACTCCCAAGGAAAAACTAGTAAATGAGTTTCAACTTCAGAAGCTAGATTTTGAATATCCTCAGAAATTTGGAATCTTTTTTTCAATATTCAAAAATCAATTATATTTCCAAATGCTAATGAAAATCTGGAAAACAAAATTTAAAAAACCATTTACAATGTACACACAACGTGAAATACCGAGGTATACATTTAACAAAATATATTTGTTTGTTTGCTGAAAATTACTAAACAATGATAAAAAAGACTCGATATGGTTAAATTTAAATTCGCTCCAAACAAATCTATAGGTTCAATTAAATCACAATCAAAATCATAGCAGGATATTTGTTAATCGAGGAAAGCTGGTTCAAAATGTATGTGGAAATGCAAAGGAGCCAAAATAGCCAAAACAACTTTGAAAAAGAGGCAAAAGTTGGAGGATTCACACTAGCTACAATCTTTGAATGGGAAAGATAAAGGGGTGTGGGCCATACCGTTCTTTGAAAAGTGTTGAATGTCTCTCAGTAGGAACAAAGAGCACCTCTGTCTCTGGCTTCCCTTATCTAAATATAGACGATTCCAGTTGATGCTGGGACCTATGATCTGGTAACTCAGGGGATCCTCCCTAACTTGAGGTCCAGAAACTACACATGTAAACTGTGCCATCACTGTGGAACAAGAGGAGACCAGGAGAAAAGTATCCTCAATGAAGGATATCACTTTAATCCATGTGGATTGGGGTATGAATCAGTTTCTTCATTTTAAAAAATCCAGTACTCTAGAATCTTCTCAGTGATTCTTTATTCTCCCAATTTTTGAAATCTTTTCTTTCTTAATTCATTTTTTAGGAATTGAAGACACTATTTAAGATCATATGACTCATGTACTGGATGAGTCTGAAAGGATCAAGTCCTCCATCCTGAGAAAAGCAGTTACAAATTACAGTTATATGCATATTTTCTGAAAATAAACAATCCCATGGTTCTCATAACTCTTATTAAACTTTTACATTTCCTGGAGCTTATAAGAAAAATCAGATGTGAGATCTTTTTTGCTTATATATAGACCCACTGGCATGCCTTCTTTTCATCATTAAATGGTAGATGATGAACACAGCATTCCTCATTGCCTCTCCCAGCCCTCATCGCTCTTCTCCCCATCCTTCTCACTCTTGGAAGAGTGACAAGCTGTTTTTGTTTGCCTGAGACAAGCCAGAGACTGTCCGCACTAAAACCAGGAAAGTTCAGGCAAACCAGGACAAGTTGGTCACCTTACTCTTTGGTGATTCTTCCTTTATTGCACTTCAGCAACCACACTGTTTGTATCTCTTAGAACTTGAGCCTCCCCACTCTGTCCCTGAAACTGTGTTCTCTTCATTCTCCTCTTCCTCTCAGAGTCATACTTCTATCATATAAGAAGGCACTCTTAACTCTGCCAAGTCCTTGAACATTCTTCATCTATTCTGGGCCATTGGTTTTTAAGTCCCATCCAAAGAATTCTTCACCTATCCCTAATAAAATGAGAAAAGTTATGCCAATATAGTCATGTTTTCATAAGACTAAATTTATTCAACTTTAGGACTGCTCTTTATGATTATGTCCTTTGTACATTTTTGTCATTAAAATGTACTCCGAGTGTAGGCTTTGGAGTCAGGCTGTCTGGGGAAAACCTTTGCTTGTTTGTAAAATAGAGCTGTAATCACACTTACCTATAATGTTGTGCTTGTATCTTACAAATAAGATAATGCATGTAAAGCACTTAGGCAACTTCCAGGCACATAGTAATTATTAATAAACAAGAGCACAGTTGTTTCCATGGTTACCTCCTCCTTAATGATTGCCAGGTTTATTACTATCATCATTTAATGTCCTTACTTTGCAAAATAAGTCAACCCTTTGTTAGTCTCTAAAAGTTTTATTTGAAGTATTCTATAAACTTCCAAGCCTATGAACCACAGCTCTGGTTGGTTATATGACATTTGTTCCCGATTGCCTGATAAGAGGTCTTTTACTGTCTCTTGTACTTATAATTCCAACTGGATTGTCATTTAGAGCTATGCTTCTCAAACTTTAATGTGCATATGAATCACCTGGGGATTTTATTAAAATACAGATTCTGATTCTGTGGGTCTAGGGTGGGGCCTGAGATTCTGCACTTCTGATAAGCTTCCGGGTGAAGGCAGTGCTGCTGCTCCAAGGATCTCCCCTTCAAGTGGCAAAAATTTAGAACACTTCCTTTCTTGACATTTGAATTATTCTGTGCTTTAGCATGCTCTATGGATTCATTATTATTATTATTATTATTATTGAAGTATAGTTGATTTACAATGTGTTAGTCTCTGATGTACAGCAAAGTGATTTAGATATATATAGATACAGATATATAGATATATTCTTTTTCAGATTCTTTTCCATCATGGTTTATTACAGGATATTGGATATAATTCCCCATGCTATACAGTAGGACCTTGATGTTTATCTATTTTATATGTAGAAGTTTTTATCTGTTAATCCCAAACTCCTAATTTATCCCTCCCCCACCCCCTTTCCCCTTTGGTAACCATAAATTTGTTTTTTATGTCTGTGAGTCTGTTTCTGTTTTGTAAATAAGTTCATTTGTATCATAGTTTAGATTCCACATATAAGTGTTATCATATGGTATTTGTCTTTCTCTTTCTGACTTCACTTAGTATGATAATCTCTAGGTCCATGCATGTTGCTGCAAATGGCATTACTTCATTCTTTTTTATGGCTGAATAATATTCTATTGTGTATATATATATATATATATATATATACACACCACATCTTCTTTATATCCATTCTTCTGTTGATGGACATTTACGTTTCTTCCATGTCTTGGCTATTGTGAATAGTGCTGCTATGAACATTGGGGTGCATGTATCTTTTTGAATTAGAGTTTTCTCCAGATATATGCCCAGGAGTGGGATTGTTGGATCATATGGTAGCTCTATTTTTAGGTTTTTGAGGAACCTCCTTACTGTTTGTTTTGAAAAGTGGAATTCCTTTTGTTCTCTGATCATGGTCTTGTCACTTGACAGTTTTACAGTGTGTGGTTGGGGGAAGTGGAGAGTAAAATGAGTGTTCCTCTTGCAACTGGTTTCCTGGAATAACAACTTAGATACATATGCAAAAAGATTAAAGTAACCAAACTCCCCTCACCTGGAGAATTGTCAACTGTGTTGGCTAGGCCTGAATGCCCTCATCACAGTTGCTCTGGATGGAGCCACCAATTCCAATGACCTGGGTGACCTTCTCTACATTGAATTTGGGAAAGGATTTGAGTACAGGACACAGCTCACTCTTGGGATGAGGGATCTTGGGAGCCGACTGTCAAAGCACCTGGTAAGTTATTCAGAAAAAGCTGGTGAGTTTAAACTTTCTATTTGTTTTGTATATAGACTTCATATTTAGACTTATGAATTTTAACTAATTTTGTTCATTTGGGAGTGAAGTCAGGCTTCTCTGATTTCATGCAAAGCCCAAATAAGAGGGTGTTTTGAAAGAAATGTAATATAGTAGAGAAATTTCAAAGCATGTTTCTTTTTGTTGTTGTTATTTATTTATTTATTGAAATATAGTTTATTTACAATGTTATATTAATTTCAGGTTACAGCAAAGTGATTCAGTTTTATATATATATATATATATTCTTTTCAGATTCTTTTCCCTTATAGGTTATTACAAAGTATTGAGTATAGTTCCCTGTGCTCTACAGTAGGTCCTTGTTGGTTATCTATTTTATATATAGTATGTATATGTTAATCTCAAACTCATAATTTATCCTTCCCCCCCAGTTTCCCCTTTGGTAACCATAAGTTTGTTTCCTATGTCTGAAAACATGTTTAATTTATATGCTTGGCAAAGAAGAAGAAGAAGAAACTAAATAGCACCTACAATCCTGCCCAAATTACAGTCAATAAACATAAGTGCCCAAGAGTATCTGACCAGTAGAGGTGACTCGGCTGCTCCCTCAGCCAGCCAGTTTTCACGTCACTTGCAGATCCTAAGTGCCGTGACTCACCACACTGAATATCATTCTTCTGTTTAAGATGTGTGTTTTCTATATAAAATGGATACCTAATAAGAGCCTGCTGTATAGTGCAGGACACTCTACCCTGAAGATTCTTTTCTATGGGGAAAGAATCTTAAAAGGAAAGGATATATGTATATGTATAACTGATTCACTTTGTTGTACACCTGAAACTAACACAACATTGTAAATCAACTCTACTCCAATAAAAATTTAAAAAAAAAAAAAGATGTGTGTTTTCTCTGCAACATGGCCTGTGAACGAGAGCTGAATCCATTGAGAGTTCAACTAAGAATAGAGCATCTCATCCAATTTTGGAAGAAAAACTAGTGATGTGATGATAGACCTCCTGTGATGTACTTTAGAATGAAAAGTTTTTTGAAGGTTGTCTTGACTGATGGAGATTTTTGCTATAAGATATATTTTTAGAACCTAACACCTAGATAAGATGCATCGCAATCCTATTTCTTTCAGAAACACACAAGAATTCAACTAGCTTGGTGAAATGTTACCAAGATATCTAGCACTATTTTCACCTTTAATGAATGGCTGATAATTTGTAATTTGCTTATAATTTATAAAATCTGTAATCAGCATATCAAGACACTTTCCAATAAGGTGCTAGCTCCTGCTACTTTCTGCCTATAGAGTTTGTATATTAGATATGTGAACAGTGTGTTCAGTGTAGTAATTATACAAAAATAATTACTTAGAGAATATGGAAGTTTTGTTGTAATTCTTTTCTACATGGGAAGACGGTGTCTACAAAAAAATTTTTGTGTCTACTACTCTTTGAAATGTGTAATTTCAAATTGGTAATTCATAGAGGGAGGAAGTTATTCTTCAAACAAGCCTATCACTTTTTAGATATCACATAAATGCAACACTGTATAAGAAAATTTTAATTTTAGAAATAGCCAGTTTTAATAGTAAAAGTTGATGTTGTACGATTTTAGTGATGCAAAGAAGATTGATATCATCTAACATGAAATCACATAATTCATTTTGTTGTTATTTGGTTTCACATATTTCAAGTTTTATTAGGTTTTCTGAGGTTTTCAGGGGAAAAAAACAGAGTTTTCTAATGTCAGAAAAAAAACATTATATAATAAGAAACAATTAAAGAGGGGAAGTTGCTAAGTGATTATAACAAAAGATTTTCATTTTTCATCACACTAGAATTTTGATAGGAAACTTCTCAGCACAAAGATTGATTCTACGCCACTAAGGCAAAGCATAGTATTTATTGCAAGCAGAATTTTTGTAAAAATAAGTCTTGTGGGTTAATTGTAAAAATGCAATGGAATATGTCAGTTTTTTAGGGGATGACTAACTAGGTGCAGGATGAAATTCACTCAAATTTTTTTGCCAAAAAAACATTTATTTTTGGCCAGACTATAAAATGTGACCAGAGTATAAAATCTCTTCACGTGCCCACCCTCTACAGCAAGTGCTTCTGAAATGTTGAACATGTAATTGGTGTTTTTGAAATCCTGTCCCATACAAACTGTTTTGGAAGTGTTGACCATTGAACTCTATGCCAAGCAGTGTGACACTGGACACTGTCTATATCTTCCGACATACAAAGATTTCACAAAACAGGAAAAGGAGAAAACAGCATGTATTCATTCTATTGAACAAAATATTAGGGGCAGAATTATATAAGGTAATTAACAATACCGTGGTCAGTGCTGGAATGGTGTGGGCACAGGAGATCTCATTAATAAATCAGTGTGCAATGAATTGGCCACGGCTAAACTGATGCCTTTTTGAGAACACAAAACGTCTTTGAGTTGATTCTGAATTCCTCGTATGGTGCAGATCACGAAAGATGAAAGGTAAAGAATGTCTCCTGCATCCTCTCCAGGGCACTGTCACTTGAGTTGTGAACAGGCTTCTCAGATCACATCCCTGAGCTTGTGTGGTGTGTGATTTGGGAAGCGATGCCACCAAATGTAATGTATTCCTACCCTCCTCAAGGTCAGTGTTGCAGAAAGGACATGCTGCTGTTTATTCTGCAAGTGCATTGGAGGAGATGGCACAGTGGGAGACCCTGGACCAGCAGGGAAAAAGGTGATTTTAGTTATGATCATGGCTTACTTTATTTGAATACAATATGTTTTTCAGACCCAAGTTTAGGTAGAAATAAGGGATGTTTTTAGTTTCTAGGTAGAAGCTCCTCTTCTTATATGTCATACTCCTCTTCTTATCATACTCCTCTTATATGTCAAATTAGATAGCTTTTTCTTGGCTTTCTAAATTGTATACTTTAAAAAACCTTCCTATATAAGTATCAAGAGAAAAACTGCAGAGATCATTGATTATCCAGTGTTCTGGCAGTGATGACCATGATGCAGAAAAACAAACTGTGATCTCTCATGATGAATAATGAAAACCTCCTGAATACTGACGAGTTATTTCAATTTCCATTTTTAATAGTAGCAAAGTAATTTAAATAAAGTAGGGAATAGGTTGTGCAGCCTGCTGAAAAGCTAGATTAGATCACCCTGTCATAGCAAGAGACACAGATGTTTCATTCAGCTCTAGCCAGACCAAAATGTTGCCAAGTAAAACAGGCCAAGCATAAAAACAATAACTAACAACAGATTTGTGTATTTCCTAACCCAAAGAAGTTGATGTATCCTTATGTAAAAATATGATTTGGGGCTTGAGGAAATGTTCAAATATGTATAAACATAATATGGGTGTGTTTAACAATTTCAATACTGCTTATTTACATGTGTGTTTGATTTTTTAATAATTTATAGATAGCACTCTAACTTTCAAATCACCATGGCTGTCTCTCTGAAGAAAGTTTTTGGACTAATTATTTCCTGAACGCTTTGATTTCATGTAAAGAGAATGATAGAATGTTTAAATTATTTATTTATTTATTTAATATTTATTTATTTAATATTTATTTATTTATTTGGTTGCACCGGGGCTTAGTTGCGGCAGGTGGGCTCCTTAGCTGTGGCATGCAGACTCTTAGTTGTGACATGCATGTGGGATCTAGTTCCCTGACCAGAGATCAAACCTGGACCCCCCTGCATTGGGAGCATGGAATCTTACCCACTGCACCAACAGGAAAGTCCCAAGAATGGTAGAATTTTTTTTTAAACAGGTCTCAGAAAAAAAAAAAAAAAATGGAAAGAAATGTGTGTGGTCTGTTTTATGTGTAGCATAAATCCTCAAAAAGAACTTTTTAATGAAAAGAGCTTAATTCTAGTCTGTCAGAGGCAAATATAGCTATATTCATTTGAATGCTTGTCTAGAAAAAAAAAACTCCAGCTCTATATATAACACCTGAGAGAGTTATGGAAAATATTATGATTCACACACACACACACACACACACACACACACACACACACACACACACACACACCCTTGAGTTATCTGGATACTTCTCTCAAAATTCCATTTATTTTTATTTGTATAAATGCAGCTTAGACTGTGGAGGGGGAACAATGTTTTTCAAACTCATACTATTCTACATACAGTAAAACTGTAAAGTTGAAGAATTTTGCTTGATTATCTCTGGTTTTGGTCTATGGAGTGCTAATGTATCCTTCCTTTCCTTATTTCCAGGGACCCCCAGGTTTTAAAGGCAGTGAAGGCTATCTGGGAGAGGAGGGCATTGCTGTAAGTCAAGGTTTATTCCAGCTCCATTTATTCCTAAGAACATATCTATAATATGAAATCATTTGTGTCAATTCAAAAGGAAGCAAGAAAAGTCAAGTTCTAAGGATTCGTAGGCAAAGTCTGAGGTCTTTCCTAATCTTCATCAGGCTTCTGGTGATCACAAGTGTTTTATTAACCTACTGTCTCCTCTTTGACTATCCACCAACATTGTATAATAAACTCAATGCAAAAGTTATCTTTTTCACTGAGGGAGTCAAATCACTGCCATTTCCCCCTTTCTGATCCATTTTGCATGAGTAAACCAACTCACCACACTGCTTATCAAAGACTTTGCCCTTTCTTGCCTCTGTTCATCCATCTATCTTTCCTTCCTTCCTTCATTCATTCCTTCCTTCCTTCTTTCCTTCCTTCCTTCCTTCCATCCATCCATTTAACAAGTGTATATTAAGCATCTTACAATTTACCACATTATTTTTCAAAGACCTCACTCATAAATGCACTCATTATTCATTTAACAAATATATAGTAAGGTGCATTACCATGTGCCAGGCACAGTGTCAGGCCCTAGAAATAAAAATAAAGAAAGAGAAGAAAAACTATGGCTCCTTTCTCAGGTAATTTCCAGACTAGTGGAAAGGCAAATGAGACATAGTAGTTCCAGTTGTTATACACAAGGACTCTACTAGAGGTATAATGCGGTGCAATGTGATAGAGTATGGCTGTGCAAATACCTAACAGTGTCAGGTAACAGCCCTGGTGACAGTTAGGGCTTGGGAGAGGAAGACTGTAGACAGGGGTTGATGCTTGGGCAGGCATCTGAAGGACAGATAGAACTTTCTCCAGGCAAAGTTTGTGGGAAGAACATTCTACTACAGGGAGAACAGTGTGATCAAGGGTGTGTAACTGAGAACTGTGTATTTGCAGAATAACATACGGTCAACATGGCCAGAAACCAGGACCATGAGAGGAGGTTATATGGCGAGCAAAACCCAGAGTACTGGGTGTCTTGAATACCCTGTGGAAGACTTAGAAGGTGTCTTCCAATTGATGGGCATCATTCAATGATGTTAAGCACAGGACTAAAAATGGTTAGGGTATGGGTTTAGAAAACATGATCAGGCAACATCACGGAGGATGATAAGGTAAGGATTACAGGTAGAAGTCTTGCAGTAGTAGGTGCAAGACAAAGAGGTCCCAATCTTAGTTTAGGGCAGTATGAATAGATATGTTAAGGAGGTTGAATGGACGTAACTTGGTGATGACTTGGAGAGAGAGATGCTGAGGATGACATCTTTGTTCCCAGCTCACAAGACTGCACAGACTGGTGGGGTTACCAAGACAAGGATTGCAGGAGCAGTTCTTGGTTTAAGAGAGAAAGAGAGAAGGGAGATGGAATTTGGTCTAGAAATCTGCCTCTTGCTTAGACCATAACTAGAGCATCCTGCTCTGATGTCTCACCAATTATTCATTATCTGTTCCTGGAATATCTCCTGAAATCTTGAGAATGCATTTCAGCAGCCAGTTGTTTGCATGTCTGTTTTATTTAGGTACTACCCCACCCTGGAAAGTATCTAGGTGGGATCCAACACAAACAGCTATCATCAGAGTGGCTTTGATTCACTTGCATTCTCAGTTTTTATAAGCATGAATTCTGGGTTGTAAGCCATGAGTTGTTGCAATTTTTTTTCCAACACAAAAATTGTCAAATTTCCAAGACAGATTCCAGATGACAACAGAAAAAGCTTACCTGAATATGTGCTCTTTCTCAGGGGGAAAGAGGAACCACCGGACCAATGGGAGAGCAAGGTACTAAAGGATGCTATGGTGCCAAAGGTCCTAAGGTAAGGGTCATGTAAGACACTGTGAAGTCTTCCCAACATTAATTCCTTCTTCCTACACTAACCCCTACTGTCCTTTCTATTTTCAGGGAAACAGGGGACTAAATGGACAGGAGGTATGGTACCAAACATCATTTATCTGCCCATCTGTTATCTGGAAATGTTTTTATTTTTGAGATGATTGACCAGTAGATTGCACAAATGAAGTTTCTGTTGACCTTCCTTTTTTATTGCTAACCACTTCATTTTGTTTACTCTTGCCTTTTATTGCAGGCAATGTATATTATTTGTTGACAGTTTCTGTGACTCAGCAATCTTTGATAGAACCCAGGGCCAGCCTAGCAAAGAGCCTGTATATGGAACATAAAATTAGACTTTTTGTTTGGTGTCTGGCTTCTTTCCACATAAATGCAATGCACTCTATTCTGATCACATCTGTCTTTTCAGGGAGAAGTTGGGGAAAGTGGAATTGATGGGTTAAATGGAGAACAGGTAGAACCTTCTCTTTGTACCATGAAGACCCTTCTGAGCTATTTCTCACTAGGAAAATGGGAATTTGAGTTTATTCTTCTCTGTTTTTTAGGGTGACCGTGGTCTTCCAGGAACAAAAGGAGAAAAAGGAGATGAAGGAGCCCAGGTAGGTATTCAATAAAGGGACAACATGAAAACTGTGCTGGGAATTAAAGGGGTGATTAACAGTAAAACAGCTACCCCAGTTATATCAGTCAGCTAGGGCCACAAAATTGCTTTGTGATGATCACAAGACCTCAGTCACATGCAACAATAAACATTTATTTCTTATGTGTCTGAGAAGTCCAGCTGATCAAGGCTGAGCATGGCTGACCTTCTCTCATGTCTCTCTAGGTTGGCTGGAGTCTTTGTTTCACTTGTCTCTTATCCTTCTTCTGGGACTAGAGAGCTGCCTGGCTATGTTGGCCATGACCTTTTCATGGCTGTGGCAGAAGGACAAGGGAACAAGTAGAAACACACAAGCTCTCTCAAGGCTTCTTGGGGCCTAGGCTTGGAGCTCTCATAGAGACATTTGCATCTCTCTCTGTTGGCCAGATCAAGTCACAGCCAAACTCAGGAGTAGGGAATCTTGCCCCACCACAGTTGGAAGGCACTGTAGAGTTTCACAGCAAAGGGAATAGATACACAGAAAAGTGAAGAACTGGGGGTAATCTTGAAAAGCAGCTACCATACTAAGAACAGTCACAGGGTGTTGGTGAGAGCCTTGGGGTTGGCAGCACTCTGAAGGTGTCTGTCACCCCTTTCCATTTGGAAAAAATCTCAGCAGCAGCCATACTTCCACCATCCACTTTATCTGTCTTGAGAGTGTGAACAGCTGAGTCAAGAACCCACTTTCTAGCAGATGCAACCCCTTTCGGGAAAATGGATAATCTCTCTGAATCTCAGCTGCCTCATCAAAAGAAAGATAAAAAGCAATACCTGGCGCATAAAGTGGTTGTAAAAACTGAACAAGACAACAAATGTGTCTGGAACACAGCGTTCACCACTGTGGCAAATACTTGAGGTCAATTTTAAATTATTTGTACGATGCCTGAAACTATCAGTTGTTCCTCTTTCTAGTCTCAAAGTAACTTTAGCAGGAAAATATTTAATAATTCAAATCAGGGAGAAGATAAGCTCTTTGTTTTTACTAATGTTATCTAAAATTCTTATCTTGTCCTTCTTCTGTTTTGTGTTAACTTTAGGGAATCCCAGGAGAGAGAGGGATTCCTGGCGACCATGGAGCAAAGGGCCTGTGCGGAGACCCTGTAAGTGCTGGGACTGCAGGGCTGCAAACTAACGTCACATCAGGGCTTGTTTCCCATCAGCACTTCTGATAGGGAAAGAGAGCCCACTTGAAGGTACTACAATAGCAGTCCTGAAATGAAACAATCAGGGGCACAATTGTTTAGAATTTTAAAAGTAGGTCTCTTGTTCCTGATCCTATTTATATACAGGATGAGTATGGATGGTGAGAAGACCTTACACATTGTTTGCATATGTATTTTTTGAGACTACATATTCAGAACTGTCCTTTTGCTTCAGAGCTATGAAGGAATTCTCCATTCCATTATCTTCCTCTGGGTATCTCGAAATATGGACAGAATGAAAGAAACAAAGCCATCTCTTTTTTTCTATTCCCCAAGAGTCTTTCTCAATTAAAAATATTAGCTTCATTTCCTTGAGTCCAAGCCAGCTAAAAGTACATTAAGCAAAACTTATGACCCAGAAACACCTGCTCTCATGGGGGTGCAACCCAGTTGAGTAGGCATGACCTACACTGAAAGAAGCAGGACCCACACGTACCTAGGGGATATGCCGAGTCCAATTAGACCTCAGTACTACAGGACTTTGATCACCATGCTCACACATCAGTCTCCAAAACCTTAATGAATTAGGATTTAGCATTTTTTAAAACATTTATTAAAGTTTTAGAAATTGAGATATATTTGCATGTACAATGTTATATACATATAACATTGTGTAAGTTTAAGTATATAGCGGGTTGGTTTGATACATTTATATATTAGGATTATCACCATAGTGTTAGCTAAGTCCTTTAACATGTCACATAATTATCATTTCTTTTTTCTGGTGAGAACATGTCAGATCTAGTCTTTTAGCATCTTTGAAGTATATGATACAGTATTGCTATCTATAATCACCAAGCTATTTGTTAAATCTCTCAAACTTCTTGTTAAGCTGTAACATGCATCAGAAAAGTACACAAATTATAAATGCATAGCTTGATGAATATAAATACACCTGTGCACTCACCACTCAGGTAAAGAAATGGAACATTAGACAACAGTAGAGCATCCCAGAAACCCCCTCAGGTCTACTCCAGTCACTACCAGCCCTCCCTAAACTAATCATTGTCACAGGACCATAAATTAGTTTTGCCTGCTATTGAACTTTTCAGTGGAATCATATAGGATACACTCTTCAGTTTCTGGCTTCTTTTGCTCAAGTATGTGCTTGTGAGATGAATCCATGTTGTGAATATCAGTAGTTCATTCAATATCATTGCTGTATAATATTCCATTGTGTGAATATATCGTGATCTATTTCTCCATTCTGCTATTGATAGATATTTGAGTTGTTCCCAGATATTGCTTTTATGAATAGTGTTGCTATGAACATTCTTGTACGTGTCTTTTGTACACATTTCTGTTGGGTCTATACTTTAAGAGTAGAAAGTCTGGATGATAACTTGTACACCTATATTCAGCTTCTTTACAGCCAAACAGTTTTCCAAAAATTTTGTACTAATTTACAGTCTCGCCATCAATGTACCAGAGCAGTGTACCACACTCATCAGAAAGCCTAAAATTTATAAAACTGACAATACCAAGTGCTGGTAAGGATGTAAGGCAACTGGGAATGTCACAGGACTTTGTCTTTAATAACTCCTCCTCCAGTATACAGTGGGTTGATCAGAGAATGAATTTGGTACAAAATATATTGACAAATACTAATGTTATGTATGCATTGAAGATAACTTTATTTAGAAAGGAGAGGAATTTGCACTTGAAGACAACATTGTTTACTAAGTGACATCTGATAATAATCTGGTGACCTGAGAGTTTCAAGCAACTTCAAAGTGTCTAATCAGAAACAAAAATCTATCCACAAATAAGGATAATTAAGAAATAGTAGTTTAAACACAAAGACATTTCAGTCATTGGTATATGATGGCTAAAAATTCACTTGGAGTAGTGCCATAAAATTTTAATTCACTTTAATCAGAATTCCCCCTAGTTGTCTGGATGATTGTGTAACACCTTTAAAAGAATCCAAATAATGTAAAAACATTTTTATCTAAAGAGAACAGTTCTATGACTTTGAGATGGCTGAAAATTCAACCCACTGGATCTTCCCTGTGATGTGTTGCCACTATATACTTACTTCAGATGGTTTTTCAATTCATAACTCTTCCCAGACACTTTGGAATATACATCTCAAATCAAAGACAAGTCTGTGCTTTTTTCTGTGTGTTTTTTGGTGGATTACCATTGCAGAAAAAAATTGGGGACAACAAGGGTGATAGAATAAATAGAGCATGTGCAAACGGCACAAATTCATGAAAATCTGTGCTTATTCAGAGAGAATTTTTGATCACGTAAAAGCTAGTTTGTTTGTTTGAAATTTCCCATTTTGACCTAAATTTTTAAATTTATTTTTAATGTATTTTATTGAATTATAGTTGATTTATAATGTGTTACTTTCTGCTGTACAGAAAAGTGATTTTTATGTATATATTATTTTATATATATATACACACACATATATATATACACACACACACATTCTTTTTCATATTCTTTTGCATTATGGTTTGTCACAGGATATTGAATATAGTTCCCTGTGCTATACAGTAGAACTCTGTTGTTTATCCATTCTGTATATAATAGCTTGCATCTGCCAATTCCAGACTCCCACTCCATCCTCCGCCAGCACGACCAGCCCACCCCACCCCTGCCACTTGGCAAGCACAAGTCTGTTCTCTATGTCTGTGAGTCTGTTTCTGTTTCATAGATAAGTTCATTTGTATCATAGTTTAGATTCCACATATAAATGGTATCATATGATATTTGTCTTTTTCTTTCTGACTTACTTTACTTAGTATGATAACCTCTAGGTCTATCCATGTTGCTGCAAATGGCATTATTTCATTCTCTTTTATGACTGAGTGGTTATTCCATTGTATATATATCTTTACATATAGAACATATATATTCTTTATCCATTCATCTGTAGATAGACATTTAGGTTACTTCCACGTCTTTGCTATTATAAAGAGTGCCACAATGAACATTGGGGTGCATGTATCTTTTTGAATTATGCCTGATTTATGCCCAGGAGTGGGATTTCAGGATCATATGGCAACTGTATTTTTAGTTTCTGTGGAGCCTCCACACTGTTCTCCATAGTGGCTGCACCAGTTTACATTCCCACCAACAGTGTAGGAGGCTTCCCTTTTCTCCACACCCTCTCCAGCATTTGTTATTTGTAGACTTTTTAATGATGGTCATTCTGACCAGTGTGAGGTGGTACCTCATTGTATTTTTGATTTGCATTTCTCTAATAATTAGCAATGTTGAACATCTTTTCATGTGCCTGTTGGCCATCTGTATGTCTTCTTTGGAGAAATGTCTATTTAGGTCTTCTGCCCATTTCCTGATTGGGTTGTTTGTTTCTTTGTTATTGAGTTGTATGAGCTATTGGTATATTTTGGAAATTAAGCCCTTGTCAGTTGCATCATTTGCAAATATTTTCTCCCAGTCCGTAGGCTTTCTTCTAATTTTGTCAATAGTTTCCTTTGCTGTGCAAAAGCTTATAAGTTTGATTAGGTTCCATTTGTTTATTTTTGCTTTTATTTCTATCGCCTTGGGAGGTGACCTAAGAAAGCATTTGTATGGTTAAATCTCATGTAATTTGGGGGGAAAAATGAGCTAGCTCATTTGTCTGAGCTACAGAGCTTAGTAAGGTTCATAATTCTAAAGCATATTTTTATTAGAAGCCCACGTTTAATCATAAATTTGTATTAGATGATGCTCTTTGGTCCAATTTCATAAAATTGGCCAGATCATATTCAGACTGACCACACAACTGGTCCATATAGAAAGTGAAACATTCTGCTCTGTACAATGTGCTGCTATATGATTTTTTATGTCATCTCTTCAATTAAATAGTGCAGAGTTGGACTATAGTAAGAAGTGTATACACCCAGTGAAAGAAAATTTTGGACTTTACCTTCCTTCTTCTTTCTCACTTTTCTCATGAAAATATAATTCTCTAATATTGTAATTTAGGCATATCTGCCTGGAAAACTTAACAAATATTTAAACTTAAGAGTAAAACAGAAGACATAAGAAAATAATCTTTGGCTTTACTATGTGGGGGAGAGAAATAATTATTCATGTAAGTTTTAGTGCTATCAGTTATAAAGTAAATTCTAAGCCCATCTTTTTCACTCTGTTAGCCTATAAGCTCTGTGAGTGTAGAAACTGCTTGTTTAAAAATCTTCTGAAGTATCTGGAACAATGCTGTGTCCCTGTTGGTGATCTCAAATTACTTATTGATTGATGAAGGTCATCTAGTCTACTATCAGCCAAACAGCCAGGCAGCTGGCTCTCAGCAGGACTGGATAATTGCCATTTTCTCTCCATTTACTAGAGCTTTGATGAGTTGACTGGCTCAACTGATCGTCCGTCCAGGCATCATGGCTGCTCTGTTTGTGGTCCTAACTACCCAAGATAGAAAGCTTTCAGTTTGGCCTGCCAAGGATAACATCCCATAACGTGTGCCTGTTTTCAATGAGTTCCTGCTGGAACATTTGTATAAATATTGAGAAAAACTCAAGATTACAGGATTTTCTGAAAATCAGAAAAGTAAGAATGAGCAAATGGGATTAGAAGGCAGCCAAGGACCCAGGAGGAGAAAGAGAGAGTGGGCGGCAGGTACAGTCCTCAGCGCTCTTCAGGGTCCTCTTGTTCTTGTGGTGGAACCCATTACAGACTTCGCCTTCAATATTACTCAGCCACAAAAAAGAATAAAATAATGTCATTTGCAGCAACATGGATGGACCTAGAGATTATCATACTAAGTGAAGTAAGTCAGACAGAGAAGACAAATATCATATGATATCACTTATATGAGGAATCTTTAAAAAAATGATACAAATGAATTTAGTTACATTTGACCCACAGACATATAAAACAAACTTATGGCTACCAAAGGAGAAAGGTGGGGGGATGGACAAATTAAGAGTTTGGGATTAACATATACACACTACTATATATAAAATAGATAACCAACAAAGACCTACTGTATAGCACAGAGAACTCTACTCAATATTTTGTAATAATCTATAAGGGAAAAGAATCTGAAAAAGAAGAGATATATATCTATATATAACTGAATCACTTTGCTGTACACCTGAAACTAACACACCAGTGTAAATCAACTATACTTCAATAAAAACAAAACAAAACAAAAAAATCTTTGCCTTCTCCCAAGGACTGGGGAGAGTAAAATCTACCAACCCTAGAGTACAAACTTGCTGAGGCCTCAAGAAAGAAAACCAGAAGTTAAGAGAAAGGTGGCAGTAGCGAGAAGGAAATACCTAAACACAAGTCATGTCACCTTTGCTTCCCTGGGCTCTGCCTTCCATCATGAGCTCTCACTTCAACCCCACACACTCATCTTAAGTCTTCTCTCTCCTCTGATAATGCAAAGCATGGGAGGAAAAGAAAACATTTGTAAACCATTTATAATTTAGCCTATTTCAACTTTCAAATGGGTTGACCTTCTCGTCACACACAAATTACATTTTTAAGGAAAAAATGTCAAAGCCTATCAAGTTTGCTCTTTATTTTCTATTTTTTAGGGAGTTCCTGGTTTTGACAGTAGCATAGAAGGACCCAAGGGCTTGAAAGGGGAACACGGAAGACAGGTAACTGTTTGGGCTTTTGGAAGTAAACATGTAATGATGTGACAACTGTAGGGCTCAGAGTTTTAGTGGTAGAATATGAAAGGCATATAAAGAATTTGGAATCAGAGTGAATATACTTGATACAGAAAAACTATTTTTAGGAGCAGAATTATCCTTTATTCCTCCTTATCTACTACCCTGGGATTTAAGACACATTCTCTTCTTCTGAATTTGGGGTGACTTTCTTCACCAAGCCATACCCCTGAGGTCTCAATTTATGAAAGCAAACATCTAAATTCTACCTTAAAATGTAAGGTAGTTGATAGAAAGCACTAGCAAAAAAGTTGTTGGCCTTCCCAGGATCCAGAGGACACATAGCCTAAAAAGATGTCATATTATACATAGTACATGATAAAAAAAGAACGAGATCAGGACTTCCCTGGTGACACAGTGGATAAGAATCCGCCTGCCAATGCAGAGGACATGGGTTCGATCCCTGGCCTGGGAAGATCCCACGTGCCACGAAGCAACCAAGCCTGTGCACCACAATTACTGAGCTTGCACTCTAGACCCCATGAGCCAGCCACAAGTACTGAAGCCTGCGATCCACAAGTACTGAAGCCCATATGCCTAGAGCCCATGCTCCACAACAAGAGAAGCCACCACAAGGAGAAGCCTGTGCACCACAACGAAGAATATCTCCCCTCGTCACAACTAGAGAAAGCACATGCGCAGCAACAAAGACCCAACACAGCCAAAAATGAATAAAATTAAATCTTTTTTAAAAAAAGAACAAGGACAAGATCTGGTAGATCTATTAATCTCATGAAATATGAGATTTTTTCCGAGTTTTAAAAAATAATTATCTGGAAAATGTGTGTCTCTGGATCTTCTTGGTAAGGAAGTTCTTTGATGACTCCATCTGTGGGAGAAGTCTGATTATGGTAGAAAGATCTTTGCTTTGGGAAAAGGCCTCAGCCATATTTCATGCTCTGTTCCTTACCAGCTCTGTGACCTCAAGGTACTCTCTGTAAGCCTCAATTTTCTCATCTTCAAAATAGGACAAATAGCCTACTTTTGAAGGGGATGGTGGGAGTTCGATGAGAGACCCTGCCACATCATAAACCTTCAGTAAATGTTACCTGCCATTTTTATTAAGTGATAAATGTAAGTCTTGTTATAGACTCATAATCATTCCCCCCTTTTCTACCTTGGAAAGACTTGTGTGTATTGTGAGATTTTACTCACGTTAGGGTGTTAATCTACACAGGTTAGCCAGACAGAGCAAGGATTCCAAAGGTAGAAATCCAAATGAGTTGTAGCCATCCCTGACACATGGATGGCAACACAGTGGGGACAGTTTGATTTAAATACTCTAACTTATAGCCCAAACACAAGTTAGACGGTGGTGATGAACAGATGAAGTCATATCCACAGAGAGATATGAGTTGTTACCAGTGGATTACAGCCACATCCCATAGGGAGGATAACTTTAATTGGTGTGTCCCCATCCACCCTCTCAGGAGGACAACAAGCCAATGTTGGAGCTCACATGTCAATGTTGTGTCATTATTGTCATACATCTGTCTGTTCCTTTGACAGGGAAGAAGAGGCTGGCCAGGCCCCCCTGGAACCCCAGGCTCCAGAAGAAAGACAGTAAGAACCCCCATAGACAAGTCAGCCCACTGAAGAGGAGCCTGTATTGGGATGAAATGGCTGATGGTGGGAGTGGGCAGGATGGTTCCACTGGGACTCATTAGTTTAGGGAAACTGACTTGGGACAGAGCTGGCAAAGGACTCCGGAAGGGCCCTGAAGCTGAGGCAGGAAGGTGCTGGCTGCAGGGGAAGTTACCAATCAGAGGAAAGAGCTGGGAAAAGAGAACACAAGAGCAGCCAACTAGGGGAAGAGCTGTCAAAGTTTGGCCTATTCACTAGGCCAGCTGAGGCTTAAAGTCCAAGACTCCACTCCTCTGCCCAGTTTTATGACTGCTTAGAACAGTCAGTCCTGGTGTGAGTCCTCTGTTCTTACTTCCATTTTCTCTGCCTCGCAAATAAGAGGAGTGTGTTCCAAGATATAAAAATATTTTCTTGGATGGACTACAATGTATGAGCTCCTGCTCAGAAAACAGAATGCATAATAAGTGCAATATATTAAACTGGTTTTTATTTCTGCTAAATTTTAAAATATATATATTTTACTGAGATATAATTGATAGATAATATTGTATTAGTTTCAGATGTACAACATAATGATTCCATATATATATATATATATATTATATATATATATATATATTACAAGATGACCACCATTCAGCTAGTAAGTCTAGTTAACATCCATCACCACACATAGTTATGAATTTTTTTCCTTGTGATGAAAACCTTTTAAGATCTACTCTCTTAGCAACTTTTAAATATACAATACAGTATTATTAACTATAGTTGCCATGCTGTATATTCCATCCCATGACATTTATTTTATAACTGGAAGTTTATACCTCTTGACCCCCTCCACCCATTTCACCCCCACCCCCATTACTCACCTCTGACAACCCCAAATCTCTATGAGTTTGGTTTATTGGGTTTTGTAAGATTCCACATATAAGTGAGCTCATAGGATATTTATCTTTCTCTGACTTATTTCACTTAGCATAATGCCTTCAAGGTCCATCTATGTTGTCACAAATGGCAAGATTTCCATCTTTTTAATGGCTGAATAATGTTCCAGTGTGTGTGTGTGTGTGTGTGTGTGTGTGTGTGTGTGTGTGTGTGTGTGTGTGTGTGTGTATCACTTTTTCTTTATTCATTCATGCATCAGTGGAGACCTAGGTTGCTTCCATGTTTTGGCTATTGTAAATAATGCTGCAATGAACATGGGGGTATATCGGGTATATCTTTTTGAGTTAGTGTTTTTGTTTCTTTGGATAAATACCCAGAAATGGAATTTCTGGATGATATAGTAGTTCTATGTTTAAATTTTTTGAGGAACTTCCACTGCTAAAAAAATTATATATAATATATGCCTATAAAAATATATCTGAGAGCAAAATTAAGTCACTTGCTTATGAAACCTTTTGGGGTCTTTTTCATTTGTTGTTATTTTTTTCACTAAGTACTTTTTTAAAAAGATTCTGTGCTTGACTTCTTGGAAAAGTACTGACATTATAAAAGAAAATCTTTATCCATTAAGAAGAGATAACTTTAATAAAATATACTTAAATGCCTGCACTGGGTTCTAAATTAGACCTGTCTCTTCTCATTGTGCAACATTTTCTTTCCATTCTTTATTTAGTTATCCAGCCTTTTCCAACTTCCTCCACCCCTCCCAAAATATAAATATATATATAATGTTTTAAAATTGAGCAAAAATAAAGAGTAGTTTAATACATTTCATTTATTATGCATTGTATTTTCAAAGTAGAAGTTCATAGAACCAGCTTTTATACTCCATCGGGAAAATATTTTTATGTCTTGGAACACTTGCAAGGCAGAGAAAATGGAAATAAGAACAGGAATTATGTTTAAAACGTGTAGAATTTAATTGTTGGGAAAGCCATTTTTAATGCATCTAAAGATTTAAAAAAACATTTGCTATTTATTTTACTTTCTGAAAGTGTGTAGCCAGTTTACATACCCCAGGAAAATATTTTGAACTTAAAGAATATCATCCCCAAAATCCTGGCATGGGAGATGTACTTTTCTTGTTTCATAGAGGTTATAATCCCTCTACAAGCTAAGGCAGTATCACCATGTATTATTTAAATCACACAATTCCTGAGAAATATGGCCCCTTCTTGTGTTATAGATTCCGCAGTGTCATTGAGTAAAAGTAGAATTCCAGCTAAAGATGGCACAGTCAAGGGGTTATTTAATACTACTCCCTTCTGTGCAACTCACCAAAAACAACAAAAGAAATTTAAAATAAATTAACAAAGAATGACCACAGCTGCAAGCCATGCATGGTGACAGTATTGGCCAACTATTTTATTTTTTAGAGGTTTTATTTTACTTTATTTTATTGAAATATCGTTGACTTACAATGTTGTGTTAATTTCTGCTGTACAGCAAAGTGATTCAGTTATACATATATACACATTCTTTTTCACATTCTTTTCCATTTTGGTTTATTACAGGATATTGAATATAGTTCCCTGTGCTATACATTAGCACCTTGTTGTTTACCCATTCTATATATAATAGTTTGCGTCTGCTAAACCCAAACTCCCAATCCATTCCTTCCCCACCCACCCTCCCACTTAGCAATCACAAGTCTATGCTATATGTCTGAGTCTATTTATGTTTCATAGATAAGTTCATTTATGTTCTATTTTAGATTCCACATATAAGTGATACCCTATGGTATTTTTCTCTTTCTGATTTACTTTACTTAATATGATAATCTCTAGGTCCATCCATGTAGCTGCAAATGGCATTACTTCATTCTTTTTTATGGCTGAGTAATATTCCATGGTACACATATACCACATCTTCTTTATCCATTCATCTGTCGATGGATGTTTAGGTTGCTTCCATGTCTTGGCTATTATGAATGGTGCTTCTATGAACATAGAGGTGCATGTGTCTTTTCTTTTGTCTGGATATATGCCCAGGAGTGGGATTGCTGGATCATATATGGCAACTGTATTTCTAATTTTCTGAGGAACCTCCATACTGTTCTCCATAGTGGCTGCACCAACTTACATTCCCACCAACAGTGTAGGAGGGTTCCCTTTTCTCCACACCCTCTTAGCATTTGTTATTTGTAGACTTTTTAATAATGGCCATTCTGACCTATGTGAGGTGATATACATCATTGTAGTTTTGATTTGACTTTCTCTAATGATTAGTGTTGTTGAGCATCTTTTCATGTTTGACTAACTGTTTTAAAATCTGGATCCTAATAAGGCAGGCTTTGGAAGCTGACGCATACCAACTCAAACCTGAATCAGGGATCAGATGTATCTAAAAGTAGCTGCTCTAGTCCTGAAAAAGCTGATGAACAAAATCCATGGGTACTGTAGATTTTGAGAAGATATGGGAGTATACTGATACAAACACGGTTTAGCAGAGGAGGCAGAAATAATGAGAAACTGAAGACTATTCCATTTTTTAAATTACAACTTAGTAGCCTAGGCCAGGGAGGCTGCAAAGACAGAAGAAACAATGACGGTTACAACTCAAAGAAACTATGACTTAAGGGGCTTTGTGTGAATTCATGTCTCTTAAAGGCCAAAATTTGAAGGAAGAGGTAGCCATAAGTAAAAGAAATAATTCACAACGACAAAGTGTTTGAAACAACATATCTGTACCAAGTTTACTGTCACAAGTCCAGATACACCCCATAGTTATTCAGTAAATGGGTGGCCCTATTCAAAAGTGATTAATAATCAGAAATATCAATAGGCTTTATTATTAATTAATTGGATGATTATTAATCAGGACCTATGTATAGAAATTGCAAGAGAAAAGGAGGAAAACTACATGAGCAAAGGACAGATAAACCCTCACTAGAAGAGGACATATTCAAGGATAAAGAAGAATAACTCTGGCAAATAGTTCTCCAAAAAAAATAAGACAAATGATTGCTCTAAGAGTCTAAAGATCTGACAAGACAATAGAAAGTGAAGAAAGCAAACTGGTAGTGCTTGGGGAGCAATGGAAAAGGAAATACATGTAAAACTATGATATATTAGAAGCAACAAAAAGTTAGAAAAAGGATGACTGAAAATATATCCAGGCATATGGTAATCAAGAAGCCACAAAATCAGTGCTAGAGATGGAATATTGACAATGGAGAGCCAATAAATGTACAATTTGTGTTATTAAACACACCAAATGTAATGTAAAAAATTTCAAAAATGTAATAAAAGATAACTTCTTGAAACAGACTCAAATATGCAGAAAGAAAAGGCATACTCTGACTCAGAAAAAAACACTGATACAAAAATATCAACACTGAGTCACATTGCAGTGAAATTCCCAAACTTATTATAGAAAAGAAGAATCGAGAATTTCCAAGCAGTAAAGATAGAAAACTCAGTCTGTTTTCAGCCTTCTCAAAATTCAGGGCCAATAGGGAGCAGTACAATGGCTACAGAGTTCTGATGGAAATTAAGTGGTCCAAGATCTTTATACCTACCTAAGATGTCCTTTAAGCATATAAAGTAATCAATATGATCAAGCCTTCAAAATTTCAAGCAATATAACCCCTATGATCCTTTGTGTAGAAATAAGACTAAACCATAGAAATAATGATTACAGGAAAAAATGTAAATGTTATACATTTGACCATCTAAAAACCATATGCAAATAGAAAAGTGGGAAAAGGTATGGGGAAAGTTCCAAAATACTATGTCCTCATCTTTCATTGCAAGGAGTCAATGTCTAAACATCATCATAAGCTAAAATATGTATCACAAACATACCCTAACCTCCTAATTTTTAAATTTTTTAAAATAATCATTCTTTCCTCTTTGAGAATTATATATCTCTTACTGTCAAGAAATATTACCACCTCACATTTCCAGTTCTTTGTTTTGTTTTTTTCTTTTATTAAAAACAAGTGAAAGACGCAGAGAACAAACGTTTATTGATAGTGTTTCAAACACTGTGACAGTGATCCAGAGAAAGATTTTGGATGTAAAAACAAATTCCATATCCCTTACTTTGCCTGAATATAGGGTTGCATTCAGTTTCTCCTACCACAACTGGATGTATCCACCTAAAGCCCAAGTCTAAGCACATACACTTCCTGCTCCAAGAAACCCCGTGGTTTCTGTTAAATGGAGTATGAACCCTTCAGCCTACTATTTTCAGCCTAGTAACCCTGTTACTCCCCTTTTCTCTCACCTTTGACCCAGACTATCAAATACTCTTCCTAGTTTCCAGCCTCTACTTCATTACTTAGGCTGTAGTCTCTGTTAGAAAGACTTCTTTCATCCTCTACCTGTAAAACTCCTACACATCCTGTGAAACCCATCTCAAAAATCTCTTTCTTGAGGAAGAATTTCCTGATTTGACCAAGTGGATATGACTGCTTTTTTTGAAACCCATATTTCTTTGTTTTTTAATTTATTTTATTGAAGTATATTTGATTTACAATGTTATGTTAATTTCTGCTGTGCAGAAAAGTGATTCAGATATATATATATATACATATACATATACATATGGTCTTTTTCCTTATGGTTTATAACAGGATATTGAATATAGCTCCCCATGCTATACAGTAGGACCTTGTTGTCTACCAATTCAATATACAATAGTTTGTGTCTGCTAATCCCAAACTTCCAATCCATCCTCCCCCCACCTGCCCTCCCTCTTGGCAACCACAAGTCTGTTCTCTATGTCTGTGAGTCTGATTGTTTCATAGATATGTTCATTTGTCTCCAATTTTAGATTCCACATGTGGAATCTTCTTTCTTCTTTCTCTTTCTAACTTACTTTACTTAATATGATAATATCTAGGTCCATCCATGTTGCTGAAAATGGCATTATTTCATTCTTTTTTTATGGCTGAGCAATATTCCATTGTATATATGTGCCACAGCTTCTTTATCCATTCATCTGTTAATAGACATTTAGGTTGCTTCCATGTCTTGGCTATTATGAACAGTACTGCTATGAACTTAGGGGTGCATGTATCTTTTTGAAGTATAGTTTTGTCTGGATATATGCCCAGGAGTGGGATTGCTGGATCATATGACAACTCTATTTTTAGTTTTTTGAGAAACCTCTCCATAGTGGCTGCACCAATTTACATTCCCACCAACAGTGTAGGATGGTACGTTTTCTCCACACCCTCTCCAGCATTTATTTGTAGATTTTTTAATGATGGCCTTTCTGACCAGTGTTAGGTGGTACCTCATTGTAATTTTGATTTGCATTCTCTAATAATTAGCAATGTTGAGCGTCTTTTCATGTGCCTGTTGGCCATCTGGATGTCTTCTTTGGAGAAATGTCTATTTAGATCTTCTGCCCATTTTTCGATTGGGAGAAACCCATAATTCTGTCTTCCCCTTTCTTATGCTGTTTGATGTATTCTGCCTCATAAATATTTGTAATATTTATCTCCTCCCCACTAACCCACAGAGTGAGGGTCCTCTGAGGTCAAGAACTGTGTGTCATATTTATGTTCCTGTGGTTCCCGTCCTATATGCTATGTGGATAGTAGATCTTGGGTATATATTTCTCTGAATGAAACTGCAGTGAATTGAACTAGAAAAGATAAACCCTTGTGTTAAAAGAGTAGAGAGAGCTGCTCTTCATCCCTCTGATAGGGAGGTTTAGACTTTCATCTCAAGATAACTCTTCAGGTTTTAAAGAAATAGATCTCCAACCATTTCCCCAGACACATAGTCTATTTCTGAAATAACAATAGATTTTGACTGAAATATGATTAGAAGAATTTAAAGTCCACAATACTGACCTCACATAGAAATTTGACCTGAATATCTCAAATTTCCATCAAGAAAATGTTGTCTGATATTTATTGAATTTTGTAAATCCTGGATGTTATAACCTTACTGAGAGATCCTAAGTTAGACAATAAAATATCTTTGTCTCTTGATTCCCAGATTTATGAAATATTGATCTAGTAGGAAAAATCCATTTTGTCTAACCATTTTTTTGATTGAATATTTTATTAACATATTGAATTGAGTAACTCTTGAATACTTAAGATGATTCTTTCTTTTTTGACAGGTAAGCATATTTGGCTTCTTGAAGGGGAGGGAGATAAAATTAGTTTGGCTATTGTTAGCTTCTGAAATTAATCTATAATAAAGTTCGTAAAGCTAATTCTCTCAATGTTTCCTCTGGCTTCCTGCCTTTTGGCCACTTCTACTTCTGATTTCTGGCTTACTTGGTAGTACATGGGAAAAATGAAAAGAAATACAATTCAAATCAGCCAATTTTGGTGCTTGTGACCAGTTCTAGTAGTAATTTAGTGGAGGAAAATTATTGACCACAGTCTATTCTCACAAGTATTTATAGATTTACATTATCTATAGTTTTAATTACCTATTGCCCGAGGATAGAAATTCAGAGTTGGCAACATTTTGCTTTCATGGTGAAGTGGATAATTTAAAGCAATAAGTGGGAATTTTTCTTTTAATGTCAGTGCTTTAAGGTGTCCATTACTAATTTAAATTAAACATAAAAAGCATTTTTTTCAGAGTTAAAGATATCTACCTTTTTTTTCCTATTGTAGGCAGTTCATGGCCAGAGGGGACATACAGGCCCACAGGTACAGTAATTTTTATTTTTCTTAAATGCAAATGATAAATATTCTGTGTCCAGTCAAGGAGCCTGAATAAAGACTCTGGAAAGTCTCTTCCAAGCCTAAATTTCTTTTGCTTTTTGATAATAAGAATTGTGGAATCAAATTTTGAAAAACTTTTAGACTACAATTTAAAGAATTCAAACCTTAAAAGAAAATTAAAATTTGGGCACTTTAATCAAAAACTCTAAAAATTAAAGATAAGAGACAATACTTGGCCCAATTATCATTAAATTTAACTTTGTCTGGATTTCAAGTATTGATGCAAACTCTAGTAATTCAGTGGGTGATCTTTCTTTTAGATTTTTGTTCAGTTAACTCTGAACCTTATAATTTGCACAAACCCCTTTTTAACCGAGAGTACAATAAAACCTTAATACAAATTAGATAATCTGAATGTTTTGTTCAAAAGTTGACCATACCAACTGTCATATCATATCCCCTTTGTACATATTGGTGATAAATATATCATGAATAAATAAATAATAAATACATGAAACTGCAATATTTTTGAAAGAGCAGTGACTAAGAATTTTACAAAATTGAGGAACCACACATCTTCAGATTGAAAATACAATGAGGATAAATAACAAATCCACTCACAATCACATCATGGTAAAACTCCAGAATGTTAAGAAAACATCTTAAACACTACCAGAGAGAAAAGACACTTTTACCCATGACAGGAATAACCAATTAGATTGCAGCAGGCTTCTGTTCAACAATAATACATGCCAAAAAACAACAAAGTAATGTTTGCAGGTGCAGAAGAAAAATAACTGTTAACCTAGAATTTTATATCTAGTTAAACTATGAATGAATGTAAAACAGACATCTTCAGATAGACAAAGACTAAGAATTTACCATCCACGGATGTTACACACACACACACACACACACACACACACACTTTTTTCAAGGTTAGACTGCAACAAAACGGAGAGCAAATCCAGAAAAATGGCATGAAATGAATGAAATGAGATTGGGAAGAGAAAGTGTTGAGAAATTTCCTCTTTGTGATTTCTAGGAAAAGCATCAGTGAGGGACATTTAATCTCATCTAACCACTGAGGTGTAAACTTAGGCCATCCAATAGTCTAAATTAAATTTTTTAATCTTATTTGGAATTCTTATCTGTGGCAGAGTTCAAGAGCAATATGAAGGGAATGCTCAACTTTTGGTCCCTAGATATTCAATCTGTTTGAATATAAATACAGTGTAAGATGCCTGGAGATTTTTTAAGAAAATGTGGAGTAAATTGTTTGTTTTCAGGACAACACCCAAGTTTGATACAGTATATAAAAAGTATTAAAGGAAAAGAAGGAATGTGTGTGTGTGTGTGTGTGTGCGCACATGCATGTGTATAAAGAATGAAAGCCAATACACCAACGTATTAGCTGTGGTTATCTCAGATTGATGAGATTATAGAAGATTTTTATTTCCCTTCTTGTATTTACCTTTATTTTTCATATTTTTTGCAAAGATTCTGCACTGCCATTGTGATTGGAAAAATATTTAGAATCTTGCACATAAAGAAGACAAAATTTCTCAGGAAACGATGTTAACAGTTTGATTTCTCTCTCCTCACAGGGGAAAACAGGCATCCCAGGCCCAGATGGACTTGCGGGGTCACTGGGACTTAAGGGTCCTCAGGTACATATCAAGACTAATTAGGCTTTGAAAAAATGGTTCTGAAGAACCTAGAGGCAGGACAGGAATAAAGACACAGATGTAGAGAATGGACTTGATAGCTAGTGGGAAGCAGCCGCATAACACAGGGAGATCAGCTCGGTGCTTTGTGACCACCTAGAGGCGTGGGATAGGGAGGGTGGGAGGGAGACACAAGAGGGAGGAGATATGGGGATATATGTATATGTAAAGCTGATGCACTTTGTTATACAGCAGAAACTAACACACTATTGTAAAGCAATTATACTCCAATAAAGATGTTCAAAAAAAAAAAAAAAATGACTAGTCAGGCTTTGAGAACAGAAAGAAGAATCTGAAGCCTTGATAGAATACCTCCAACCCCCTTGCAGAAGTACAGATGTTTCAAGTGTTTTCAGGGTAATAAAGTAAGGAAGCAACACAGTCTTGACTTGTACAGCATTTGGTCTCCTTTATCTGAGTTTTGTCCCAGTCAAGAGGTGGAAAGGGAATGAACACGCTGGGTAGTGGTCCTTGTGCTGGCTAGTCCAGGACAGGGTCCAGGTTGGCTAGTGCATCCTAAAGAGACAAGCCAAGGAAAATACTGAGCCTCAAAACTGGAAATTTTGGTCAGTTTAGCACAGTAAGAGCTCAGTGTTATATATCTGGATGCCTGCGATGTAGAAAAAGTTGACTCTAGCCTAGGAAAGAATTGTTCCAAATAGAGCTGAGGTCTTCAGTGCGGTTATCTATAGTCATCTTTCTAGCTCACTTCTCCAGGGAGCTGCCTCGAGCACTTTTTCCTTTGCAAAGAGCAAGCCATGCTTGGCTCTTACCCTGATTACATGAGGGGAAAGGAAGCATGTGCCAGAGAGAGCAAAATGTAGCCTAAAATAATCATGAGAAGGGAAGAGAAGTCCTCAGAAATGCTGAGATGAAAGAAAGGTCATATATAAGAAAGTTAGAACATTTTTTTCTCTCCAAACTTTTACTTTTGAAATGTTGAGAAGTAAATTTGCTCTTTGGCAAATGCAGGACAAGCAATGGTCCTGCAATTTTTCAAAGTTTTAGTTCATGTAGCTAAAAAAAATTGAAGTAACTATTATATGTTAACAGCCTGCTGCACTGAAGTTGGGCAAAATATCCTTAGACATCAGATGAGAAACTTAATCCACATTTTACCAAGATTTCAGAGTAGTAAACAGTCTGCCCCTGGGACCTCTTTCTCTTTCTGACTCGATGGCTTTTCTTTGTCTTACTTGCCAGCCGAGGAGTGTTCACTTTTCTTATGTTCAAGTGAGAAATATTTGCCACTGGGATCGTGGGGAAGCATTTCAATAGATTGGCTGGCTTTACTTCATACTAAAGAAGTAATACTACATCTCTTCTTTCATTTTATAAACTCTTACTTTTTTATGACATAATTTAAAAGGAGATGCAAAAACCAAACACAGCATGAAGGTTCCTCTGCATAACATATGAAGCCAAAGTTAATAGGCAACATAATATTACAGAAGTAGAATTATCTAAATTTCATCTTACCATGTGCCATGTCTTATTTATGACCAGTATTCAGTGTGGTCATTAAATAGAAAATCCACTTAGTTATCCCAGTTTCCGATTTACATAAGTAAGGATTATTTTTTTAATGTAAGAAATACATTTATTTTGAGTACAAACATGCTTAGGATAATTAGAAAGCAATACTGGAAATTTCAGCTGTTCAGTATTTCTTCATTTTGACTACAAATGCCCAACCATTTAAGGGCTAGATTGGACCCTGTATCCTTGCAGAGAGGGAGAGCTCGACCGATCAAGACAGAACCAAAACCATGAGTGAAGTTCTCTTTCCAATTTCTGTCCATGTTACTGACTTAGCATTTCCATTTTTAATATTCAGGTTAATAATCTAGTGTTCTCTTTTAGAAAGAGAATAATGCTTTAATTCTCTGTTGTAGGGCCCAAGAGGAGAGGCTGGTATGAAAGGAGAAAAAGGAAGTCTGGGAAGTAAAGGTCCCCAGGTATGTAATGAGAGACAGTGACTGCATCTGGCTTTGATCTTGGCTTGAATATGGATGTCCTTATTGTTTCCTCCCTGCAGATGGAGTTATCTACTGCCAGTGAACCAGCAAAGTGTATGAAGTTTGACTTTGGGGGTCGATGTGGTTGCCACATCACATTCTGTTCCTTACCTTGCAGAGTGGGTGTCGTTATGTCAGAATCAGACACAGAGTTAGAAGATGGCAGCTCAGCCATTACTATGAGGTTAAGAATTCCTCCTCTATGTAAATCAGGTCATGTGACTTCCTTATCCCCATCCTCAGGGGCTTCCCTTTGCACCCAGAATACAACATACTTCTGTGGTTCTCAACTAACCACACATGAGAATCTCCCAGGATGACTGTAAAACATTCTACCACCTGGAACCCTCCCTAGACCAATTAAATCTTAATTCTCTCCAGGTGGTTCTAATATACACATCCAGCATTGGGAATGAACTGTCCAATATCAGCACTTCTCTACCTTCAAAGTGCATAATAATCACATAGAGAACTTGTTAAAAATGCAGATTCTGGGGACTTCCCTGGTGACTCAGTGGTTACGAATCTGCCTGCCAATGCAGGGGACATGGGTTCGAGCTCTGGTCTGGGAATATCCCACATGCTGTGGAGCAACTAAGCCAATGTGCCACAACTACTGAGCCTGCGCTCTAGAGCCCACGAGCCACAACAACTGAGCCCACATGCCACAACTACTGAAGCCCACGCACCTAGGGGCCGTGCTCCACAACAAGGGAAGACACCACAATGAAAAGCCCACACACCACAACGAAGACCCAACATGACCATAGATAAATAAATAAAATTATTTTTTTAAATGCAGATTCTGACTGAGTAGTTGTGGGATGGGGCTTGAGATGTGACACTTCCATCAAGCTCCTAGGTGATGCTGATGCTGCTGGTCCCCAGACGACACTCTGAGTAGCAAGTCCCTATACATGATCTGGTCCTTGACTACCTGCTATCATAGAATATACTTATTTGCTTAGCTGTGTGTCTTCCCTTCTAGACTGTAAGCTCTGTGAGGGCTAGGACTTTGTCCCAGAGCCCAGAATAAGAGTGCTTCCATACACATTTCTATAATGAATTAATCAGTAAATGAATGAATGAGTCTCAGTTGGGACTTGTGCTCTGGGCTAACATGAAGATAAAGGGAATCCATTACTTTGTGTCCATTAGTTAAACTGGGCAGTGGTCCAATGCTTAAGTGGATATGTTCATCATCAAAATTTTTTAGAAGCTATTTGCATGAACTTGTATCTCATGACACAATATTTTAAAGCATATTAATTCCTGCTCATAATGATATTCCTTCCTAATTTTGATAAATGTGCCCCCTTCAAAATGCATGAAAACTTTAACATTTCATGTAGGACTAAACTGATGAAATGTAGCTATTTTGGATTCACATCCTTGAATCATTGCTGGCACCACAAATCGGGATTTAAAAAAACAAAACAAAACAGTAAGTGCCAAAGGAAACATATATATGGTGATTACCTCATCTGTTTATATGAAATATTGAGATATAAAAGGTTTGAAATCCAAAGAGCTTGGTAATTCCCTTGCTTTAGAATCCAAAATTGTATCCAAGTGGATATTACTCAAATAAGGTATTCCACTTGCCATGTAGCATACTTCTATGAGAGGTCCCCTTTAATCTCACCTTGGCAGGAATGGTCATAGTCATAAATCATCCAGCCTCTTGGCATCACCAGAGTTAGTCAAAAGGCACCACTTCCCTCTAGCCTAGCTCTTCCATTTAACTGGCTGGAAAGTGTGTTTCTTTCTTTGATTGCTTTTCTGGAAATATCCTTGTCAAAACAGTGAAAGTGCCATTTCAAAGATGTATAGAATTTTCTGTGCTCAGGAGGTGATGAATTAGATCTCAAAATTGTTGTTTTCAAAGGAAAACCATGGGAGGCAAACACAATCAGATAGACAAGAGAGTATTATTCTTTATTGGCTCTATAAATTCACTGACATAGGCTTCATAATGTTTTACAGCACAAGAACCAGCCTCTCGAATGGAATTACATGAGTGTTTTCTAACTGCAGGCTTTAAAATGTTTCTTAGGATGTACATTTAGAAAAAGGGATGTGATTTCTGTTGACAGTGTTCTGAAGACTTATTAATTTATGCACTATTCCCCAGAATTCTGGGGAATTCTGCTTAGATCAAACGTGCTAATCCAGCCAAGTATATAGCTATGAGATAAAAGAAGTACAGTTCATGGTACAATGAGAAAGAAGAAAGAACTTTGAAAGGAATGGCATATTCTTTTGTACCTTCTTTTGTTCCCTTCTTGTTTGGTTTACCTTCAAGTCCTATACTAATATAACCAATGCCTAGAAAAGAAATGGAAAATCAGATGTAAAATACTAATTCCAGTTAGAGCTGGAATTATTCTTTAAATACTTAGAAATATCATATGAAATATCAAGCATCATATGAAATATCAAGGAAGGTTGAACTTATTCAGTGCAAATTTGGGATACAAAGTATAATTTCTGTTGTTATTTTTCTAAAGCATAGCATAGTAGTCAAGGGCACAGAGTCTGGAGCCAGCCTGCCTGGGTTAGATTGCCAAGTTTGTATCTTCCTGGCCCTGTGGCCTTGGGCAAATTATTTAGCCTCTCTGTGCCTCAGTTTTCCCTTCTGTAAACTGAGAATAGTAATAATAGCTAACACATTGAATTGTTGCAAAAATTAAATGGTTTAATATATATGAGCTTAGAACAGTGCCTGCAATATACTACACATCATAAATGTGTTTTTATTACTATACTGCATCAACATTACCTAAGTTAACAGGCTCATTTTATGCCCAAAGCATGCTAATGCCAATCCAAGGAAGGCCATAATAATAGTAACACTATAACAATATATAATCTATATTGCAGTCATTGAATTTCATCATTCTACATAATCCAGATTGGATGATCCATCAACCATTTCTTTTACTCACTTGACAAACATGTACTGAGCACTTCCTGTGTGTCAGGCCCTGTAGTAAAATAAAAGGGTGAATGAAACATAGAGCCTAGCCTCAAGTGCTCCCAGTCTCATAAAGGAAACTCATGCAAACAAATAATTGAGATGTGATGTACTGAATGTTAAAATAGAATTATACCCAAGGTAGAGTGGCGAGAGAATGGATGGAGTTAAAAGAGGAAGAGAGTGGCTTAGCTTTTGCAGGATAAGGAGGTGTTTTCCAGGTGACCAAGGGAGAGGCAGACACAGGAAGGGAACCAGGTTGTCTGAAAAGAGATCAAGGTGAGTTTGAGAAACCATAAATAGTTCAATGTGGATGGAGTGTAGGGCGCATGAAAAAGGATCAGAAGTTGAGGTTGGGGGCCATCTCCTACACTAGCACCATCCAGGTCAGCATCTTCTCAGGTGTCTTGGTGTTTGCTTTTGCATTAGCCCACCCCTTGCTGGTCTCTTGATTTTTATTTCTCAGACTTAGCTCATATCTGACTCTTACAGAAGCTGAGCATTTAATCTCCTTGAGTTGTTCCATCCCAGCATGATATTTGCTGGTTGTGAGTGTAGAAAAGATTTTACTCCCATAAAACTGAGACAGATTCCTTTTGAGTATGGGAAGAACCCACACCTCTTGCCCCTGCCCTGCCATATCCCATCCAAAGTCAACGTGTTCTTGGCAGTGCCCCAGCCATTTATCCCAAATTCCTAGTACAATCCCTTGTGATAAGATGCTACCTGAGGACATTTTTGAAACATTTACACCTCCTCTAAACATCTCCTTTCTATCCCCACTTAAGCAGTTGTGATTGCCAAGGACTCTGTCAGAGTGAAATTGTTCCTCAGCCCAAGTCCCCATGTTGGAGATTAGATCTGGCCCCAGCCTCCTGCATCAAGCTTGGAGATTCACATTTTTAAAACTCCAGTTTCAGCTGGTGCACAGATGGTAAGAGTTTTGGAATCCTGTCCCAGACATGGGCCTCAGAACAGCAGACAGAGTGGCTGACTGCCACTCAGTCTTTAAAGTCAGAATCAGGTTTCATTCCCATCTCATCCTCTTATTAACTGAGTGATTTGTGGTTAAATGCTTTGAGAATCTGTTTATGACTGATAAAATGGAGTTAAGAATATGTATCTGAACTACCAAATGTAAAATAGATAGCTAGTGGGAAGCAGCCTCATGGCTCAGTGCTTTGTGTCCACCTAGAGGGGTGGGATAGGGAGGGTGGGAGGGAGATGCAAGAAGGAGGAGAAATAGTTATAAATGTATATGTATAGCTGATTCACTTTGTTATACAGCAGAAACGAACACACCATTGTGAAGTAGTTATACTCCAATAAAGATGTTAAAAAAAAGAATATGTATCTCATTGTGTTGTTATAAGGATTGAAGAAGCCTATATATAATTATATACCTCTTAATACAGTGCCTTCCACAAAATAAATGCTCAATAAAAGGCTGCCATTACAACAAAGCCAATGGAGATTTGGCTAACACTCTTTCCCTTTAGATGCCCTGAGCTCCTCTTTATACTCCACAGCTGCTCTTGATCTCAGACCCAGGCAAATTTTTGACTCTTGATATCTTAGGAGTGGCAGGGAATTTTCCTTCGGTCCTTTACAAACATAGTCCCTTTTACAACCAGCTGTATTTGAGTAGGTAATATATCTGGGTAACAATTCACTGAAGTTTAAGCCCCATTCAAGCAGCCACAAACCCTGGTTTTGTACTTTGTGTGATTCTGCACAGGAAACAGGATCAGGTTTTCTGATTTTCTAATTACAAGACTGTCCATTTCCTTCCATCCATCCAAGAAATCTTTTATTTTGAAGGACTTTCAAACAGGATAATCTCTCATTGTGCTTGTGTGTGCTTGTGGGGACTATACATGAAGTAATCTCTGAGAAATCTCCTTCATCTCATAGAGCTCATTATGTCTGAAGGAAGCACAAAAAGTGAGCTCTTAATTAAGATGTCCAATATACCCCTTATTGTCAAGGACAATTAAAATCTCTCTACTTCAGAAGTATGTTTCATGTACATGTGAAGTACATGAAAATTTCATATGGAAAACCAACAAGTTAAACACACTATTTCATCCCTCTTGGGGACCATTCCTGGATAGGTGGATGAATAGATAGAGAAATGGATGGGTGGATTGATTGGTTCTACATACCATACTAAGTTCCAGAGATATGAAGTCAATAAAATGTGTCCCTTCTTTCAAGGAGTGTACAGGCTGGCATCTAGTGGATGACAGAAATAAATGAACAACTACCTACAGAGTAGAGGAATCTGTGGGACAATAATGTGGCCCAATTCAGCCAGGGAGTACAGGTCTTCTTCTTGAAACAGTGATGCTAAAAGTAAGATTTTCAAGAAAGGGAGATTGTACCTCTCCCTAGATGGGAAAATGGAACAGCTAAGGGAACATCTTGCATAGTGTGGAGACATAAAACAATAGGAAGAATTTGGGGACTTCAGATGGTTTGATGAGCATGACCATAGAGTGACTGATGACTGCAGAGGCATGCAATACCCACATTTTGAGGGATTTTACATATCAATAAAGACCTTCAATTTTATTCTGAAATCTACTCAGAATTCAGAATTTCAGACAAAGTGATAGCATCATCAGCCTGACATTTTAAATCAAAAGGGAAAAAGAAAGGAGAATGGATTAGAGCGAGGCCAGGCTCCATTCAGGGAAGCCTGGAATTTAGGCAAGAATGCAATAATGGCCTGAATGTAGGTGATAGCCATGGGAATGGAAGAGAGATGGATACAGAAAGGGGATAGAACCTATAGGACTTGTAGCTGATTGATTTTGAGAGATGAACTAGAGGGAGGGGTCTAGGATGATTCTTAGGTTTCTGGATTGGGTTTCAAGAGAAGTAGAGGGTGGCACTATTCCTTATGAAAAGAATAGGACTGAGAGTGACTGGTGGCAAATATGATTTTCTTTGGTAATCAGTTCCTATGAAATACCCAACAGGCATTTTAATAGATGATTCTGCTGTTCAGTTGAGTGGTTTGGACCAGAGTCATATATTTAAGAATCATTTTGTGGAAGTGGTATGTGAAAATATATGGGGTGTCACTCAGGAAGAGGGGATGAAGTGAGAAAATAAGATTAGAGGAGCCCTGGCATACATGGAGATTTAAGAGGCAAATAGAAGACAGAGAATCTTCAAAGTTTACTGAGAAGAGACCAGAAAGGGGCCAGGAAGACCATGGTAAATTGGTGTTACAGAAGTTAATGGAAAAGTTTCAAAGAACACATGATCAAATTCAAATAAGGTGAGAACAGAAAATAGTCAACTGGATTGAACATGCAGGTCATGGGAACTCCATGCAGTGATAGAAGTAAAAGTTAGAAAAGGTTAAGAGCTTTGGAGGATGAAGAAATTGAGACTTCTTTTTTAAGATGAAGAAGAGGGGAAAATGGAAGGTTGTAGGAAGATCATTATTGTCTTTCCTAGTAACTAATTCATTGTTCAACAATTTTTCCTATTAGGAAAATTTTTATGTCCAACTTATTACATCTTTAATTCTTTAAAAGATGAAAAGGTTAATGTTAATTTTTTTCTCATAAAATTAATTTACTAAGTATCATGCTTATTACACAGATTTGGTATATTTATTTTCAAATTATAGTAACCATGGCAAAAAAATGTGAAAATGATTTCATTTCACTGGTGTTTGGACTATTTACAAGTACTTGTAAATAGAGATTTCTGTTGCTATATGTTTGGATATGCCAAAGGAAAAATCCGATCCCAAGTGTCAATAGCATAGGAAGGCAGTTGGGCTGCCTCTGAATTGGAATTTTTTAATATTCAGCTCTAACGCTGTTCCAAGAAAGCATGCTTTCTAGAATATTAGAGAGACTTCTATTATATCAAATAGACTTTCCATATTGATGCATGGTATATTTATCCATTTGTTTCAATTTTGTTATTATGTTCTTCAGTAAAATCTTAAAGCTTTCTTTTTGTAGATCTTTTATCTTTCTTGTTAAATTCATTCTGAGTATTTTACAGTTTTTTTCTCATATCAATAAATGGAAATTTATTTACTTTTCTAACTTTCCTAGGAAAGAGAAAATGATGTCAGAATATTTATCTTGTACCATCTGAACATATCTTATGAGTGCTAATTATTTTTAGTAAAGTTTCTTGAGTTTTCTATTGTATTAATCATATTATTTGCAAATAAAGATAAGCTAACCTTAACAACAACAACATGCTTTTTCAAAACGAGGAACCAGGAATAATATAGTTCAAGGCAAACGTCATCTGAAATGCCTTCTTCAAATTTTAGACATTTTAGCAACATCTGCTATCACAGCAAAACAGTGAGAAACTAAAATCTCTTTGGAAGAGAAGACTCACAGGGAAACACAATCATTTAGGCAACATCTGGCCTGCATTACTTTATTAGTTTTCTTTTATTTACTAGTCTTCATTTGACAGCTGTGATACTTTTTTCCAGAACAGGGGTCCATAAAGCCATAACTCTTTTCGCATCTGTGGTTCATTTTCCTCTTAGAGGATACACCGAATGTTTCAAGGAAAGCTGCTTTACGTTCAGCTATACTTGCAATCCTTGTTTTGTTTCAGGGGCTTCCAGGGCCAGCAGGAGAGACAGGGAGTCAAGGCCGTGTGGGAAGCCAAGGAAACAAAGTAAGTCACATTCTTTTATACACACCAAAGCTGAGGTTTTCTCCTCAAGGGAAGTATGTCTGGTTATATTAGCCAGAGCCTTTTCAACACAAAAGAGAACATATCTCATTGCCCCTATACCCTGACTTGGTTCTTAGAGAGCCAGCATCATCTAAGGACGTGGGTGTGGACCCAGATGAAGTCAGGGAATGCAGCTCAGCATCATCTCACAAGGGGCTACACCCAGTCTGAGCTGAGGATCTCAGGGAAGGGGGACTGTTCTAGGATAGGCGTTTCTTTCTTCCCCCCACTTTCCACCCTTCCTTCTCTTCTTTTATTCTTCCTTTATTTCTTTCCTCCATGAATACAAACTCTTGCTGAATACCTTTAAAGACAAAGACACTACACTGCCATTCAGCTGGACTAAAGTCAGCCCCAGGAGAGCAGAGATCTTTGTCTGTTTTGCTCACCGACGTATCCCTAGAACTTCGAAAAGTACCTGGCATGTCATAAGTGCTTAGAAAATATTTGTTTCATGAAAGAATTTCTGGGTTATGTAATGATAAATATGACATAGAATCAACCCCACAGAACTGAGAATATTTTCAAGATAAGAATCTATGACATAAAAAACTAGTCAGGGATAGTGGACTGAAACGGAGGTTTAAACATAGTGTTAATAGAAGTATTTCTGGGCTGGGGAAAGAGGCATCATAAGGATATAGACTTTGAGTAGACTTTGGAAGGTAAGAAGTATTTGGCAAGCAGAGGGGGCATGAGGAATTTAGGTTGAAGAAATAATGTGAAGGAAAGCACAGGATTGGAAAAACCCCATGAGCCGGTATTTGGGGGATGAAAAATGATCCTGTTTGGGGGAACATAAAGAACAAGAAAATCTGTGGTGACTGACTTGACTAGGTAGCCAGCACAGTGTTATTTACAATTTGTGATTGGCATGTACAAGTGCAGCCAGACTTTGGAAGGTTTTAAATAGGCAACTCAATGTGGGAATATTTTGAAGACTGAGAGATTAGAAGCTAGGAGGCAGGTTGGTGTCCTCTCACAGTCTCCAAGACAAGCAGTGATTGGATGACTTAACAGGGTGAGGACAGGAGGGACCCATGATGACTCTGTAGGGCTCTCCCAATAGGGAACTGAGGCAGAGAGAAGAAGGCTGGATGACTCTGGGCTTCCAGCATGAGCAGGAACCCCATCACAGAAGTGGGAAAGTCAGAGTTAGGAATAAGAGTGAGGGAAAATGCTTGGTTTGGGGAAAAGAGGAGAGGGTCTAGGACTGGTTGGAGATGGAGGTTTCAGAATCATTTGGAGTTTAAAAGGACTCTTGGTGATGACCATTTGTAAGAAGGGTAAGTGGAGGATGGGAAAGAAGTAGAAAAGTACACTGGATGCTGAGAAGGAGAGTCCTAGAAAGGGAGGTCAGGAGTCTCAGCTGGCATCGAGCAGGTAAGAAAGAGAGGACTGGAGAAGCCACCACATCTGATGGCTAAATGAGCCAAAGAATAGCTTCCAAAACATAGCAATTGACTGGCTGCAGAGGACTGAACAATGTGTTCATGAGGAGGAAATGGATGCTGGGCTGTAAACTACTCTTTGGAGAAACTAGGCTTTGGGGGTGAGATGGGACATTAACTGCTAGTACTAGCAAGGTCTAGAACAGATTGGAGCAGGCTATTTATTTGTTTTCAATGATAGAAGAGGCTGTAGTCTACTTTTATAAACAGAGAAAAGAAAAACAGAGAGAAAGGAGGAGGTTGAAGATGTGAGAAAGTGTAGATAATTAATGGAGAAATTTCTTGATGGCATAAGAAGAGGGGTGAGCATTGGAATGGAGAACTGCTAAGAAGGGTGGACATGATGGAGCCAGCAGCAGAGTGTTAAAAAGACAGCTGACTGCAGGATGAAATGCGATCCATGAATGACAAGGATAATCAGCTCCAAAAGGAAGGGATTACTAGAGCATGCGGTGTAGCAATAATGGTCTGGAAAGGAAAGTTTGGAACAGATACATTGCTGCCTTCTTGCCCTGGAGAGGGCTGCAGGGGAAGTGGTGTCACTGGTAAGAACACAGTTTATCTTGCAGTGAGGATGTGTGTGTGCAGACATCATGGGTGTATAGTGAAGTTTTGCATGTGAAATGAAGGCACTCCATGGGGTGTGTTGGAAGGGACCAAGACAGGGATGGAGGGACCCTAGAGGAGGATGCAGCTGAGCATGTAGAAAGAAGTGTGGAAGGAGATAGACAGGAGCAGGGTAGTTGTGCCAAAGAATATCATTATTAATAAGAGGGACTTTTGAATGGGAGGGGCAAGAATTTGGGGGGTAAGTGCCCTCAAAGCAAACCCAAACCCTTTGGGCAGCCCCAAGGTGGACCAAGTCTTCTAGACTCATAATTAACTGAGATGAGCCCCAAACACTTGCTCCTGCCTTACTCCATTAAGCTCAACTTCTTAGGGAGGCAAGCAACACAGCAATTAATACTGAGCTCAGCACCCGGCTGTGACCAATAATAAAGTGTTTGACCCTGGACAAGCCTCACAGCTTCCCTCATCTTCCTGCCTTAAAGCAGATGTTCTCAAATTTCAGTGTGCCTAAGAATCCACTGAGAAGCTTATTTATAAAGGCATATCCTTGGGCTCCACCACCAGAGACTGATACCGATGGGGTCCTGGAATTTCCTTTTGCCCGTGGACCCCGGGTAATTTGGAGGCATGTGGCCCCCAGAGCACACTGTGGGGGACACCGCCCTGAAAGAAAGGCTTCAGGGCAGGTGATCTTCTGCCTCCCTTCATGGAACCCTATTCTCTTCCCACCACCCGCCCCCCGGGGTCAGTCAGTGCTGGTGGACGTTTGTTCATTTGGACTCCTCACATGTACTGCGTTGTCATTCTGTCCTTAACAATGAGTAAACCACTCCCACTCCTTCAGCATGGGCTGGGCACCCTTCCACACTCTTTCTTCCAGAGAGAGCTTTGTGGAAAGGGCAGGGACAATAACTAGACGGTGGAGAAATTTAGCCAAGCCTCCCTCAGCCAGATGGTCAAGGTTACCATCAATAGTGCCAGCCATGTTGATAGGATATAATCTTGATACAATGTGATAAAAAGGGCAATTCACCTCCGTGGTCTTTTCTCCCCAAACTCATAAAACGCAGCATAATCATGAGCACAGTAACAGGCAAACTGAGGCAAACATCAGGCAAATGTCCCCCAACTGAGGGACCTTCTACAAAATATCCGATCAATGCTTCTCAAAACTGTCAAGGTCATCAGAAACCAGAAAAACAGATCAACTGTCCCCGTCTAGAGGAGCCTACAGCGACATGGGGTCCTGGAATAGGAAAAGGAGATTAAGTGGTAAAAGCTAAGGAAATCTGAATAAAGTATGGGCTTTAGTTAATGAGTTAATATCCATGTATTTGCTGTGACAAATGCTTCTACTAATGTAACTAATGTGATATTAAAATAGAGGCGGCTAAATGTGGAATGTATAGGAACTCTCTGTACTGTCTTCACAACATTTTGCACATTTAAAATCTAAACTTTAAAAGCTTTTTTTTTTTTTTAAGAAAAAGAGTTAACTTTCTTTTGTAAGCCTATGTTAACTTTCCCAGGTAGCTGGATTTCCTCACTGGAATACTGAGATTGATTTATAATCCACAGTAGGTGTTCTATTAGTCAGAAGTCAGTAACTATTGCCAGGGATGTTGTGCTACTTTGGCTATCTTGATTAAAAGTAGATTAATAGGCCTCTTGTTTCTGCAGCAGCCAGCATATTTGCATAGATCATCATGGAAAACTGTTTTGTTAATTTTTTAAGACAGTACAGAGCCTCCTCTTTGACTTATGGTAAGACATTTCCAAGGGTGCGGCTCATAGAACTGAGCTGCTAAGATGGCAACTTGCACTAAACAATACGTCAGACTTGCTGGGGCTTCATTTATCAATGGAGGAGACTTCACTCACCAACAACAGCAGTTCCTCTTGTATTGCTTACAGACACAATCTTGGCCACAAACTCATTATCACTGTGATACACATGGATGCAGTTGAAAATTCTTGTCTTAGTGCCATCATTTCTAATTTTCTTTATAAAAATAACCTAATAAGGACACATTTCATTGTTCTGTTTGACAGGGAGAACCTGGCGATATGGGAGAAAAGGGAGCCATTGGCCTTCGGGGTCCTCGAGGCTTGCTGGTTTGCGTTTTATTCCTACTTTTGATCTGGCTCTTGGAATCCTTTTAGTTCAATAGATATCAGGTGTGGTTCTCTGAAGAGCATGTTGAAGATAACATCCCAATCTAACTGTAGAGCTTTCTAGTGATTGAGATTTCATCCTCATCTTGACCAACTTTTCCAAGGTAGCAACTTCCCAGGTACCAAGCATCCTGGCTGGGATGTTCTTGAAGCCACATGATAAAATGGACAAAACTTGTGTTTAACAACCCCATAACCTTTCTTGCATTCTTTCCTCTCATCCAAACGTGTTCATGGGAAACTGAGCCCACCTTTCCCCCAGTGCTCGGGGCTTCTCACTAAGACCTCTACAAGGATCCAACAGTAGCCAGTGCCCAGACATTTAGGAGATCTTACTCTTATCCAGAAAACTGAAAATGGTTTAGAGCTAAGGTATTAAAATACAAATGTTATCCAGGAGAGATAACACTTCTACCTTCTTTTATTAAGATTATTATACACCTGAAATTTTCTCATTTAATCCTCATAACATGATGAGCAGGTACAATTATTATTCGTCTTTACAGATGAGACAAGTGAGATCAGGGACAGTGCATTGTCTGTGCCTGTTATTGAGAGTTTCCTTTAGTGTCACTATGTCAGTGGCCTGCCCCAGAGGGAGAATCCTGCTGCCTAATTTTTCCTAATCAAACCAAAAAACTGGCTGTCTAGTTCTCTTGTGAATAAGCCTGCCTCTGCCTGCAGTAGGGGATGTTTGTAAATAATTGCTTTGTTTACAGGGTGATGATGGCAACCTAGGTTATGGTAGTGTTGGAAGTAAAGGAGCAAAGGTAAGACACATCGACTGAAAGCTGGTCATTTGCCATTTATTTTTTGTTGCTCTTTATGGCTACATTTAAGAGAAAAAAGAAAGTAGTGAATAAGGTAGACTTGGACATTTATAGATAGATTTTGATCATTTATTTGCTGATATCTTATGGGGAATATAGTAGAAAAAAAGAAAACAACTTAAACCTAAGGGCCAGGCAACAAGTGAAACCTGAAATTAATTTTCTGTTCTTTGCAGAGATGTGCAGCCAGGGCCGGACTGGTTCCAGCCTGAACAGTATATCTAATCTAGAGCCTTAGGGAGGCATTCCAAAATTTGTCCTCTGACTATGTTTACTCTAATCATTAGTGAGAAGTTTTACAGGGCCTTTCCAAATGCATTGGGCCAAGCAGTAACTTCAAAATTAAACCTTGTAACTTTACATCAGAATTATAACTTTATATTGTCACTGAATATTTAAGTGTCTGGAAGTAAGATAAATTTATCAAAAGCAGTGATTGCTATATACCAACAATAACCACTTAGAAATCATAATAACATCCACAAAAACATAATATAGTTAAGAACATCTTTTCTACAAAAATGTTCAAGACCTATGACCAAAATTACTGAGATATAAAATTTCAATAAATGGAGACATACCAAGTTCTTTTTGGAAAGTTTAAAACATTATAAAGGATCAATGTAATTCTAAATGAAATCCCAATGGGAATGATGCAAGAGGCTGTCTGAAAGAATAAACAAACCCCAAACAGCTAAAATTTCTTTTTAAAAAAAACCCTAATGAATGAAGGATTTCCAGTGAAATTTTCATCAGAATAGAGAATAATTGTAAACAACCTTAATATTTGATAAAAATGAAACTATTAAGTAGCTTATAGCATTGAAATATTAGCCACTCTTTAAAATGAATGTAAATGTTTATACATAATTGTATAGAACTTCTGTGACAATGTCAAGTAAAAATCAGAATGCAATAAGAAGAAACATTTATCCCAATTGTGCTAAAATGCATTTTAGAAATGCATTTAGAAAGATTAAAGAAAATATGACAAAATATTTATAGTAACTGTTCTGGGAAGTGAGATTTGGGTGATTTTTCTTCTTTCTATCCTTTTATATTTTAAATATATTTGAGGAGATCTTACTTTTAATGATCAGAAAATAAACTTTATCTTAAATAAAATATGTTTTCATCAAATGAGGGTTATCATACCTCTTCAACTATAGTCTGTGGCCAAAGATGGTAAACAGAGGATCAGAAAACAAATGATCAAATTTAGATGGCAGGCTTCCCCAATTTCTTCCCCCCAATTGAAATCCATTTAAGAAGACTGTTTCAGAAACACATGGCCAGATGGCCAGCTATCCTGTCAAATGTCTACATTTGAAGGAGAGCTGATGTGTAATTCCTCAGATGTGTGCATTTACCCATTTGTCTTAGGTTGTCATGATATTTTGGTGAGACCAGTAAATAGTTTAATTTAGAAATTGGAGTTAGTTTCTCAAATCGTGCAATACAGTTTCATTTTCAATTGTTCTGGCCCTTCCTTGGTTCAGAGGCACTTAAACTAAATAAGGCAGCAGGCAAAATTAAAGTCAATATAAGCCTACCCTAGTGATATGTGCATATATTAATTTTCTCCACTGTCGATTATAGGGGCAAGAAGGATTCCCTGGAGAAATTGGACCTAAGGTACCGTGTACTTCATTCTAACTAGGGTTCAATCAGAGATACTCCCGGGATTATGAAATGTATTATAGGATAATAGAAGGATAGTTATTTATAAATGAATAAAAAGAAAACTTTATGGGGAAAGGGGAGAAGGAGGAAGCAGACTTTTAAAAATAATATTTCATTTCTAGTTTTTAATTCATAAGTAAAGGAAGAAATCATCCTTATTTTTTTCCTCACGTGTACTCCTTTCCCTCTGCCATATGTATTTTCCTCTTTGCTCAAAGGGAAGTAAAAATGTAAGGAAAACCAAAATTACCTGATCTCACCTGCCTCAATTCTCCCAACGTGTTTATAAGGCACCTTCAGATAATAAGTTAGCGATGCTGTCCTCTACCTTAAGACTTTCACTTCTGCTGGAAAGATTGACTGAGCTCAGTAAATGCTAGGTCCTGTGATTGGATCAGGGGGCAAAATGAAAAGCATAGTTCATATCTCCAAGAAAGCTGTGTTCTGGCTGGAGAGACAGAGAAATAAAACAGTGAGGCTCCAGTGTACTGTGTTGAGAATTTAAAAATGAGGGGTTATTGGGGGTAAGACACTTCAAAGAAGACTATTAAAAATAAAAATATATGTGAAAAATGTCTTCATGTTGGAATCAGTATAAAAATACAATGAGATATATCCCTTTGATTTTACTAACCATTTTATTTTATTTCTCTGAACTTATTTAGGGTGAGGTTGGGGACCCTGGTGGTCCAGGAGAAACTGGACCCAAGGGCACTAGAGGCAAGACAGTAAGTTTCTCAGGCTGCAAAGCCTTACAACCTCAACTACTTTGGGAAGTTCTTTTTTGTTTATTTATTTATTTATTTATTTTATTATTTTTGGCTGCATTGGGTCTTCATTGCTGTGCGCAGGCTTTCTCTAGTTGCGGCAAGCTGGGGCTACTATTCGTTGTGGTGCTCGGGCTTCTCATTGTGGTGGCTTCTCTTGTTGCAGAGCATGGGCTCTAGGCGTGCAGGCTTCAGTAGTTGTGGCACATGGGCTCAGCAGTTGTGGCATGCGAGCTCTAGAGCACAGGCTCAGTAGTTGTAGCACACGGACTTAGTTGCTCCATGGCATGTGGGATCTTCCCAGACCAGGGCCTGAACCCGTGTGCCCTGCATTGGCAGGCACACTCTTGACCACTGCGCCACCAGGGAAGTCCTTTTTCATGCTTTTACAGTCATTTGAGTTGTCATTTGGTGCCAAAGACTTGTAAAACTTGTGGTTTTTGTTAAGACAAACTTGGGGAAGGGAAATGGATATTTTACTCACCCTTCATTGCCAGCAATAAGGCTCGTAGTGACCAAGTTCACCTGATCTGGCTGACAAGGTACCATTCTTAACACTGGAAATAAGTTGTGTGTTGTTTCTTAAGGAATCCTTGTGGTCAAAACTGTTTTTGCATCACAAAATATGGCCAGTTTAATCCCATCGCCCTGGCAGACCTCGTGTAATTTAATGCCCACTGGCATCTTGTCTCCCCTGTTAAGGTCTCGTTAAACTACTTTAATGAGGTGGTCCTCTACCAATTTAGCTCAAGAAAATATCTCTTGAGCTCTAGGAGAAAGTTTCCATTTATTATGTAAAATAATGTACTGTAATGAATGTGTCCTTTTTATTCCCTGGAGGACCTAGACATTGCCTAATGCTTTGGACCACTCAGAATAAACACCCATCTCCGGCACCCTCAGAAGCAACAGCATCCTGAGCTTGCCTTGGGTTCTTGTGTGCTAAGAATGGATTTTGCCTTTGCTGACTCTTTATATATCATAAGCTGCAAAACTGAGATGGTGGCTTTATAAAAGACAAAATCTTATGACAATTATCTCCTGAGACCATCTTTATCTCTTTTCTTCAGAACAGCACTGATCAGGTAAACTGATCTTGATACATGTCAATTGCTGGACAAGAAAAACACAAAGTCTAATAAAACTATTACTTGAGGTGGTTTTTCAGTCTTGTCATCATAGTTAGTTTTACTGTGATCTGGTTTATTTTCTTGTAAATTATAACAAAAACTTTATGTGACAAGATTATTTATGTGGGTTTTAGGGGTAAAGAATAAAGAAACTTCTTTCCCTCCATCCAGCTTTTCCCAAGAGGACTGTTTCCTGGCTATAATTCTTTTCTTCATACATGTTTTTGGATGTCTATCCTTTAACATTTTTGTTCTCAAAAAACAAACGAAGAAGAAGAAGAAGACTGATAAAAGAAATATAATTTGAAAAGACTTTCAAATTAATCCAGATCTCTGGATCTTTTCCCTCTACTTTTTAATGAGGTAGTTTACCCTTGAACATTGGAGGCATGCAAACATGGTCAGCAGTTTCTTGGGTTCCCTTGCTGCCCAATGGCATGTTAATCATTTTTAAAAAGCAATAAACTAATGGGGAATAAATATATCATCTTTTTCTCTTGGCCTTTGGTTACTTGAATTTTTTTCCCACAATGGACAATTCATCACTGTTTTTTTAATATATAAATTTACTTTTTATTTTTATTTATTTTTGGCTGCGTTGGGTCTTTGTTGCTGCGCGCGGGGGCTTTCTCTAGTTGTGGCGAGTGGGGGCTACTCTTCATTGCGGTGCACGTGCTTCTCATTGCAGTGGCTTCTCTTGTTGCGGAGCATGGGATCTAGGCACGCAGGCCCAGTAGTTGTGGCTCACGGGCTCTAGAGCGCAGCCTCAGTAGTTGTGGCACACAGGCTTAGTTGCTCCACGGCATGTGGGATCATCCCAGACCAGGGCTTGAACCCGTGGCCCCTGCATTGGCAGATGGATTCTTAACCACTGCACCACCAGGGAAGCCCTTCATCACTGTTTTTGAACTTGCTTATTTCACCTGCCATGCTGCTTTCTCTACATCTCTGTGAGTATTTTTGAATTTGAAGTTTAGACACTTGAAAACTTTCAGGTTTTCCCTTTGAAAGATCGGAAGTTCCCTTTGGAAGGTTTTAGTGATAAAGCTTTGAGTGTCTCTTTAGTTCTCTTGGAATGATTACATTCCTAGTTTCAGTTTTCTAAATCTTCACCTTTTTCCCCCAACTGAAGCATTTTTTTAAAAAAATTTGCCATGATTTTTAACCTATCTTCTTTTGGGTATAGAGGTATGTTTGTATGTATTTATACTTTTTATCAACTTGACACACATGCACATACTTCAAGGTAGGGTTCCTCAGCCACAGCACTGCTGACATTTTGTGCTGGATAATTGCTGTGGGGCTGCTCCGTGCATTGCAGGATGTTTAGCAGCATCCCTGGCCTCTACCCATTAGAGTCAGAATCATCCACCTGTCCCCCACCATTATGACAGCCAAAAATGTCTCCAGACACTACCAAATGTCTCCACAGGAGTTGGGGTTGAGGGACACAAAATCCCCCCCACACCCAGTTAAGGACCACTGGTTTAGAGAGTCAACTAATTTCACAAGGTTTGTTAGGAAAACCTGGCAATCCTTCTGTCACTTAGCTCCTATTTCTCTGAAAGTTGTCTTTTTGCTCTACTTTCTGGGAAATTCTTTGACTTTATCTTACAATGCTTCTTTCATAGTTTAATTTTCAAGCACTCATTTTTTTGCTGTCAGAATATTCCTTTTTTATACTATCCTGCTCTTGTTTTATGGTTGAAACTTCTCATCTCCCTGAGGATATAAATTAGTATTTTTGGAGTCTTCTTTGCCCAACATAGTCTGTTCCCTGCCGTGTGTTTTTTTTCTGTCCTGCTCTCTATTTCTCATGTTTCCGGGGAATGGGCTAAATCTCTCTATTGAAGAGTTGAGGACAAAAATTCTGATTGGAAACCCCGAGGAGATGGGTGGGGCTCATCAACTACAAGTGTCACTGAAGAGTGATCTGAGTTGTTACTTAGCAAACGTCTGATAATCAGCATCTTTGGGTCTGTTCTTCTCAAATCTAGTCAGATTCCCCTGAGAAGATTCTTTCAGTCTCCTGCCTGAGGGTGAAGTTCTGGCTGCCAGCTTTCTGGGAACCCCAGCTTTCTAGGGGGTCTCACATCTATTCCACACCTTCATTTGATCACCCTATTTTCTGGATGGTACCACTGGCCCTCAGCTCTGCCTGGGGTTTCCTAGTGCAGACACCTTGGTTTTACCTCTGTCACTGAGGAGGAAGAAGGGACATTCACCCAATGGTAGAGAATGGGGAGGAGGCTTGGGGATTCCTAAAACGATCTTCAACCAATCTGCCTTATGAAGCCTCTCTCCTTTAGCTCCACTTCTGGAGGTACCTTCTGAGAGTGTGTTATAAAACACACAGATTCTTGGCTTTCCCTGCTGCTGGCCTAGGCTTCAGCTTTTTCAGCTCTAAGTCATTTAACACTGGTATTTCTGCTTTCCAGCCTCTGACGTCTGATGGCTGTTGTCTCCTTTCCCATTCTCCCCATGCTTGTCATATTTTTGCCTTTTAAAAACATCTGCTTACTATTATTTTAGTAAGACACTGGAGGGAGCAAAAGTAAATGCCAATGTTCAATCTGCCTTGTTTTGCCCTGGAGGTTAATCTATATCTTCTAAATAAAATATGATCATTAATGTTGTTGTTTTGTTTTGTTTTGTTTTTTTTACTCAACCCAGCATGCTATAAATATCATTGGAAGACCTAAAGGACATCAATAATTATTTGCGGGCTTCCCTGAGTGGCGCAGTGGCTGAGAATCCGCCTGCCGATGCAGGGGACGCGGGTTCGTGCCCCGGTCCGGGAAAATCACACATGCCGCAGAGCGGCTGGGCCCGTGAGCCATGGCCGCTGGGCCTGCGCGTCCGGAGCCTGTGCCCCGCAACGGGAGAGGCCACAGCAGTGAGAGGCCCGCGTACCACAAAAAAAATAAAATAAAAAAAAATAATAATAATTATTTGCTGTTCCATAGGCAATGCTTTTACAAATTAAGTTGATTTTAGACAACTTTGTATTTAATTCTTATAAAAAGCATGACATTGTGAATGAAAAAAGGACTATTTTCCTAATTCTTAAACTAAATTCTAGCTTTCTTTATGATAAATTATACTGTTGAATGCACATGAATAAAGTAGTCAACAAATGTTGTTTTTATTTACTGCGGGTAGTCCCCATTTTACTACAAATATTTCCAGCCAACTGCTAAATATTTTTTTGTTGTAGTTACTTTAAAGGTTTTTATATTTAAATTTTTGTTTTTCTGGGGTTTTGTTCATGTGTTTGTCTTTCGGTTTTGTCACCTACTAAATTTAGATAAGTTGAGATAAAAATTGATTTAGATAAAAATTTCTCCCTTGACCCAGCAATTCTAGTTCTAACAATGTTCCCTAAGGAAATAATCAGGATTGCACATATGACTTTATAGTGGCATGCTTATTATAACAACAGCAAACTTAAATGCCAACCATAATGGACTGATTAAATAAAGCATGGTATATCCATGTAATAGAATACTATGGCAGCCATGAAAGGTGATTTTTGTGAAAGAATATTGAGTAACATGAAAATCCAAGATATATATTTAGTTTAAAAGGCAACAGGAAAAGTATAAAAATATATTAAAATATGTATAGATTAAGACCAAAAGGATAAACAAATAAAAGACCAGAGGAAAAGACACCAAAATGTCAACAAGGATTATTTGGAGGAGAAAAGGTTGCTGAGGATTTTTTTCCTTCTGTGCGCCTTGTGGAAATCTCTCAATTTTCTAAAATGAAAGTGTATTGCTTTTGAAATGTAAAACACCCACACCCACAAACACACAAACATGTATGTATAATCCTAAAGTAAATAAATTCTGCTTTGAGGTGTCTGCTGGGCTTCCAGGAGAGCCGGGATCCCCTGGGGAGCTGGGACCTCCTGGACGCAAGGTAAATTGAAAACCCATAAATCACATCAGCTCCTTTTCCAAATTAAAAGTCAGTGCCCGAAATCTTCATTATCCAAATGTGTGTGCTTTTAGTCTTTGCAGTTTGGCAATGATTTTCACTATTTTTCCACCTTTAATGTGCTCAGAGAGAGGAGGGGGAAAAATGCCGATTAAATATCAGTTGCCATTTCTTGGGTGGTGGGGGGAATTGAGGGAGGAAATGAAAAGAGATTTCTCATTTCATCTAGAATGAGATTTCTCAATGATCAGTGAATTTTATTGATCTGGCCAATCCTTGCCCTTTTCTCACAGTCAGTAAGTGATCAGTGAATGAAAGAAAGTGAGAGGAAATTAATAAATAAGTTACCAAGGCTGCATTCACATGGAACTTATTTTCTTCGGGAGTTTGGGTGGGGCGCCATCGCATTTTGCCCTGTCTCTGTGTGAAAGGGGCCAGACTCTTCCTCTTCCAAAGATGAGACTGAACACATGAAATTCAAACCAATCCCACTTTGTTCTTTCTATCCCCAACCCAGAGATATATCTATTCATTTTGGGAAGAACAATGCGGATTGCCTTTCTAGAAGTTCAGTTTGAGTCTGGTCCTCTTGTCATCCAACCAGTGGCGGGAATAGATTTAGGTTCTGCTCAGCGGCTGCCCAGTGGCCAAGGCCAAGCACTGGGGAACTCTGTACCTCTGCCTTAAGGAGGGGCAGGCACAGGGGATGGTTCAGGCTTATTTAGTTCTAGGCTGAGAACCTGCTCCAGAGTCTCCCAGCCGGTGTCTCATTGTCAGCTCCATCCTTAGCTTCTGGACAAGCTTTATCATCCAGAGATGCAGCTGGGGGAAAGTGGCCATTGGACGCTTGCTGCTTACTGTTTCTTCCCCTTGGAATGTCATTGTTAATTAGGTGATGAGTATCCTACACGAATTCTTTTCTCCCTTGAACTCAGAATAAAAATGTTAAGAAGTTATTTTTTTCTTAGAGTAACGTTGATGCACATTCTGGCTCCTGATGTGTGTGTCCAAAGCCCTGAAACCACACTCTTTTTGTTTCCCTAGGGTGTGAAAGGGGCCAAAGGATTGCCTTCCTTCTCGGTATGTATCTGCTAACTCCAAAGGAGCCTGAGCGCCCTGTGACACTTATTTATTTCTCAACTCTAGGACCTGCAAGTCTGTTGGTTAATTCCTTCTGTTTTATTTTTGAGCAGACATGCGAGCTCATCCAGCATGTGCAGGACCACAGTCGTAAGTACCCCACTTAGAATGATCACCCGGGGCGTCTGCATTCATAGAGGAAAAGCAGCAAATTCTGCACTCAAAACTGAGACAATTTACCAGACAATTTCTTTTTTTTTTTTTTTTTTTTCGGTACGTGAGCCTCTCACTGTTGCGGCCTCTCCCGTTGTGGAGCGCAGGCTCCGGATGCGCAGGCCCAGCGGCCATGGCTCATGGGCCCAGCCGCTCCGCGGCATGTGGGATCTTCCCGGACCGGGGCACGAACCCGTGTCCCCTGCATCGGCAGGCGGATTCTCAACCACTGCGCCACCAGGGAAGCCCCAGCCAATTTCTTAAAATTAGAGATGTCACTGTGTATATTTTGAGGCAGCATACTCTGGTGACTATGACTCCCTCTCTGGCTGCCAGCATGTCTATTGAGATGCTTCCAAGCACTAAGTCAGGCTATATCTGGTGCTTTATATCAGGGGAAAATGGAGACACAGGGTCAGAACTCCCCTGATGGTGAAATCAATCAGTGGAGAGTCACATTAAACTTTTTAAAATGATTAACCCCTGACAATAACTAAGAGTTGAATTCAGCTGGTGTAAAAGAGCCAGCCATGCCAAGGGGGTGTCCTGGTGGGAGGGAGCCCTGACTTCTGTTTATCATGTGTTACTCCTTCCCTGAGAAGGTGTGCTTGACTACCTTGAGTTAGACTCATTTGCTTTTAAAATTACTCATTCTGCCTGTATTTTCTTTACTCTCAAAATTTTAAAAGCAAAAAGGCATTTTGATTTGGCAAACGCTCTTTTGAATTTGCTTTGAGACCCTTATAGCAGCATCTTCTATCAAAATACGTGTTGGCAGCATCAAAAGAACATCATGGACAAGATGAGGAGAGAGTCAGCTATTTAATGTTCATCTACAAATGCGTAACAACTTCCCAGATAAACACTAGGACTCAAAAGAATGTCACAGTTCCCTCCAGGCTTTTTGGAAATCTCTCAGTTTTCTAAAATGAAAGTGTATTTGAAGGGAGAAGATAGACAAATTAGAGCCCATTTCTGTAGAGAGCATCAGTCTCAAAGACAAAGACTTTTCAAAGCTTTGAATGCAGTGCTGATCTTAACTCTGCCTTTTTGTAGCAGAATGGAGCCACCTGTATGTGGGAATCAAAATCTATGCATTGGGTCGTGAAGACTGTTTGCTCTGGGGCTGGATTAGCAGAGTGGGCTTTCTGACATGGGAGCCATGTGAACTACGATGACTCAAGGATAATCCAAGTATGATGAGTCCTGATCTTTTAAAATTTGAGGGGTTCAATACAAAATTATAAATCCAAAAGTACATACAAAACTACTTCAAAAGTGTCCTTTAGGACAAGAAAGAAATTCAACCACTGACTTCTATTATAAAATCACATGATCATGAGAACACGTGGCTAGGGCCCCTTGCAAGGGGCCCCGTTGTCCAGAACTTTCTGCAATGATGGAAGTATCCACTGCACTGTTCAATATGTAGCCACTAGCCACATGGGACTTTGAGTCTTGATAGATGGTTAGTGTAACTGAGAAGCTGAATTTATTTCATTTTTTTTTAATTTTTTTTTTTTTGGATGCATCGTGTCTTAGTTGCAGGATGCAGGATCTCTCGTTGCAGTGCACAGGCTTCTCTCTAGTTGTGGCTCACAGGCTCCAGAGCATCTGGGCTCTGTAGTTGCAGCACACAAGCTCTCTAGTTGTGACTCACAGGCTCAGTAGTTGTGGCACGCAAGCTTAGTTGCCCACAGCATATGGGATCTTAGTTCCCCAACCAGGGATCGAACCGGCATCCCCGGTTCGAATTGCAAGACAGATTCTTAACCGCTGGACCACCAGGGAAGTCCCTCATTTAATTTTAATTGATTCAAATGTAAATAGTCACATGGGGCTAGTGGTTTTCATATTGGACAGTACGGTCCTAAAGTTTAAGCTTCATTTACTTAAGAGTAAATCCAGCTCTGATGTTTATATATACACACATGTTACATATATGTACACATATATGTAATTGATAGCTATAGATATCTAGATGGGGAAAATCTAGAGTAAAGAGTGGTTAGGACCTTTTAACTTTCCAAATTCAGTGCGCCTCTCTGCAACATAATGTTCCCTCCCAGGCAGAAATCCTTTCCCTCTGACAGCTGGCTGCACGCCACTGATTTATGACCCTCCTATTTCTCCCATCCCATTCCCTACAGAAGGACCTGTGCTTTTACCAACATGTTGGATCTGTCTGCATTTCTCCAAACCCTATTTGTTGCCTTGGTTTTTGAGTCATCTACAAAAAGCTCACAAGGCAGAACCTTGGCTGCCATGATTTCTTACACAATACAGAACACTGTTCCCCTACCAAATAATAACCCAATCTCCTTTGTTCTTCTTCCCCAGCTTGCAGACATGGTGAGTAATCTTTATTTACAGCATATTATAATCAAGCTCCAAAATGTGGTACATCTGGAAAGATGAGTTCAAACAATGTGTTGCCTGCCAAATGCTAAAAATTTTACCTGGACTTCTTTGCTGCCTCATACTGGTAGCACAGCTCTACCTCCAATAAATCACTTGAGTTTAAGCTGAGTCTCACAGCTCTTTGCCAACCAAGTGGTTTGATTTTTTAATTATTTATATTTTAATGACTAACATTGCCATTTACCTTACCAATAGATTTTTTTTGTAATTTCAAAAACATTTCTCTCTCCCTCCATTTTCTCTCTCCATTTGTTATCCTGTCTCTGTAGTCTGGTGGTTAGGGATTAAGATGCAAAGGGCAGCAGAAGAGTGTGGAACAAAGATAGGGATGAACAGATAGCAAATAAGCATAGTGCTAAAATCTGTGGAGCTCTTGGCTGATGTTAATTACCAAGGTAGCTTAATGTCTTTCTGGGCCAGCTTTCAGGAATATTACAAAAGCTTATTGCATGATGTTTCTGTATAAACCCATCATCACCCTCTTATACTTTTATACCCTTATACCTTTTGTGTAAATCCATCAATCCATGCCTTCTGATCGCTTGTTCACTCATTCAACAAATGTGTTTTGGAAGCCTATTATGTTCCAGTCTCTGTCCCAGACACTAGGGACAGAGGGCTGAATAAGATGGACATAATTCCTGTCTTCAGAAGCTTCCATTTTAGTGGAGGGATCCAGGTAGTAAGTAAACAAAGGAAAGAATTACAGAATACTTTAGTTGCTGTGAAAGAGATAAAAAATGGAAGGTCCTGTCACAAAATGACTCTAGCCAGCTCTGCAAGATCCAGGCAGGGAATCCTGCAAGTGCAAAGGCCATGACACAAAACAGACCCAGGTGTTTTCTAGCTGCTGACAGAAGCCCAGTGTAACTGAGACACTGTGAGGAGGGGGACATGGCATGCGCAAAAATGGAGAAAGAAGTAGGACCAGATCGCACTGAGTTTTGTAGGTTATAATCAGGAGGCTAGATTTTATTTAGATTGGAATGGAAGGGTATTAAAGAGCTTATTAAAAGTATTGAAGGTATAAACATGAACTGATGAACAATTTTTTAAAGCTTATTTGGGCCACTGTTGGGAGAATGGATTGTAGCGGGGAGAAGCATAAAAGCCAGACGACTAGTGTTGCGGGGAGGGGGCCACGTGGAGCTATTCCAGGCAAATATGGCGGCGGCCTGGATGGGCCGCCACTGCTAGGTGGTAGTCACGTGGCGGGTGTTGGGTTTGCCTTCATCATTACTCATTGTCACCTGCTCTGGTCAGTAAGTTGGGTCTTCATGTGGGGGTCCACGTCTGAGGGGGGCCTACTCGGTGCCTCCACAGTCCAGCCCAGCTTTCCTCAAGATCCTCGGGGTCCTGGCAAAAAGCTGAGTTAGCCCTTAGGTGTTTTTTTTCCTGAAAACTTGATAACAGCCAGTGCTTATATCTTTTTTTCCCTTTACCTCTAAATTACAGCTGAAGATGCATTGTTGTTATCACTGCTGTTGTTCCAATATGAAATAGCAGCCCAGACAACGAGCTAGCAGACCACTGTCATGTTTGGTCATAATTTTACCCATTTTTTATGGTAAAATTGATGTGACCTTGATTTTTTAAAATATCTGCTCAGCCCACTAAATTAGACTCAGAGGCTAATAAATCCTGTCCTGTCTCCACTGAGATACACAGTTTGATTGGGTTTGAGCATTTATTCTTACTGGTCCTTTTGCCTGTGAAGGTCACAGAGTCTAGGACCAGAGGAGGTGATAATCTAACACTAAGGTGATGAGGCCCAGCTGAGAGGGGGAACCCTCCTGGGCCAGCCTGGCCAACCTAGCCAGTCCAGGTGGGTTTGAGTCCTGAGCTCTCCTGGAAAGAGCTGAGTTGCTGGCCTCTGAATGAGAGGAGACAGCCCCCTCCAAGGGGAGCGTATCAGCCAGATTTCCTCTTACCAACATGTATCTCAACACCAGGCATCTCACCCATCCAGAAAGTTCTGTTTTTCCTGTACATGTTGCAAAGAACTGTCCTTTGTTTGATTCTTTTTCATTCAACATTCATGAGATCCCAGCTGTATGGCAGGGACTAAGAATCTGGCAGTCAAGAGAGAGATCATCCCTGTCGCCACACTTCATAAAGTAGTGGGAGAGGCAAGCATTAATCAGATAATTAGACACTTATAAGTCTCCGACTGTGATAAGTGCAGGATACTGGGATTAGAATGAGTGAATTGGGATCAATGATTAAATCTTAACACTTACATTCGTGATTAAGAATCCTAATTCAGAGTTTCTCTAAGTAATAAGACATATTTATTGGTTAAACTTGAATTTCTGTTAAATAAAAATTTATCAGTTGAAGGTTTCCTCATTCTTTTAAGTAATATAGCTGTTCTCTCTCACAATGAGTGAGTCTGTAATAATAACAGCAATGGTGAACATAATTGAGCACCTGCTGTGTACCAGGCACTGTGGTCCTAAGTGCTTTCATTACCTGTGTTGATTTACTTAATCCCCAACACGGGCCTAGGCAGTGGGTGTGGTTAGAACTATTTTACAGATGAGCAAACTGAGGCACAGAGAGGGTAAATTCCAATCTGTCTGAAATTATCAACAGAGCTTTCACATCCATCCCTTTTTAACCCCTGTTAAATCTCCTTATTAAGTAAAGAATGTTATGTTTTAGTTTATTTAACAAAGTTCCAGGAACAAACATGATACCATCGATCCAATCTCTGTAGGTAAAAGGGCATGTCCATGAGCTCTTTATTATTTAGGAGTTTTAGTAATGAACTTACAAATTTCATTAAAACTCAAATTGAATTATAGACTTTTTTGTATTTTTTTAATTGAAGTATAGTTGATTTACAATGTGGTGTTAGTTTCTGGTATACAGCAGAAATTAACAAACACACACCCACATACACTTTTTCAGATTCTTTTCCATTATGGTTTATTACAGGATATTGAATATAGTTCCCTGCGCTATACAGTAGGACCTTGTTGTTTATCTATTCTATATATAATATCGTGTATCTGCTAATCCCAAATTCCTAATATATCCCCACCCCTATCCCCTTTGGTAACGTAAGTTTGTTTTCTATGTCTGTGAGTCTGTTTCTGTTCCATAAATGAGTTCATCTTTTGCTTTATTTAAAAGATCAAAGTCAGTTTTAAGCATACCATTTTAATTATTAAAGATTTAAATATTTAAGTGTGTTTTACTATTTAAGTTATTTATATTTAAAGATTGTGTTTCCATATTTTAATATTTAACATCTAAATTACTTCGCCTTCTATGTGCATATCTTTTTTCATTTTTAAGCGACTGTTCTTGTGGTAAGGCACATGTTCTGGCCTTTTAGGAGCCCCGCGGTGCCCTGTGCATCCCACGGAGCTGGTGTTCGCGCTGGACCAGTCCCGGGGCGTCACGGAGCCAGAGTTCGCACGGATGAAGGAGATGACAACCTCCCTGCTGGGCGGTCTCCGGGTCCGGGAGAAGCACTGCCCTGTGGGTGCGCGCGTGGCCGTGCTCACCTACAACTCCCACGCCAGGCTCCTCATCCGCTTCTCCGACGCCTACAGGAAGGACAGACTCCTCAGACAGATTGAGGCCCTTCCTTACGAGCGGTCCGCGTCCAGCAGGGACATTGGCAAGGCCATGAGGTTTGTCTCCAGGAATGTCTTCAAGCGGACGCTCCCAGGGGCTCACACCAGAAGAATTGCCACGTTCTTCAGTGGCGGCCCATCTGTAGATGCCCAGACCATCACGACAGCCGGCCTGGAGTTCAGCGCCCTGGACATTATCCCGGTGGTAATCACCTTCAGCCAGGTGCCCGCCATCAAGCACTCGTTTGTGGTAAGAAAGGCAAGCTGCCTCATAACTCTTCTTCTCTTTTTTGCCTGTATTCAGGGGCGTTTACAAGAAAGCATGGAGCTGTACTAAGTGTTTATTACTATGTACCAGGAACATGCCAAGCCCTTGATATGCATCATCCTGTCTAGTTCCCACAAGCGGTGTGTATGAGATGGGAATCATTGTTATTCCCGTTGTATGGGTAAGAACAGTGAGTCTGGAGAAGTGGACCCTATGCCCAGGTTCACACAGCTGACAAGTGGCAATGTCAGGGCTTGAATCCAGGCCTCTATTCTAGTGCTTCTCCAAGGGACTCTCTGAGTTAACTCTGGATGTAAAGATACTAAATCTGGGTAGCCAGTAAATATTAGTGGATGTCACTGATGTGGTCATGGAATGGAAACCAAAGGACTGATTTTATAACTTCACGAATCATGTAAATATCCATACTTTATAAAGGAAAAGGCATTCCAGTTATAGCTTCTTAGGTTGAAGATTAAAATCTTACTGTGGGGACATCTCGGGTGGCACAGTGGTTAAGAATCCACCTGCCAATGCAGGGGACATGGGTTCGAGCCCCATGTGGAGCATGCCCCGTGGAGCAACTAAGCCCATGCGCCACAACTACTGAGCCTGCACTCTAGAGCCTGCGAGCCACAACTACTGAAGCCAGCGCGCCTAGAGCCCATGCTCCATAACAAAGACAAGCCACAGCAGTGGCTTGCACCGCAGCAAAGAGTAGCCCTTGCTCGCTGCAACTAGAGAAAAACTGCAACTAGAGAAAGCCCGTGCACAGCAACAAAGACCCAACGCAACCAATAATTAATTAACTAATTTAAAAAAAAATCTTACTGTGTAGCATTTCTAAATAAACCACCTGGGATCACGGCAACCTTTAAAACACTCTATCAGGGCTTCCCTGGTGGCGCAGTGGTTGAGAGTCCGCCTGCCGATGCAGGGGACACGGGTTCATGCCCCAGTCCGGGAAGATCCCACATGCCACGGAGCAGCTAGGCCCGTGAGCCATGGCCACTGAGCCTGCACGTCCAGAGCCTCTGCTCCACAACGGGAGAGACCACAAAAGTGAGAGGCCCATGTACTGCAAGAAAAAAACCAAAAAACAAACAAAAAAACCCACTCTATCAATAGAGCCTCAGTGTCAGGGGTTCCTTACAAAACACCTGCTGGACCTGGCATAGTGTCCTTCTGGTCATCTGTGACCACCCAAGATGCTGTTTTATTCTCCATTCATGGGGAAGCCATGAGGAGGGACCCCATGCATCTGCAAAGGGTATTGGAAAATGCAACCTGAACCAGAAGGACAAGCGTTTAAAAATTAATTCATGTAGAGAAAGGAAAGTGAGAAGTGACTGAGTCACTGCCTTCAGGTGTGTGGAGGATTATTATTGGAGAAAACTAGCCAGCCAAGTCCAAGTTAGCAAAATCTCTTATTAGAGAAATTGGGAATCATAGCAGTGGAAACTCCAGTTTAGATTTGAGTAAGAGCTTTCTGAAGGCAAGGTTGATTTACGTTGTCATGGGCCAGATGGCTAAATGTAGGTGGTCAAGACACCACCTTTCTCTGAAGGCCTTTTGTAGGGGTGGTCACTCACCTGGCAAGGGTGACTTCTGTCTTTCCTGGAGAACTAAGATTAAGTGGCTTTTTTGAGACCCTCTCCAGCTCCCTAATTTTCTGTGAAAGTGCTAAACTAAGCAGACCAGAATTGAAATATAGTACTCCCCTGTAGAATGCAGAAAGCAGTGCTTGTTTCCTAGCATTGGTGTGAAGAAGAAATGATGTAACTCCATGCACCAGTGCCTAGGACATAGCAAACTCTCAAGAATGGTAGCTCTTGCTTTAATTATTATTGTTATCAGTTTCTTGACAGTGAACTAAAATATGTTTAACTGTATTAAAGTCTGGGTTGTAAAGCTGAAACTGCTATTAGCATCATTGAAACTAACTCAGAATTATGCAAATGAGCAGCCTGATCTATGAGGCTTAGAAAAGAAAATGCACATAAATTAGAAGACTGGGGCCAGCCTATTCTAATGAATCTGCTTTGAGAGGCAGCGGCTCAAAGTTTCTGTAAGTGGATTGGTTACACACAGAGTCCTCCTAATTCCCTCTGTTTATTGGGAGTGCCCATTGTCCCTTGGCTTTATTTAGTCACAAAATAGGAGACAGCTTAATATCCTGACACAAATGATTGATGGTACTTGCGATACAAATTTAAACAGACACAATTCCACCTACCCTCTCAAAGGTATGTGCATAGCATATAACTTTAGAAAATATATTTTGTAGAGTTTTTCTTTTAAACTTTGGAGTATTAACAGTCCCACTTAGAGATTCTACCCACATCACCTAGAGAATCCTTGCTCCTTTCTTGAAGGAATTTATCTCAAAAGAGCACCAATGAAGGTTCAGAATCTTGACAATGACCCTCACAGATTGGAGCAGTATTGGCCCCAACATCCCTTGGGTAGAAAAAGAGTTAGAGTTGCACACAGAAGTCAGACTTGGTCCCAAGGTTCATTCATCCAACAGATGTTGAATGAGCAGCTCATGTATACTAGGTGCCATCCTAGGCTGTGAGGACACAAGAGTAAGTAGAAAATCAAAAGACCTCACCTATTAGAGGATGGAGCTATGCAGGGTTGTCTAGAAAGGCTCAAAACAAATTGATGAGAGCCCAATACCTGACATTACAGAAGAGAGATGATGTTACTACTCCTCCATTTCCCTTCTGTTTCTTTCTTCTATCCATTCTCTTCACTTGCTCTTAAACTGTCATTTATTAGTACTTTAAGAACAGAGCTCAAAATTTTAATGACACAATAAATTTTTATTTGGAGGCCATATCACAAAACCCCTTGTTCGTTTCATAACCATTGTGACTTTTCTATATCTTGATTCGTCTGAGAGTTCAATAGAATCCAACTGAAATTTGGAACCTGTGTAGACACGTGTGGCAGGTCTCAGAAGCAGCTGCTCTGAAAACATGGGCTCATTTCCCTATGTTTCTGAGCAAACCTGTTGTGTGATCACCATCTTGGAAATTTTTCATGATGGCCTGAAGCCGAGTGATGAGCTGTTCATCCTTCTGGACTGGAAGACCATTTTTGATTGGAAAAACCTCAATCTCAGCTTTGTTTTGTCTGTAGGGTTTTTCCTTTAAATTTGTTGGGCAATTACTTCTTAATTCTGGTGAAATTTTATTTGCTGCCCTTGAAGAATTCTAATGTGGGCTGGATCTCCCTTTCTAATATATGTATAAGAAATATAAGGAATGTGTCCTTTATAGCTAGCCTTATTTTCTTCCCTTTGCTCTGCTGTTTAGCGTTGCAGGTGAGAGAAACATTAGGTGTAATAGTTGACATTACAGATTATTCTAGTGATGAAACAGAGCTGAAATTGAGGGGAGAGAGGGTTAATGGGAAACTTTAGCACTCTGAGCACCCTGCCCTTTTATTTTTAAATGGATTTCCTTTGTTAATAGAGAATTGTCTAAAGAGTGTTAATGGTATCTTTTACGAATGCACCAATTCATGGAGCCCCATGATGTTGAGAAAGCAAAGAGCAGGGTATCATCCAGAATGATGTACTGAAAGCTCATATTACCCATCTGTGGATCATCCAAGTTGGTGCATCTTTGAATCCACAGGAAAGTGAGCAATAAGAAAAGGGACCCATAGGACCCTTTTATTTTAAATCCCCAATCCACATTCATCTTGGGGAATTTTTCTGTAATATGCTAATTACAGTTGCTCCAATGAAGTGTGGTAGGATGAGTGATCTCTAAGACCACATCAGCCAAACTTTATTAATTAGGAAATTACTTGTGGGAAGGGGAGTGGAGAGCACAGACCCCCTGAGGTCTCTCCCAGTTGCGGGGGGCGGGGAGCGGGAAACGCACTAGAATCAATGAGTGGAAAGTATGGCTTTAGGTTGACACCAACATGTTGATACATGGTTAAATGTGAAGCCTAAGTTATCAGTTAGTGCCACTGCCAGAAGGATGGAAGTTGCCACATGGTAGACACACAGAACACAAACTAGTGAACGAAGGGCAGCAATCTCTGGGTGACATGGTGAGAACACTGTTCCAAATCAAGTTAGAACCCCCTGATACAAAACTGCAGTCAAAGTAACTCAGGCAGAGGGTGGAAGGTAGGTCTTATGTGGGGAGACCAAAGTTTTTGACTTGTTTTGTTTTTTTAATACACCTTTATTGGAGTATAATTGCTTCACAGTACTGTGTTAGTTTCTGTTTACAACAAAGTGAATCAGCTGTATGTGTACATATATCCCCATATCTCCTCCCTCTTGCATCTCACTCCCACCCTTCCTTTCCCAGCCCTCTAGGTCCTCGCAAAGCATGGAGCTGATCTCCCTGTGCTATGTTGCTGCTTCCCACTAGCTATCTATTTTACATTTGGTAGTGTATATATGTCGATGGTACTCTCACTTCACCCAAGCTTCCCGTTCCATCCCTTGTGTCCTCAAGTCCATTTTCTACGTCTGCGCTTTTATTCCTGCCCTGCCACTAGGTTCATTAGTACCATTGTTTTTTATTCCATATATATGTGTTAGCATACAGTATTTGTTTTTCTTTCTGACTTATTTCACTCTGTATGACAGACTCTAGGTCCATCCACCTCACTACAAATAACTCAATTTCATTTCTTTTTATGGCTGAGTAATATTCCATTGTATATATGTGCCACATCTTCTTTATCCATTCATATGTTGATGGACACTTAGGTTATTTCCATGTCCTAGCTATTGTAAATAGAGCTGCAATGAACATTGTGGTACATAACTCTTTTTGAATTATGGTTTTCTCAGGGTATATGCCCAGTAATGGGATTGCTGGGTCATATGGTAGTTCTATTTTTAGTTTTTTCAGGAACCTCCATACTGTTCTCCATAGTGGCTGTATCAATTTACATTCCCACCAACAGTGCAAGAGGCAAAGTTTAAACTGGAGGCATCTGTATTCCTCCCCACTCTGGGCTAACTTTCCTCATCTGTGAAATGGTGGGATTGGCTTCTAAGATTTCCAGCTCAAGCCTTCTGTGACTTTTTTTCCCAGACCCTGATAGTTGTCAATAAGAAATTACTTTACCCCTATCAGATGGACTGATCCATGCTCTCTGGATTTGGTTTCCTGGTCCCTCATCACAGTCCAGATGAAGCAATGGCATGATTCACTGGAAATATTGCCCAGACACCTATTAAAAGCCATTAATAATTCAGGCTAATTGTGTCTTCTGGTAGACAAGAATCAAGAGTCAAGACTGTGTGTACAGGTCCCCATTCACAAAATGTCCCCATTTATGTCCCCACCACCTGTCCCTTTTCTGCCACCCGACTATCACAGGATCTTTTCTTTTTTAAATTAATTTTTATTGGAGTATAGTTGTTTTACAATGTTGTTAGTTTCAGGTGTACAGCAAAGTAAATCAGTTATACATATACATCTATCCACTCTTTTTTAGATTCTTTTCCCATATAGGTCATTACAGAGTATTGAGTAGAGTTCCCTGTGCTATACAGTAGGCTCTTATTATTTATCTATTTTATATACAGTAATGTGTATCTGTCAATCCCAATCTCCCAATTTATCCCTCCTACCCCTTGGTAATTATAAGTTTGTTTTCCACATCTGTAACTCTACTTCTGTTTTGTAAATAAGTTCATTTGTACCATTTTTTAAAACTTGCTTATATGTGGAATTTCATCACAGAGTCTTTTCTTTTTCTCTCTTCTCTTAAACCACACGATGCTCACTCTCACTCTGTTTCTTCCCTCTCAGTCTTTGTCAGACACCATACCTTCCTTTCTCTGTACATTTGTGCCTAGAAATTTAGCTAAAATCTTCAGTTACCGCTTATCCTCTCCGAGCCTCCCCCTCTCACCCAGATGGCTTAGGAAGGCAAACACGGTGGTCTCCCAGAGAGGAATTCAGAGGAGTGCTGATTTCTCCATCTTTTATACACGGGAGAATAAAAGATGGGCAGAAACAGAGATAACTCTCAGGAAAGCCCCCACCCCCACTTCCCATATCCCTTGCTCCTCAGTGAACAACACAGAAGATGACCAGCCTGCAGCCCTGTCCGTGCTCACCACTAAGATGGGGAGATGCACTGCCCTCAGGACCCCAGTTCTGGGTTTCTGATTGGCTCAGGTGTCCATCCCTGATGCAATCTGCTCTGCTGAGAAATGGGGTCACCCCCCATTTCTCAGCAACACAGCTGCCTGAGTTGCACCTCTGTGGATCAAGTATGGAAAGGAAACTTCCCTGAGAAGGAGGGGAAGGGGTTAGCCAGATGGGCTGTGGATCAAGTATGGGAAGGAAGCTTCCCTGAGAAGGAGGGGAAGGGGTTAGCCAGATGGGTACACAGGGGAGACTAAATGTTGTGTGACACATCTTTGAGGCATTGGGTAGGATCACACCCACAGTACGCCTTCAACTGTCAGTGATCTCTGAGTCAATTAACTGACAAGCTAATTATTCTTCATTATTTGGAGCCTCCATATTGTCTGCCTCTCTACAGCCTCATATTCCTCGGGGAGGATACTAATAATAGGGCCAAATTGGAAAGGGTGGGAAGTTGTTCAGAGGAGAACTGCCTGGATATGAATCTGGGTCTGCACTTCAAAGCCAGGGTCAAGGCCTGGTTCATGGTAGGAACTCAAAGCCGGTTCTAAAGCACATCTGTGATTTCACACAGTTGTCTGGACTTGGGAAGAGGGGTGTCTCTGGCCCTTTTCCTTAAATGGTTTCCATGTCCAGTGTCTTTTGATCAGTCCTTTAACCTTTCTCTGAGCTTCAGTTTCCTCATCTGTAAAATGGGAATGATGAACTTAAGAACGAACTCACTGGGCTGTGAGTGGAAGTGCTTTGCGGTCTCTGATGACCCACGTGGCACCTACCTGGTGCCAGTAAGTGCTTTATGAATTCATTTAGTGCCCACGGTAGCCCTCTTAGGGAGTAGTATGACTATTCTGTTCACAGATGTGGAAACAGAGGCAAAGCCACTTGTCATCCAGCTAAAGAGAAAGTTGTAGGTTAAACCCAGACAATGCTCTTAGCCCCTCTGCCCTTCAGCCTCCTGGGACCCTCTTAGAGGGAGGGGCCCCCAATTCCCTCTGCAGATCTCAGCTCCCTGGACCATCCTGGGAGGTTCCTGCAGCCCCACCCATGAAGCTCTTCTTTCTCTTGCTTCTGCTTCTTGCAGATTGACGACACTGGCAGATTCCAAGTCATCATGGTTCCACACAGGATTGACTCTGCGCCAGCACTAGAGGGACTCCAGCGGTGCACTTTCTGCTATGGTGAGACCCACAGGGAGAACATAACTATCAGGCCCGTTAAGCAGTGCAGTGAGTCACCATTGGCAGGAGTGGCTGGAACTTGGCAGCAGAGACGCTAGTGGCCTTGGAAGGATCTCTCTGTGGCTCCGGCCTCACCTCGCCACACAGCCTCATCCACAAATGGAGCCTCTCAGCTCATGCAGCTTCTAGGAAACAGGAATCATTTTTAGAAAAATTTAGCCTGTCCCATTGCCAACTTTTTCATGCTGTATATTTATGAGTTTTCTAAATCTCAAATGTTCACAACCCCAAAGAAATGCTTTACAGTGGGAGTGGAAATTAGCAGAAATTCATGCATTTCTCATTGGAAAGAGGTTTTCTCGGGCTCCCAAATGTTAAGCATCAGAAAGATTTGCAATGCTCGTTTGTCTGTGGTTGTGTTTTATACACAATCTATAGGTCTAGCTGGAGAACCGGACAGACCTGTATTTGAGTATTCTAATAATTTGAATGTTCTAATAATTACAAAGAGAGTGGGACCCACTGAGGTTGCTGGTGGGTGTGATAGCTTACAGTTATCGGACATTCATTATTAGCCACACACTGTTCTAATTGCTTTATGTAACACTGATGGTGATGATGATGATACTTAATGCTTAGGCTATTGGCTTTATTGTGTTCTAAGCACTCTTCTCATTGTTTCATTCAATCCTTATAATCACCCTAAACTGTTTGAAAGGTTATTAGCTCCATTTTACAGATGAGATGAAATAGTTTGCTCACAGCCAGATCAAACCCGAGAAAGCTGGCATTAAGACACCTGCAATTGATGAGAAACACAGATCCTATTATGCTGTTCCCTGAAACTCTGTATTTGGCCTTGAAGAAAATGCTTAATTCCTCTCCTTCTGCATGTGTGTCAATGAGATGCTCATTCTGGTCATGTGAGTGACTTCACAAGGAGGTGGCAACTCCAAGAGAGAAGTGGGATTTATCCTAATAACCCTCTCTTCCTTCTGTCTTCCCCTCTGCTGCCCTCTGATAATTTCCTCCCCCTGCCTCCCGAAGAGCTCACCACACCACGGGCAGACACATGCCCCTCGAGTTCTCAGCTGTGCGTAGACACATCAGTGATGCATGTGCTAGTCTGATGCATGGTCAGAAGTTGCCAGTGTGTGTCTGGGGATATATTTTGGCTCCATTTCTTGGCTTAAATCCTTGTTTTGTCTCTGAGGCATATAATGGAAGATATTTGGGCTGTTGTTTCCTGCAATTAAGAAACCCCACAAAATTGAGTAAATGGGCAGGCTACTGTCTCTGATTTTAGAAACTGCCTTGCACACAGGTGACTGTGCTGTTATCTGACTGTTAAAGAGTGTCATCAAATTTTATTGAATTTTAAGAAGGGAATCATAACTTATTCAGATCTTATATCTTTATTGAGTCCATGAGTAAGACTGAAGTTCTGAAGTTTGCTCCATCCCCTAAGGATCTGCACTCTGGTTATTAACCTTTCATCTGATACCTTTTGTTCATGGCCAGGCCTATATCTAAGTACTGGCTGTCCACACGTGTGTTTTTCCATTTCTCTTTAGTTTTTAAAGAGAAAATTCTCATCCTTAACTATCAACTGTTATTGGAAATCTAGGATTGCAGAATATCAACCCTGAAAGGGTTCTCTGGGTGAATCTAATCCAAGCAACTAGTTGTGCAGAATTAAGGCCCAGTCTTGGCTTGGACTGGGGCACACAGCATGTTTGTTACTGGGGACAGCTAGACCAGAACCCAGGCATCCTGGTTCTCAGGCCAAGGGGCCTCCCCTCTGCTGTACTATGTGGTCTTGCCTCAAACAGTACCACACTGACTTCATACGTAGACCCTTCTAGAAATGCTGGTGTCTCCTTTGGCAAAATAACTCTATTCTCCCGCCCTCAGACTCTTCAGTAAAATTAGAAGATTAGGTGACCTCTAAGATCCTTTCATTTCCAAGTTATTTTTTATTCCTCTGAATATTCACTGTGGTCAGGTTCAATAAATTAATGTACTCTCTGTTTTTATTACTGTACCTTTTTAAAAATGAGGTATGCATAATTATTAAAATGACCTCATATTTTATGAAAGTCCGTTAACATGTAGTATTTATATTCATTTATTTAACAAACACCTACTGAGCTTTCAACTAATAGGTACTTTGGACATAAGACATGAGCGGTAGTTTTGTCCTTAATGTCTCTACATAGATAGAGTTATAAACCTTTATTTAAATTGAAATAAAAGTGCATTGCTTTTTTCACTCTTACTTTTTAAGGAGATTACTTTTCATAGTAAAGCAGTGTGCGTGGGATGATAGGGGCCATTGGTTTAACCTGTATATTGTCAATTACAGAGATCATTAGTTTTTATGTCATGATACAGTACATCATGTACAATCATGAGATGAATTGTCCACTTCAATCTTTATAAACTTAAAGCAGAGCCAAGATGAAACTTCTGTTGAAAGCAACCTAATTTTAAAAAGTCAGATAATATTAGTGAATGGAACTCAAGACACGGGCTGTGTATAAAAATCTGTATTTGGGGAATCAAAATGTAAACCACGTATTAGGAAATCTTCCTGTTGCTGACCTCAAAGTCATTTAGTTAGTACTTTAACATCAAAGATTATACAGCTTCCAAATGTCAAAATGTTTGAGATGCTATCTCTTCCTTTTCTGTCCGTTTCTGTTTAGTAACCCTAAGTGACTTTTGGTCTGCAGATGTATGCAAGCTGGATGCTTCTTGTGACCAAGCCAGACCACCCACCGTGCAATCTTACATGGACGCTGCTTTCCTTCTGGATGGCTCCCGGCATGTGGGAAGTGCAGAATTTGAAGACATAAGAGGCTTCCTGGGAGCACTGTTAGATCACTTTGAAATCACCCCAGAGCCTGAGACTTCTGTCACTGGAGACCGAGTGGCCCTATTAAGCCATGCTCCCCCCCACTTCCTACCCAACACTCAGAGGAGTCCCGTTAGAAGTGAATTCAACCTTACCACCTACAAGAGTAAACACCTCATGAAGAGGCACGTGGAAGAATCAGTTCAGCAACTCAATGGAGACGCTTTTATTGGTCATGCCTTACAGTGGACTCTGAACAATGTCTTCTTGAGTACACCCAATCTGAGAAGAAATAAAGTCATTTTTGTGATATCTGCTGGGGAAACCAGTCACTTGGATAGGGAAACCTTAAAGAAAGAATCCTTGAGAGCCAAGTGTCAAGGTTATGCCTTATTTGTGTTTTCCCTTGGCCCTTCTTGGAATGACCAGGAACTGGAAGATCTAGCCAGCTACCCTTTGGATCACCACTTGGTCCAGCTTGGCCGCATTCATAAGCCTGACCACAGATATGGTGTGAAGTTTGTGAAGGCCTTTATAAGCTCAGTCAGGCGTAAGTAATAAAATCTGTTCTTTCTTGCACATTAAGAGTATCCTTGGTATTCCCCCAAAGAAGGGTTGATGAGTTGACATGGATTCTTGGAAACCACTGTCTTCAAGGGCACTGCAGGCTCAGCAAGGAAAATATCTAATGATGGATGCGGAGGGAGGAAGCCTCTGATTTCTAAGCATTGAATTTTCTGGCTCATCATTTTTATACTTCTGGTTCCCATGGAGAAACAATCATAACAAGCAGTTGCTCACAGTCTACATGGAGCAGCACAGTCTGGGGGTATGAAGTCACAGCCTGGACTGTTAGCTACAATGTAGAAACCCTTGGCATGTAACATTATCACGCTGCCCTTTGATGGAAAGTTTGACTGATTAACACCCCAAAAGAGAGAGCCAGAGAAAAATTCAACAATCCTTGGCTTTGCTTTTACAAGTTCCAAAGGCAGAGTTTGAAGTATTAGTAGATACAAGTTTACCTGTCAGAATAAAAGATACATCCTTGCAAAACTTTCTTAGCTTTGTTAATGAGTTTTTATGATGCCAGTATTAATGTAACTGGTGCCCATGAAAAAGAAACGTGGGCTGTATTTCTTGGAGTGAGCTTGCCTTGAAAGTATGCAATTCATCTTGAATGCAACAGGATGGATTAAGAGAAGCTATGTCCTGATATGACTCTGGAGGTTGAAGAAAAGCACTGTCAGATTTCTGATCATTTTTGTGGTGAATTTACTTTTGGAGTACAGATAAAGGAAAGTGAACACACAGGCTAAAGGGCACCCAGTGTAGCTTAAGGAAAATTCTGACTGTGTCTCAAACTTGTCACTGACATTCTTGGTGAGACCAGTTAAAGCTGCAAAGACACTGACTAGTCAGGGTCAGTGAGGTCTGAGGAGCCTTGGGAAATGCTCGGCAGGCTAATGTCATGTCCTCTGGTCCTCTGCTACTCTAGGTGTGAGTCTAGGACCAACATCTCAGCATCACCTGGGAGCTTGTGAAAAATGGAGACTCACAGGCCCCACCCCATACATTTTGTTCCAGAATCTGCATTTTATCAAGATCCCCATGTGATTCATATGTACATTATAGTTTGAGAAACACTGGTATAGGAGCAGTTGCTCCCAGAATGAAATTTGTGTGGATGGGTTCTGGAATAGGATCCAGAAAAAAGAGCTGGAAAAAAATAAGGGAAAAAATAAATGAAGGCCAGGTGTCATTCTGAAAAAAGAAATCACAAGGCATTTGTAAGGGTAAAACAAAAGAACACCTTGAAAGACTCTCAGCAACGTGTAAAGAAACACTCCTTATGAGGCAGAAAGTTGAAAGCAAGTTAAGATGGAATTTCCTTCCCCAGCTCAGCAAAATTCTTAGTGGTGTTTCATGGTAACTAGTCAAACTGTATGATTAGATAAATGGCACCCCCCATCACCCAGGGAAAGGGGAAGAGATGTTTTAAGAAGAATTACTTGGGGTTTAAAGTTTTCTAAAACTTTAATTATCTATAAATCTCCAATCTTTAAACTATAGCTGTAAAAGTACAAAAAGTTGAAAAGATTTTAACATAATCATACTCAGTCCTACATGCTCCATTCAATAGCAGGCCCCCAGACCCACACTCACCCCTCAACATTAACATGTATGTATTAGGTACCTACTCTGAGCCACTCACTGTTGAGGTATGAGGTATCAAGGAGGGACCAAAACAGATGTGGTCCTCACCCTCCTAGGCATCCCAGTCCAGCTCCCTCTCTAAGTGACTCCTTTTTATCACACTGCTCTGACAGAATTGGCTGTCAGACACAGTTCACATCAGAATCGACATATTTCCTATGCAAAATTACTGACTGACAACCTTAGAGTTAAGACAGATAATTAAAAATCAGATATACATAAAGGAAACATCACAGTCTTGGCCATTCAGTCTAGAAACACACAGCCCAATCTACAATAGCAGCTCAGAAGGTAGTGCTGGATCACAGCCCAGGACCAACTTGCTACTTATGACGACCTGGGACCACCAGGAAGAGATTTAATTGTGTGTTTAACACACAATTAAATTAAATGCTTCATGGAAATAATAATGCATTTCTTAAAGTTTCTCATCCAAAAATGGTTTTTAAATGTTTAAATGGTGTGGGAAGAGGCATGCTTTCATATTATGAAAAATTAATATACTTCAGATGAAATGAATTATAATGAATTAAACCCAAGATGGCACTGTGGTTACTGTTGTTGTTAATGATATGAAGACCATAAAGGAAATATCCTTTTCCCTTTGTATTTAATATTCCAAAGGAGCAAGTAAAAAATAATAACTCAAATAAGAGTTTTTTAAAATAGAAAATCTAATTGTTGAACTAAAACAACCAATGGGACACTGCAGTGGCAATAAGCGGACCTGATAACCAGATCTGCTTTCATCTCATATGGCCACCTTAGTTGGTGTCTTCCTTTGATGGATGTTGAAAACAGTGAAGGGACATTTTGCATGCAGAGCAGATTGCTGTAATGTTAATTGCTGTGAATAAGAGTCACCTCACAGATTTTTCTTCCTAGGTGCAATCAACAAATATCCACCAATAAACATCAAAGCAAAGTGCTACAGACTCAGCTCTGCAGATCCGCAGCAGCCTCTGCGCCAGTTGCGAAGGTATTACTTGCTTGGTATTACTTGATAAATGAATATGCCCCCTTCCTCCTCCTCCTTTTCTCCCTCTTTATCCTATTTGGACAAAATCTACCACTACATGATAATAAAATATAATTTGTGGGAACGAGAGATAATAAAATAACCAGATCTTGGTTTCTAAGTATCATTCCCCACTAAAAGGAACCAGGTTTCTTGGAGAAATAACTAATCCTAAGCTCTAACAGGGAAAGTACAATGTGAGCCTGGAACATTTGTTATGCCAGAAAGCAAGAGAGTAGCAAAAACTGTCATGTCAAAAGGACAAAGGAGTTGTCTTGAAAGGGTTCCCACTGGCCCAATTTTGAACAATTTGAACATCAGAAAGACTAATGATGGTAACAGATTACAACACTGAATTTTAAAAATCCACAAGTCTATCTAGAGACCCAAAAAGAGAGGAGGAGAGGAAAAGTGCTTTTTTATAGAAGTATGCTAGCTAATAAATACAGAAAAAGTGATAGAATTAGAAAATTACCAATTTGTAATCCCTATTGTAATAACTGAGTCAGACAAGGATCAAGGAATGCTAAAACCAGTGGGTGACAAGTTGGGGGGCAGGCTAGGGACAGTCCCACAGAACCCCTTACATATTTATTAATGACAGAGGGGAAATGTGCCTTTACATGGTGAGGTCTGGCTGCACCCACTGTAACCAGGATCTGACACTATGTGTCTCCTGAGGGGAGGCAGGGGGAGATATAGTATCACCCATGTGGGATTCTGGCTGGAGAGATACAGTATCACCCATGTGGGATTCTGGCTGGAGAGATACAGTATCACCCATGTGGGATTCTGGCTGGAGATGTTTGACCCAAGTCTAATAATGAGGAAACCATTGGACAATTCCAGAATATGGGATGTTCTTCAGAACAGTCAGCCTATATTCTTCCTAGGTTTCAATGTCATGAACAGCAGAGGGATGTGAGGTAGTGTCCTAGAATTGGAGAAACTACAGAGACATAACAGCCAAATGTAGTGGTGTGAACCTTGATTGGATCCTAGATTAGAAAAAAAAAAGCTTATATTAATGACATTTGGGGGATAATTGGGGAAATCTGAGCATGAACAATATGCTGGGTAATATTATTGATTCATGTGAATTTCCTTATGTGTGGTAATACTATCATGTTTGTGTAAGAGAATGTCTTTTTTCTTGAGAGAGGTATGCTGAAGTATTTATGAGTAACATGCATGGTGGCTGCAACCTACTTTCAGATGGTTTCCTAAAAGGAAGTAAAGTGTTTGTGTGTATGCATATATAAGTATATAGCGTATATGCATATATATGTATATATGTGTGTATATATATATATGTATATACTCACACAGAGTAGCAAGATGGTAACAAGTAGAGAACCATCTAGATCAGGGGTCCCTAACCCCTGGGCCGAGGACCAGTACCTGTTAGGGACAGGGCTGCACAGCAGGAGGTGAGCAGCGGGAGAGCCAGAGAAGCTTCATCTGCCGCTCCCCATTACTCGCATTACCACCTGTACCATTCCCCCACACACCCCGTCCATGGAAAAATTGTCTTCCACGAAACCAGTCCCTGGTGAAAGGTTGGGGACCACTGATCTAGATGAAAGATATACCAGTATTTACCCATGGTTCTCTGATCTTTACAATAATCTGTGAATTTGACAATTTTCAAAGTAAAAAGATAACTTGTAAAACTCAGTGGATGGATTAAACAGATCAATAGACACATCTGAAGAGAAACATAATGAACTGGAAAAATAAAGCTGAAGAAATTACTCAGAATGCAAAGAAGATAAATAAATATAAGACGTTTAGAGACAGAACAGATTGGAAAGATCTACCCTATAGCTAAGTGGAATTCTAGAAAGATGAAATAGAAATAACAAATGAGAGACGGTATTCAAAGACATAAAGGGAAGATCATTTTCAAGAACTTATGAGAGGCATGAGTTAAAAGATGAAGAAAAGACAAGGTATAACAGTCAGGATAAATAGAAAGAAACAGCAGTTGGAATGGTGTAGGGGACTGCAGAACACCAGGATGAAAAAAACTTAAAAGCAGCCAGAAATAAAGAGTAGGACATCTGCAGAGAAACTATAATTAGGCTGGCAGCTGAATAATCAGTAGCAGTAGTAGAAGCCACAAAACTATTGAGAACATTTTAAATAGTGGGAAAAAAATTTTGCCAACTTAGAAAAACTGTCTTTCAAAAATAATGAGGGCTTCCCGGGTGGTGCAGTGGTTAAGAATCTGCCTACCAATGCAGGGGACACAGGTTCAAGCCCTGGTCCAGGAAGATCCCACATGACATGGAGCAACTAAGCCCACACACCGCTACTGAGCCCGTGCACCAGAACTACTGAAGCCCTCACACCTAGAGCCCGTGCTCCTCAATAAGAGAAGCCACGACAATGAAAAGCCTGCACACCACACGAAGAGTAGCCCCAGCTCACCGCAACTAAAGAAAGCCTGTGTGCAGCAACAAAGATCCAATACAGTCAAAAATAAATAAATAAATTTATAAAAAATAAAAATGGTGAAACAAAGACAATTTAGAAGGACAAAAACAATAGTTCATAACAAAAAGACCTTTGCTAAAGGAATTTCTAAAGTATGTACTTCAGGGACTTCCCTGGTGGTCCAGTGGTTAAGAACTGCCTTCCAATGCAGAGGACATTGGTGAGATTCCTGATAGGGGAACTAAGATCCCACATGCCACAGGGCAACTAAGCCCACACACCACAACTACTGAGCCCACGCGCTCTGGAACCCATGCACCACAACTAAAGAGAAGCCCATGCGCCATAATGAAGGTCCTGCATGCCACAACTAAGACCCAACGAAGCCAAATTACATAATTAATTAATTAATTGTTAAAAAGACTCTGCACTCCTAATGCAGGGGGCCCAAGGCTAAAAAAAAAAAAAAAAAAAAAAAAAAAAAGTATGTGCTTTAAGGAAAATAAAGACCACAGAAGGAATGGCTGTGATGCAAGAATAGTAGATGATAAAAAAAATTGTCAATATTTAGGTAAATTTAAATAACTGTTGTACTTTGAAATTATAGTCATATCAAATTTGTAGGGTTACCAAAAAGCTGTGCTTGTTAACAAAGCTATGGAAATAAAACATTTGGCCCTTGGTGGCTTCAACAGAAAAAGCAAGTTCTACTAAGACTATAAATATAAGTATTAATAAATATTAATTATTTAAACATGAGAAAAGACAGTGAACAATAAAATTATCTTTTGTTATTAAAAAAATGAAGCCTGGAGTTTTAAAGGGAAGAAAGACAGCACTGAAAAAAGGGGCAATAATATGTCATGGGGAAGTGAATGGACTTAAAGTGTTCTAGGAATTTGTGTTGTTTGGGCTGGTGGTTAGGCTACTGAAGACTCTTTTAAAAATACATTTGTAAAAAAATACATTAAGAACATCATATCCATAACTACCTTAAATGTAAATGGATTAAATGCTCTAACTAAAAGACACAGACTGGCTGAATGGATACAAAAACAAGACCTGCATACATGCTGTCTACAAGAGACCCACTTCAGACCTTGGGACACATACAGACTGAAAGTGAGGGGATGGAAAAGATATTCATGAAAATGGAAATCAAAAGAAAGCTGGAGTGGTAATTCTCATAAGATAAAATAGACTTTAAAATAAAGACTATTCCAAGAGACAAAGAAGGACACTACATAATGATCAAGGGATCAATCCAAGAAGAATATATAACAATTGCAAATATTTATGCACCCAACAGAGGAGCACCTCAATACATAAGGCAAATGCTAACAGTTAAAAAAGGGGAAATAGTAACACAGTCATAGTAGTGGACTTTAACACCCCACTTTCACCAATGGACAGATCATCCAAAATGAAAATAAATAAGGAAACACAAGCTTTAAATGGTACATTAAACAAGGTGGACTTAGTTGATATTTATAGGACATTCCATCGAAAAACAACAGAATACACTTTCTTCTTAAGTGCTCATGGAACATTCTCCAGGATAGAGCATATATTGGGTCACAAATCAAGCCTTGGTAAATTGAAAAAAATTGAAATCATATCAAGTACCTTTTCTGACTACAATGCTATGAGACTAGATATCAGATACAGGAAAAAAAATCTGTAAAAAATACAAACACATGGAGGCCAAAAAATACACTACTAAATAACCAAGAGATCACTGAATAAATCAAAGAGGAAATCAAAAAATACCCAGAAACAAGTGACAATGAAAACACGGCAACTGAAAACCTATGGGATGCAGGAAAAGCAGTTTTAAGAGGGAAGTTTATACCAATACAAGCCTACCACAAGAAACAAGAAACATCTCAAATAAACAACCTAACTTTATACCTAAAACAATTAGAGAAAGAAGGACAAAAAACCCCCTAAAGTTAGCAGAAGGAAAGAAATCATAAAGATCAGATCAGAAATAAATGAAAAAGAAATGAAGGAAACAATAACAAAGTTCAATAAAACTAAAAGCTGTTTCTTTGAGAAGATAAACAAAATTGATAATCCAGACGCATCAAAAAAAGAAAGGGAAAAGACTCAAACCAATAGAATTAGATATGAAAAAGGAGAAGTAACAACTGACACTGTAGAAATACAAAGGGGCATGAGAGATTATTACAAGCAACTATATGCCAATAAATGGACAAATTGGAAGAAATGGACAAATTCTTAGAAAAGCACAACCTTCTGGGACTGAACCAGGAAGAAATAGAAAATATAAACAGACAAATCACAAGCACTGAAATTAAAACTGTGATTAAAAATCTTCCAGCAAACAAAATCCCAGGACGAATGGCTTCACAGGTGAATTCTATCAAACATTTAGAGAAGAGCTAACACCTATTCTTCTCAAATTCTTCCAAAATATAGCAGAGGGAGGAATTCTCCCAAACTCATTCTAGGAGGCCACCATCACCCTGATACCAAAACCAGACCAAGATGTCACAAAGAAAGAAAACTACAGGTCAATATCACTGATGAACAGAGACGCAAAAATCCTCAACAAAATACTAACAAACAGAATCCAATAGCACATTAAAAGGATCATACACCATGATCCAGTGGGAATTATCCCAGGAATGAAAGAAGTCTTCAATATACGCAAATCAATCAGTGTGATACACCATATTAACAAATTGAAGTTGAAAAAACATATGATCATCTCAATAGATGCAGAGAAAGCTTTTGACAAAATTCAACACCCATGTATGATAAAAACTCTCCAGAAAGTAGGCATACAGGGAACCTACCTCAACATAATAAAGGCCATATATGACAAACCCACAACCAACATCATTCTCAATGGTGAAAAACTGAAACCAATTCCTCTAAGATCAGGAACAAGACAAGATTGCCCACTTTCACCACTGTTATTCAACATAGTTTTGGAAGTTTTAGCCACAGCAATCAGAGAAGAAAAAGAAATAAAAGGAATCCAAATCTAAAAAGAAGTAAAGCTGTCACTGTTTGCAGATGACATGATACTATACATAGAGAATCCTAAAGATGCCACCAGAAAACTACTAGAGCTAAGCAATGAATTTGGTAAAATAGCAGAATATAAAATTAATGCACAGAAATCTCTTGCATTCCTATACACTAATGATGAACAATCTGAAAGAGAAATTAAGGAAACACTCCCATTTACCACTGCAACAAAAAGAATAAAATACCTAAGAATAAACCTACCTAAGGACACAAAAGACCTGTATGCAGAAAACTATAAGACACTGATAAAAGAAATTAAAGATGATACCAACAGATGGAGAGATATGCCATGTTCTTGGATTGGAAGAATCAACATTGTGAAAATGACTATACTACCCCGAGCAACCTACAGATTCAATGCAATCCCTATCAAAGTACCAATGGCATTTTCCACAAAACTAAAACAAATAATTTCACAATTTGTATGGAAACACAAAAGACCCCGAATAGAAAAAGCAATCTTGAGAAAGAAAAACGGAGCTGGAGGTATCAGGCTCCCAGACTTCAGACTACAGAGCTAAAGTAATCAATACAGCATGTTATGGGCACAAAAACAGAAATATAGATCAATGGAACAGGATAAAAGCATAGAGATAAACCCATGCACATATGGTCACCTTATCTTTGATAAAGGAGGCAAGCATATACAATGGAGAAAAGACAGCCTCTTCAATAAGTGGTGCTGGGAAAACTGGACAGCTACAAGTAAAAGAATGAAATTCGAACACTCCCTAGCACCATCACAAAAATAAACTCAAAATGTATTAAAGACCTAAATGTAAGGCCAGACACTATAAAACTCTTACAGGAAAACATTGGCAGAACACTCTATGACATAAATCACAACAAGATACTTTTTGACCCATCTCCTAAAGAAACTGAAATAAAAACAAAAATAAACAAATGGGACCTAATGAAACTTAAAAGCTTTTGAACAGCAAAGAAAAACATAAACAATGTGAAAAGACAACCCTCAGAATGGGAGAAAACATTTGCCAATGAAGCAACCGACAAAGGACTAATCTCCCAAATTTTCAAGCAGCTCATGCAGCTCAATATCAGAATAACAAAAAACCCAAACCCAAAATAGGCAGAAGACCTAAATAGACATTTCTCCAAAGAAGATATACAGATTGCCAACAAACACATGAAAGAATGCTCAACGTCACTAATCTTTAGAGAAATGCAAATCAAAACTACAATGAGGTGTCATGTCACACGAGACAGAATGGCCATCATCAAAAAATCTACAAACAATAAATGCTGGAGAGGGTGTGGAGAAAAGGGAACCCTCTTTCATTGCTCATGGGAATGTAAATTGATACAGCCACTATGGAGAACAGTGTGGAGGTTCCTTAAAAAACTACAAATAGAACTACCATATGACCTAGCAATCCCACTACTGGGCATATACCCTGAGAAAACCATAATTCAAAAAGAGTCATGCACCACAATGTTCATTGCAGCTCTACTTACAATAGCCAGACATGGAAGCAACCTAAGTGTCCATCAACAGATGAATGGATAAAGAACATGTGGCACATATATACAATGGAATATTACTCAGCCATAAAAAGAAATGTTATTTGTAGTGAGGTGGATGGACCTAGAGTCTGTCATACAGAGTGAGGTAAGTCAGAAAGAGAAAAACAAATACCATATACTAACACATATATATGGAATCTTAAAAAAAAAAAAAAAGGTTCTGAAGAACCTAGGGGCAGGATCGGAATAAAGACACAGAGGTAGAGGATGGACTTGAGGACACGGGGAGAGGGAAGGGTAAAATGGGACGAAGTGAGAGAGTGTCATGGACATATATATACTACCAAATGTGAAATCCATAGCTAGTGGGAAGCAGCCACATAGCACAGGGAGATCAGCTCGGTGCTTTGTGACCACCCAGAGGGGTGGGTTAGGGAGGGTGGAAGGGAGACGCAAGAGGGAAGAGATATGGCGATATACGTATATGTATTGCTGATTCACTTTGTTATAAAGCAGAAACTAACACACCATTGTAAAGCAATTATACTCCAATAAAGATGTTAAAAAATACATTAAAATTTGGGGAGCACACATGAAAAAAAAAATAAAAAGTAGCTAACTACCCAAAATGTAGTAAGGGAAAATGGAATAAAAACAAACAACAACATAATATTTTTTAAATGAAAAAGCAAGAAAGGAAAGAAAGGACAAGTGGTAGGCACAAAGTAAGACAGCAGAATCCAATCCACTTCTATATATCAGTAATTATAACAAATATGTACAGACTAAACGTGCCAGTTCCAGTTAGAGAATGATGGATTTAAGAAAACAAAATAAGGGGCTTCCCTGGTGGTGCAGTGGTTGAGAGTCTGCCTGCCGATGCAGGGGACACGGGTTCGTGCCCCGGTCCGGGAAGACCCCACATGCCGCGGAGTGGCTGGGCCCGTGAGCCGTGGCTGCTGAGACTGCACATCCGGAGCCTGTGCTCTGCAATGGGAGAGGCCACAACAATGAGAAGCCCACGTACCGTGAAAAAAAAAAGAAAAAAAGAAAACAAAATAAAATCCAGGTATGACTGTTTTCAAGAGACACAGCTACAAAATGAGGACATGGAAAAGTTGAAAGTAAAATCATGGGAAAAAAAGTATAACAGGCAAATATTTTAAAAAGAAAACTGGAAAAGCTATATTAATATCAGATAAAATATACCTAAAATATTTTTATTTTATTGAAGTATAGTTGATTTACAATGTTGTATTAGTTTCTAAGTGAAGTGAGTCCTATAAAATATGCTCTTAAACAAAACCATTTTGTAGAGATAAAGAGGGTCAGTACATGATGATAAGTGTTTAATTCATGAAGAAGATACAACAATTCTAAATTTATAGAGGGTCATAAAATAATTTTGAAATATACAATGTGGAAGTTGAAAAGGGAGAAATTGGCATTAAAATATCAGAGTTGGAGATTTCGCTACATCAGTTTGAATACTGTTAGGTCAAGCAGTCAAAAATTAAAGATATAAAGATTTAATCATAAGTAACAAGCTTGATTTAATAGACTCATATAGAATCCTGCACAGAAGAATGAGACATTCTTCTGAACACACAGAACATTAACAACTGTTGCATCAACGTGGAGGGTGTACAGGTGTTCATTGTGCAGTTATTTTTTTATTTTTTGCAGTACACGGGCCTCTCACTGTTGTGGCCTCTCCCGTTGCGGAGCACAGGCTCCGGACGCGCAGGCTCAGCGGCCATGGCTCACAGGACCAGCCGCTCCGCGGCATGTGGGATCCTCCCGGACCGGGGCACGAACCCGTGTGCCCTGCATCGGCAGGGACTCTCAACCACTGTGCCACCAGGGAAGCCATTGTGCAGTTTTTAACTTATAAATCAAGTGTCAACAAATCTCTAAGAACTGGCTTCATACAGTCCAAATTGAACACAGTGCAATTAAGTTAGAAATTAATACAAACAATATTTTTTAAGCCCATACTTTTTTAATCAAAATCACATTTCTAAATAACTGAGACAAAAATCATAGTGAAAACTTAAAAACACTTAGAACTGTATAATAATCAAAATATTACATGCCAAAACTTGTGGGATGTTTCAGAATTCATATTTTAAGAAAGTTTATAGTTTTATTTCTTATGTTAGGGAAATTTTTTTAATTGGCATACAATGTTATATTAGTTTCAAGTGTACAAAATAGTGAGTCAACATTTATATACATTACTAGATGATCACCATAAGTCTAGTTACCATCTGTCCCCATTTAAAATTGTTACACTGTTACTGACTATATTCCCTACTCTGTATATTTCATCCCCGTGACTTATTTATTTTATAACTGGAAGTGTGCACCTCTTAATCCCCTTCACCTGTTTCACCCATCCTCCCTCCCCTTCCTCTCTAGCAGCCACCAGTTTGTTCTCTGTATCAAGGAATCTGTTTCTGCGTGTTTTGTTTGTTTGTTTAGATTCCACATATAAGTGAAATCATATGGTGTTTGTCTGACATATTTCACTTAGCATGAAACCCTCTAGGTCTATCCATATTATAAATGGTATTATTTCATTCTTTTTTGTGGCTGAGTAGTATTCCACTGTATCTATATACACCACATCTTCTTTATCCCATTCATCTGTTGATGGATACATAGTTTGAGTCCATATCTTGGTTATTGTGAATTTTGCTGCAATGAACATAGGGGTGCATATATCTTTTCAAATTAGTGTTTTCATTTTCTTCAGGCAAATACCCAGAAGTGGAATTGCTGGATCATATGGCAGTTCTATTTTTAATTTTTTGAGGAACCTCCATAATGTTTTCCATAGTACATTAGGGATATTTTTTAAACTCTAAAAGCTAATGAGCTAAACACTGCTCTTAAGGTGTAATAGAAAAAAATATATACTAAAATTTTAAAAATACTTTAATAAAAAAATACAATTAAAAAAACAGAAATTAACACATTGTAAATTAACTATACTTCAATTTTTTAAAGATGTAAAAACTGCTTTTTAATTTTTAAAAATAATTATTTTAAAGCAATGTTATAGAAAAAAATAGAATATATCCAAAGAATGGAATAAGAGTAGAATTTACTTTTTAAAATATCTTAATTAAAATAAATGTATCAGCAACAAAGGCAAAAGTCATTTTTAAATAATAATATACATATATATCATAGCCTTTGCATGTATGACTATTACTTATTTTTTAATTAAAAATAATTGAAATCAAGCAGTTAGGAGAGTGGGGTTTTTTGGTGGGTGGTTGTTTCAGCGTAAATCATGCTAACACGTGCATACGTGCCCCACATCTGACTGAAATCAGAGTGCCCCAGCCCCTGAGAATCACACTTAGACAGATGCTTCTGACAGTGTGGCTTCTACTGTGCAGAGTGTGCATTCCTGTGTGGTCATGGGGCCCAAGCCCCTCCCCCCCAGCCCGGAAGCCCCAGCTCCAGAAGCTCCAAGAAGCCTATCACCTTACTGGGAAGCAGGGGAACTGTCCAGCAGCAAATGCTTCTGAAGTCAGGTCTAAACAGGCCTGTGCGGTCAGTCCAGGAGGAGCAGGGCTCCCCCTGCTGCAGGTGTCTGGTAGCGTGGAAAGGGGCTTCGAATTTGCATGTGGATCAGGCTCCACATATTATAGATAATTGCAAGGGCAGGTGCGGGAGCCAGCCTATACAAATTAAAGACGTCTCTGGAAACCATTCCCACCCTGTGTTTCTTCCCGCTTCTGCACATTGCCCTAAGATACACTGGAGGCTCAGATTCTCCCACATACCTGGAATGGTGAAATGTCAGGAAATGCTGGGGCATAAGGAATTGAGACATGAAATCCACACTGCCATTAGTGACTCCCTGACCATGTGTTAGGCTGGGACTCCCCAGGCCTTCTCTAAGTAACCAAAGACTATAATAAAAGGTAACAAGCACACAGCTGCTTCTGAAACTGCCTGCCTGAGCTCTTCAACAGAAGGGATGCAGAGGCAAGAGGCCTGGACACAGGATGACTTGCCACGCGAGAATTAGATCATTCCGCTGTCAGAGTCTGAGAAATACAGGTAAAAGCTTGTTCTTCTCTGGTAAGACACTGAACCAAACCACAAGCAAGAGACAGATGCCCACGAAGGAGAGATTGCAGGGCAGCCTCTATGTAAGTACTTAGATCCACTCAGAGACAGTGAAAGACTGAAAGCCACCTGCCTATTCATCCAGGCAGACAAGCACGCCTGCCAGACTTGAAAGCGATGACAGGCCAGAACCGGAACAATTGAATTGTAAAAATGGACACAGTCGCCAGTGCCATATGAATATACACCTGTTGTAATTCTGCTTTCCAAAGTTGTTTTCTAGACACACAGAAAGTGTATTAAGATTAAAAGAATTCTCGAAATAAAAGTAATCTTGTCTGCATTTTCCACTCCAGTGCATCCAGTCAACTAATAAATGCAGCTGGGCTGACTCCTGGTTGTCTGCATGGTTGAAGGAATCTGTGATCACAGAGGATTGAAATCTACAATTAGTTCCACCCACCGCATTTTACCGAGTTGCCACATCTTTCTTTCTAGAAGCTTTACTGGTGCTGCGCACACGTTGCAAAATGAATGGACAGTATTTCACTCCTGTTTCTTTATCTTGATTACATATTGTCGAAGTTAACCATCAGCAAAGAAGTATCTGAACAATATAGAATGGGAGAAAGAAAAGCAGAAAGTCTGTATGATTCCCAGAGTAATCAAATGATTCTTATCAAATTCTTTTCCAACACCAACTCCACGTATGACACAGTGGAAAAGGTGGAAATTCAGAGATGTGGTGTTTATCATGTTCAACCCTTTTAAGAATAAAAATATTTGACCGGAAAAAATGCAACATAATGCTATAGAAGCAATTACCAATTTAACAACTTTTTTTTAACAAAGAGGGAGTTAGACAACAGTTAACTAAATTTACTATAAAAAGGAGCCAATGCAAAGGGAAAGAGAATGAGGATGGAGGGGAGAGACCAGTATGGACAAGATAAACTCAAGCCATGGAAACAGTATGTTCCAGACCTGAAAGAATGTCCCCTCACGATCTGTGGGGCCGTAGTTTGTGCATACAGACAGTTACAACTTTGGAGGATTTGAGTTCATAATATTTAGTCTGGAAATTAACAAGAAAATATAGAGAAGAGCAAAATGGGGGAAGGTGTAAGGAAATGGTATTTGCACTGGAATTTAGCCGTGGCCGCTGTTCTTGGTGATTGGGAGGAGTTTGTTGATCAATGTAGTACATCCCTGATAGCACTGACAGAAGCCCAGACATACAGTATATAAGGTGTGGAGGCCTCAGGATCTGTGTGACATGAATGGTAGGCTTCTTGGTTGGTTTGATGTCTCCCTTACCTTCAGCTATCGTTATAGACGGAAGAAGAATATGCAGTGAGTGTTTGTGAGAGAGAGACAAAGACACAGAGAGAAAGGGGAAAGCAAAATAACTTTAAATTCTTTTTACATCCTCTACTTACTCATTTTCTAAATAGTGATGTTTTTGTGAGACAGATCAGATTTATAGCTGGATAAAGCAGAAAAATCCAAATGCAAAGGAATGGATCATGGTGAATATGATGAATGTTGCCACTGTCCTCCTGGTCTCAACATATTGGAGTTCTCATGACTCTTCCCGTGACCACAATTCAGTTAGTTTCTCTTATGCCACCGGGCTCTCACTTATTCTAAAAATTTTTGAAGAGTTTATGTGCCAGGCTCCACATAGCTTCTTAACTTCTGCCCCAGGCCACCAGCCCTCCTGTGGTTCTGCACCCATATCCAGGTGCTTCTGACAGCATGACATTTATCATTTCACTTTCTTATCCCAAATATCTTGATAGGTCTCCATAATGTCCTGCATAAAACCTAGTTGAGTGGAAGTCACACGGGACTCTATCAGAAGAGTTGATTGTAGCCTCAGCTCTGCCTCTCCTGCAGCCTCACACTCAGTCTCCTCATCTGTAACCAGCAGACACCATGGGACTTCGATTGTCGCTCACAGCAACACTGGTGGTTTTCATCCTCATTTTACACCCAAAGAAACAAGGTTCCCTCTAGTTAAGTGATCCGCTCAGAGCTGCTCAGCTAGTAACTAGAGGACCTAGAATGTAAGAATGTTCCAGGACCCAAGGCTCTTTCCACTGCCTCCCTGTGAGATGAGGTCTAAAATGGCTCCCTTTCCATGCTGTCCACTACAGTAGCCACTAGCTTTCAGCTAAATGAAACTAAAAATTCAGCTTCTTGGTCACACTAACCACGTTTCAAGTGCTCGATAGCCACACGTGACCAGTGGCTGCCATACTGGCCAGTGCAGATCATAGGACATTTCCATAAGCACAGAAAGTTTGGACAGGCTAGGACTTCTGGGCAGCACTTGGCTTCTGATTCTGGCATTCAAGGCCTCCCAGAGTCTGACCCCAGCTTCCCTTTATCGTTGGGTTACTCTTGACTCCCAACCAAACGCCTTGTGTGCCTGCCAAACTGGGCGCTATTTCTGCGTCCCCCACTGTACCTAACACAGTGACTTCCATAAAGCATGAACATTTGGATGGATGGACGGATGGATGGATGGACGGATGGATGGGAGGGAGAGAGGGAGGGAAGAAGGGGCATTCACTGATGCTTTCACTAGACAAATACTTATATCTACCATGTGCTAAGCACTCCTCTAGGTTCCTGGGGTTACTATGGTGACAAGACATGGTCTCATGACACTTTCTGTCTGGGATGGTGGAAGAGTGGGGAACAAATCACAAAGCTTACAAGTAAATAAAAATCAGATAGTAATAAGCGTTAGGAAAAAAATAAGAGCATGTTGTGCTGCGTGACTGGGACAGGGAAAACTATACATCTGGTGGTCTCTAAGGAGGTACCATTTGAACCAACATCTGAATAAACAGGAGCCAACCATAATGAAGTTCTGAGTGGAACATACTTCATGAAGAAGAAACTGTGCTGTTAAAATTATACTTTTGCATACTTTGACAAGATATGTTATTCGTCAGCTTCTAATCTACCTGTTCAGTGTAAATCCCCAATTGAATCATCTCAATAAACTTACCCTGAAAGGAAGGATGCAACAAGGAATGGGTGCACAATTATTTAGGAAGACGGGTTAACATAGAATCTGTTACAGTTGAAATGGTATTTATCTTCTATGGGGTTTCTCTTCTTTCATTGTATAGCTTCCTTCCTGGACCACATAAAGCTACCCTCAAAGATGTATTACAGAAGGCAAAATTCTTTCAACATAAAAAACATCTGTCAAGAATAGCAAGAGGCAGCAGAGATGATACTGTTCAAAATTTTACGAGAAACACATCCCACACCTTTAAAAGTGGGAAAGGGGTGATAAAAACGGCTCCCAAACAACATGATAAAGAAGTGCTCGAAGAGTTTAGCCTCAGGAAGCATGGTAAGACTCTGGGCTTAAATAACTAAATTCATGAACACAATGTTGGACGACTTTTACTTGGATTTCTGTCTGCATCCAAGGTCCGCTTTGGAGAGCAGAACAAGTAACAGGTGGTGGGTCATCAGAGAACTTGACCCCTTGCACTCTCTGGTATTAAGATATATCTTGTCCATTTATTTGACCATTCCTGATAATCCCTGATAATTCTGAGACTGGTATGTTCAAGAACTGTTATCATTAAAAGATGGAAGAATAAAAGGAGTCTTTTGAAAAGTCTAATGGAGATGCAATTTGAAGTTAAATGTTATAATGTGTACACGTGTATATACATGGGCCAACACTCATGAGTTTTAAATTGTAGGTCTCCGTACAGTCCACTTTCTATAAACCAAGCCTTCTTTCTCAGTTTAGGACTGATTAAGGCTCATCTATTTAACCAAAGGTTAATGTTTTGGGATATCCTAACATTAACCCTAGAAATTGATGCCATTGTATGTCGTAACTTTGAAAATTTGACCTTCCTCGACGATTTCATTTCAACACACCCCCGTCTCTGTCTGGACTGACTGGATCGCCAATGGGCTTGTGCGGGAAGCTTTCCTCCACCTTGTGCAGTTGTTTGTTTGCTTGGACAGGTGAGAAACAGAGGGTAATTTTTCCCAGCTCCAAATCCTCCTTAACTCACTGAGAAACTCCTATTTCCCCAGAACATAAATTATGTAGAGCTTCCTGCCTGGCCATTTTGATAGACTTTTATTCTTTCTTTCCCATTATTATTATTTTTACTAATCCATGTATTCTTTAGACAAGAATAGTAAAGACACAACATGTCATGGGTGAAGCTCTGAGGTACCCATCAGGTAGCTCTTTAGTAAATAGTGAGCAGCAGCGAAGAGGACGGGCAGAGCTCTAAAAGGAGCTTAAATGCACACCGAGTTTGGAAAAGATAAAGGTGTCCATGTCTTAATCTACAAATCTTTATTGGTGGGGGGGTGGGGGCGCCAGAGATGCAAAAAGAGATCAGAGTGAAAACCAGGAAAGGTCTTCAAAGTGCATCTCTGGTGGCTCTTTCTCCTCACTCCCATCCAGATCACATAACTGATTTTTAATCTTATGATAGGGCTAATGTTTTCAACAACTAGACACCAAAGTAGCAATACTTAATTTAGACATAATGCTGAATTTTAAGAGCTGGCTCCACAGTTGGTGGTAGTGGCCTGGCTGCACAGATGGCCATACTCTCCAGAAAGGGAGGGAGGCCCTGCGCAGATGCATGGGGCACAGGGTTACAGATACCAAAGACCAGCAGGTATCATCTGCCTTTCTTTTCTACACCTCTCTTCATAAAACCTGGGAAAGAAGAGCCATCTGCAGTGTTTTTACAAATCACTTCTGCCATCCTTACCCAGGCAACTCCATAGAAATAGCTCACAATGTCTCCAAAGAGCAAGGAGTTAAAAGGTTGTATCCATACTCAGGTAACACAGAAGAATAAAGCACATCAGCTTTCTTAATGTATCCTAAATGGTGCTTAGGAGTTCAGGAAAAATTTGTTTCAAGTACAGGAAACTGATGAGCAATATTTAAGAGGTATTTTAATAAAAGGGATTTTTCTGGTTAACTTTGGATTCAGCAAAAATTCCTTTCTTCTGTTTATTGTTGGAAATACTTTTAAAATGTTATTTGTCTATCTTTGCGGCATTGGTAAGTGAAGTACAGCAAACAAACATTTCCTTGGTGATTGAGATTATTTTAGCATTTTGGGTCACCATTTTAATCATTAGTAGGTGAGGGGTCTGAAGCATAGTATAAATAGTAAGTTCCTTTTAAAAATATTAATCCCTAATATTAGCATTTTCCATGATTTACCTCTTCATCTTAAAAGGGAAAGTACCACAAATTGAGTGTAAATTAAACAAAACCCTATTTAAACCAAGACTCACACAAATAAGCAGTGATGTTCTTGATACAGAATTATAAATTAATTGACTATAAAGGACAATTTCTTCTATTATCTCTGCACTGAACTATGAATCAAACGTGTTAAAGAAAACCCCTGGAAGTCAAAAAGAAATGCAAACTCAATGTGGCGTCAGATTGTAATGCTCAGTAACAATTCAACCAAATGACCTTTATAAAGCTGGGGGGGGCGGATTTTTAAGTGGGGAGAATGAGTGGTAGGAAGATAGCGGGGGGAAAAGGATTACAGCTCCATCAGCATACTCCATCTCTTCCCTCAGCATTCCCCATGTTTATCAGTCTGTGGCTTATCTAATGGCTCCAGGCTTGGGGCCCATTTTCAGAACAAGTTTATGTCTCAAAAAACTTTCCCCAACCACTGCAGACTCTAAATCTGACCTAGAAGCTAGAACCTCTATAAATATGGTCTTAGCACACATTAAGGGAAAGAGGCGCACTACAACATGACAACGCCAATGTCAAATTTGCATATTCTATGGATCCACTGAGCTCCCCGGCCCATCAGAGTCCATCACTCCTGACCTGGACCTCTCTGAACGACGGGGTTTTCTGATAGTTTTATTGTTTACTTGTCTAAACACTAAGCGTGTTGAATTCTATGCACTGCAACTGTCATGTCCCATACTAAGTTATATAATTATAGAAATTAAGTATTTCTTAAACAAGTATTTTCCTTAGACTTAGATTATCTGTTCAACTTCTTGGTTTTACAGACTCCTGTAGCTAATTTCAAACTAAAATATTTTGAACACCATAAACCCTTCTGGAAGTGGATGACAATTAAATGTGGATGGAGAAGTTCCTATGTGAACAATAATCGATAATTCTGAAGGGTTTATTTTAGTGGGAAAGACCAAATTTTGGTCTTCTAAAAATATAAATTTGGGGCATGTTTTTAACAGCTTAATCTTTTTATTTTTCTCTTTTCATGCATTTAATAAATAATATACACTGGATAAAAAGCAAGCTGATGGGCCAAGTTTCAGAATTCATAGTAGAGCCTATAAAAAACAGTAATGATGACCAAGAAGAGACACACTACTCTGGAGCTGACACATAGGAGATCAAGTCTACAGGGTTAAACATCTAATAAGGCCAGCTCTAAAACTGGAAGAAAGATAGGTGGGCTAGAGCAGGAAGCATGATACTGAGAATCCAGAGATCTGGGCATAAGGCCTAGTTCTTTCACTGAGTCCCTGCAACACCGGCTCCATGTCTTCAGAACACGTGCTGCTGGAGAGGTTATTCTTCTGCTAATGTTTACTGTTAAAAACACCAACAAAAACAAACAAAAACCCCTTAAGATGCTTGAATACAGTTTATTGGCTGGTTTGAATAGCATTTTTAATAGCAAAAAATGTGTTTACATTATAATAGCTTACAACCAACTTTCAGTCATCTTTTTTAATACAAAGTAAACTGAGATCACCTAAGTCTTAGCATTTTAAATTCCTTACCTCTGTGATATATACAATAAGAAAGTCCCAGATACTACTGTCTGGCTAATTCCAGCTGAGATATATACAAGTATGCCAGCAACTTCCTTAACCACCTTGAATGGGATTTGTTTAATCATGAAACAGAAATGATTCTGAAAATTATGCAAATGAATCTGTGTTCACTCTGTTCTCTAAAAATACTTTTTCTCTTGAGTTATAGTATATTTATATATTTTTACAAATTATACAAATCACCCAGTTTTCATTTCCAAACCTTAACAATCCCATCTCTAGAAGCAGTCACAATGAAGCCCTGTGTCGTCTGGAACGTGGCGACATCTGTGATGATGTCGTGGTGACCCACAGGCAGAGACTCTGGGCCCTTCCGAGGGGCGTCATCACTCGGTCCCACCTTCTGCTTATTCTGAATTTCCTGTTTGGTGGTTAAAAGTCAAGGAGAAAGCCAGAAGTTAAAGGCTGTAGCACATTCTACTGCCTATCTGTCCTCCTGCTTCTGAGGAATACTGTTCTTGTTTAGGCTAGCCCTCCCGTGAAGGAGTCACACTTTCACAACGACACTGAGCAGAGAGAGTTCAAAGTGATGTTCTAGGTTTCCGGTCACTGGACTCCACAAGTAGCCACTTACAAATACGGAAAACTTACAAATAGGCCAATAATCTGTGCATATTACCTCTGTCAACATCAAAGAACAAAGGGAAAGAACAGAGAGGCAGAGACCACCGGGATGTGGATGTAAACACCTGTCAGACACTCCAGCTCTTCTGAAGCTCACTGTTATTTGTGACAAAGGAAGCCCCTAATTTACTGAGCATGTACTCGGCCTAGCACTGGCAAGTACGTCATCTCTTCTGCAGCCTCTGCCTGACTCAGGAACACAAGCTCTTGAGCCCCACCAGCCAGGTGTGAGTCCCAGAGCTGCTGCTTACTAGCTGGGTGACCTTAGACACGTTCAATTTCGCTGTGCTTAACTTTCTCATTTGCAGAAGGAAAATAATAAAGGCACTTCCTTATAACGTTGTTTTAAGGACTTGGCAAGTGTTTCAAGTGCTTATTTTGAGCAGTGTACTTACATGTGCACTTTCTATGTTCATTCTATTTTAATAAAAGTTAATTTAAAAAATACAGAAAAGTCAAGAAAAAATAAAACATATTTTTTTTAAATTCAAAGAAATAGTGCCACTCTTGGCCAAGCCATTTATTTGAATCAACATTATACTTATGAAAGCCATTTCTGTTCCTACAAAAGTTGAAAGAAGGAAAAACTGCTTATACCTGGATGACTTCGGTGCCTTCAATGATTTTCCTGTAGTAGTAGGACACAGATGAAGAACTAGTGCTTCCTGCAATGACATAGGACCTCTCTGGGTAAGCCAGGTCCCAAAACCTGGGGTAAAGGAAACAACTGGTGATAATCTCAAAGGAGAAGGGGAGGGACTAATGATTACTGGCTGACACTCATCAATGCTAGCTTGTTCTCTTCTGCATTAGGAAAAGACAATCTTCTAGAAGAGCCTAAAATTGGTTACAAATGAAGTATTGACAGCTGTCCCTGAAAGAAGCAGATGACGTTAAACGTCACACTACTGCTGGTTTTATAATAAGCAACACCTAGTGGTAACCGCAGTATCCATCCACATTTTACTACCTTTCTCCTTTCAAGCACTGAGTATCAAGTGTCTTTACTATACCTTATTTTCATGTCTGAGCCAGCTGTTAGCAGGATGGGGTTCCCATCTGCAGGACTACAGTAGAGACCGTGGACACTGTGAGGAGAAGGCTTAAAGGAAATAAAGAAATAAAGAGTCAAATAACAGACACCCGTGTAGCCCATAAAGGATGTAGCCGTTTCTAGAGACAAGTCAGCTGTCTGTGGTTAACTGAAAAGACTAGAGACAGATCATGTATGTCTTAGATCTTCTTTCTTTGGGAATTTAAAATGCATTTGCTCTATATCATCCTGAATGAAGAGGCAAAGCCTATTCAGCTTCCCAAAATTCTCTATTTGGGATGAGAAGGACCCCAACTAGAGGAGAAAAAAATCTTTGCTACCTTCTGCCCCAACAAAGCACCCTTAAAAATGTGTGTATGAGGGGTCATGTTCCATTTTTTTAATGATCTAAGCTTTAATCTGTGCTTTTCCTAATTAACCCATATTTTACTGGGGTTCCAAAAAGACATCACAAACCTTATGGAGCTGGCAACCAAAACACCCACAGAAGCAGACACCAGTAAGCAGGAACTGGATAGCACACGGTAGCAATGCCCACCTAATACTTAGTAAAAACCCAAATTTAAAACATAACCCAAAAGCCCAACAAATATCATGTTTGGCAAAATGCCTGAAAGTGCTTGGGATGTGGGAGATTATGTTGGCCTTTATAATAAAAACTGGAGCAAACCTGTAACTCAGACAGTGGTGGTGCACCACTGGCCCAGAGTGTGAACCTTCTGTCGCCCGTCTCCATGTCCCACATGGATACTTCATTGTTGCCCTGGACAGCTGAGGGAAACAGGCCAGAACGTTACTCAGACAAGGTCTCCGCTCTTAGGGATTCATGTCTTGGTAGAGGTAGTCAGCCTATAGCTATTTCCATTTTTTCCCATCCTGCAAGAAACACTCACGAATACTTTTAAATAATACTGTGACCCTGCCACCACACTGGAGTGCAAAAAAGAAATGTTTTTTATAGTCTAGTCAATATTTACTGGTGTCCAGCCAAGTGGAGAGAAGTGTAGGATGGAAAGGCAAAGCATAAACAGACTCTGCCCTCAAGAAACCTACAGTCTAGGACTTCCCTGGGGGCGTAGTGGTTAAGAATCCTCCTGCCAATGCAGGAGACACAGGTTCGAGCCCTGGTCCGGGAAGATCCCACATGCCATGGAGCAACTAAGTCCATGTGCCACAACTACTGAACCTCTGCTCTAGAGCCCACAAACCACAAATACTGAGCCCACGTGCCACAACTACTGAAGCCCGCATGCCTAGAGCCTATGCTCTGCAACAAGAGAAGCCCACGCACCGCAACGAAGAGTAGCCCCCACTCGCCACAACTAGAGAGAGCCTGCACATAGCAACAAAGACCCAACACAGTCAAAAATAAATAAATAAAATAAATAAATTTATTTTTTAAAAAAAGAAACCTACAGTCTAGAAGGAAAGAAAAAAATATAAAGTATAAGACAATGAAGCACAAAAAGAGAGAATGCAGAGTTCCACCTGCACTCAGCAAGGCAAAGATCACATCCAGTGAGTGAGAATCAAGGCCACCTCGTGGAGGTGTCATCACTGGGACGGAAAGAGCAAGTGAGGCTGGAGACACAGGTGGCACATGGATCACTTCAGGCAGAAAGGATGGAAGGAATAAAGCACACACACCCATGTCTGGGTGCTGTGGTCTGACTGGAGCACATCTGTGACAGGAAGAGTAGAAGGAAGATGCTAGAGAATGGAAGCTGCAGGCCTGAGAGAGGCTTTCTCGAAAGTAATTCTGAGCAGGAGAGTGACAATACCCCAGGCTTCACTCCTTCATTAATATTTACTGAACCAACAATGTTTACTATGAACCAGTCACTGTCCTAGGCACTGAGGAAAAGAAGGCAAATAATGCAAAAAAAAATCCCTTTTTCACACAACTTACATCCTAGTGGTGACAGTAACCCCCCCAAAATGCAGAAGCCCCAAAGCAGGAATATGCTTAGTTCAAGGAAAAGACCAGGAAGCCCCTGTGGCTGGAGCCCTATTTTATTGCACTGTGTTTTACGATGTCTCACACCCACACCTTGGTAAATAGTTGCTCTGACAGTAAGTCCTCCTCTAATGACCCTACCTTGGGTATGCCATGTGTTTCCTGTTGGAACCCTGACTGATCAAGAGCGTCAGTGAGGTAGCAGGGACAGATCCCATAAAGTCTCTGGGCCGTGGTGAGGAGTTTGGCTGTTACTTGAGAGCCACTGGAAGGTACTGAGCAGAAGAACAGTCTTCGGTAATAATAAAAGCAGGGAGTTACAAGGATGCTGCACTAACAGGGACAAGAGACTATGGCTGTTTGGACTCGGGGGACAGCGATGGAAATAGTAAAAGGTGCTCAATTCTGGACATATTCTAAGACAGAACATGTACAACTGGCTGATGGACTGGAAGTGGGATGAGAGAGAAAGAGAACCAAGGACGATGCCAGGTTTCCTCCTGAGCTTTGCGCCTGAATGCTGCCATTTCCTGGGACAGCACTGCAGGGAGAGCAGGCTGGTCTCAGGTCCTCGAGGAGGTGGTATGGAGTGGGCAGCCGGTGGAGAGGAGCCAAGCATTCAGCGTGGACAGGTCAGGTTTCAGTCGGCTGTCAGACATCTTAGGGAAGACTTTACATAGGCACATATAAAAATCTGAATAAATTTGGTACTATTTTGAGGGGGACTGGATGTGCTCACACAGGGAGCCAGTGCAGAAGAAGAGGTTCAGACCAAGACTGAGCCCTGAGGCTGGCTACAGCTTAGAAGTAGGAAGAGGAGGAATAACCAGCACATCAATCAACAGAAGAACCAAGAGAGTGATGTCCTCAAAGTCAGGTGAGCAAAGTGTTTCAGACAGAGGAAGTGATCAACCAACCAAGTGACAAATCACGTAAGACGCAGGCTGAGTCGTGGCCATTGAACCCGGCAGCAGGATGACCTTGACAGCAGCAGCGCATGAGGTGCACTGTGTGGATGAGAAGGGACCAGGAAGAGCCTAGAGGCATGGGGACCAGCGAGGAAACATAAGAATAACGAGAGCTACCACTTATCAAGCACTCCTTGCATTCCAGGCTATGTGCGTTACATGTGTTTTCTGAAATTCTTACAACCTCTGCTAGCTAAGTATTTTTAACCACGTTTTACCGTTGAGGAAAATGAGTTTCAAAGACTCGCCCAAGTGTCTTGCCCGAGAATCCATACAAGAAAATTTGAATGCCCAGCAAGAGAAAGGGAGGGAAGGTTGCAAGAAACTCAACAGAAATGGCAGCTGAGAAGGATGACTCAAGGCTTCTAACTTAAGATTTCCAGGAAGACGGTGACAACTTTAGCAAAAATAGGGGACACAGGAGAAAAAAAATAAATGGAAAGAAAATGGTGGTAGACAGGAATGGAAGGTGGTAGTGTGATTGATGAGATCATTCTGAAACATGATAATTAAGAAATGACAATGAGATACCAGTGGTGGGAACTTCTTCCATAATCAGAACTGAATCAAAATTAAGCATTTGGCTCATATGTAAAATAAAACTCTAAGAACATGAGTCTAAGCAGCAGGGGGTTCTGCACTTCCCAAGAAAGGCCCCCAACCCTGAGAGCCAGCCCTCCCTCTTACCTGCGATCACCCAGGACTGGTACAGCGGGTGCATGGAGAGGCGCCGGATGCGGGCCCTGGAAGGGTGGCAGTGACTGGAAATGGGCAGCTGGAACCGCATGTCCCAACACGCCATGGTGCCACTACTTGTCCCTGAGGGGAGGAGAAGTCCAGAAGGTGACCTCCCATGGTAAAGCACAGCAGGCTACAGGCATCAAGTGGTAATTTGCGAGCACGTTCAACCTGACCTAGCCACTTGGAGACAAGGCTTTGTTTTCACTAAGCTGCCCTCCCCAACCCCAGTGTCAAACAGTGCCTTACGCCAAAGATACAAAGCACTGGCACGATGCTACTACAAAACAGCTTAACAGATGTGAAGTGAAAATGAGTGATTCATTAATTACTGACACTTACTAACTGCCAAAAGTGCCCACAAAAAAACCAGAAGGCCTAGAGAAGACATAAAGTGAATCTGATAACTCAAAATGTTCAGGCTGCCTTAAATAACCAGAGGTGGTTTACTGGCATTCAGTGATCACTTTACCAATCCCAAAGTGGTAGCAGCTTTGCAGCTATATCAGTTTCAATCATTTCCATGTGCCCTTTTCTCAAAAACATTCTGGAGACAGGCACAGGTGTCCAATCACAGTAGAAACTGGGGTGAATGTGTGCATATCTGCCCATGGCACCTCAAACCCCATAGAGAGAAGGCCCCCCATCCCAAACAATAATGCCCACCCTAACACCGAGACTGGCCTCCAGTTCCAGTGGAGAGATGGGAGTGGGGAAAGACAAAAGGGGCAGCAGGTCCCTCTGTCACCCTGCCCCTCTCCAGAACAATGGCTCAAATAGCCAGAGCAGTACTGGCTGCCCCCGAGAGTCACCAGTGCCATTTGCTAATTTGCTACATGGGTAATAGCTACTCTTCTAGGCCTGGCATTACATATTCCTAAACCAGTACAGTTTAGTCACACAAAAGGCAAAAAAATAATGCATTTCATGTAAACTATATAAAAATAAAGACACTTAATGTCACAAAATGCAAATTAGGGAATCTAGAAACCAATATTCAAGCGCAGCAGATTATTCTTCTTCTGAAAAAGAGTGCCAAGTGGGAATGAATAAACTCTAATACCTTCTAAAGGGGCAGGTTCAAAGCCCTAGGAGAGAAAAAGGTGAAACTAGAACAGAGGGAAGCAGCAAGCAAGAGCACAGGGTACATCTTCAGCATCTGAGGAAAGGCAGGCGGGGAGAAATCACAAGGCAAGAAACCACTGTTTAGTTCTTCTCCTGTGCTGGATGTTTTTACCTCACTGACTCCTCAAAGCAGCCCTTGAAAGGATGAGCCCCATTTGAAGATGAGGATACTAAGACCCAAAAGAGTTAATAAGCAGCTTGCCAGTGGTTAATGGAATTTAAAACCGAGTGTGCCAAAATTCAAATGCTCTCATCCAAAACTAAGCCTGCTGCTTCCCTGGCAGAATAAGAAAATGCCAGCAAATCCGATCACTATAATGATTATAAAGAGGCTCATTTAAGAACGAAGAGAAAGAGGAAATTGTTTTATGTGTTGGAATATTGATTTCACTCTTTCAAATCTGTTTTTTAATGAAAAAAATAAAATGCAAGTGATTATAACATAATAATTATGGGGAAAAGAAAGGCCACGGGGCAAAATTACCAATGAAGAAAAAGGAAAGAGCTTTCCTAAGAAGGCCACTCCAGACAGTAGCATCCAGACCCAGTCAAGGACTTGAAAGGCAGCTCACCGATGCACAGCCAGCACTGGTGGATGTCCACAGCAAAGGAAGTGATGAGGCCTGACTTAAGATCGTGCCTCAGCGTCCAGGCATTGCTGGAAGACCTGAGGTCCCAGCCCACCAAAGCGCCATTCACAGTGGCATAGGCCAGCACAGACTGCGCCCCGGAGTTGAAGTGATGCATGTCCACCACACAGCCATCTTCCTTCTGGTCTAGGACTCTAAGGAGACACACATCAAAAGGCAAAGACTTTTCCAGTCACTAAAACCACAGTACCCTTCTCCACTGAAGATGAATCTATATTCTAACCATGGTCAAGAAATAAAAACTCTGTGACCCATAAGACAATGATAGCTGACCATTTTTTAAAAATTATTTTAGAACTACAAAAGAGTTGCAAAAATAGTACACAGACTTCCGTATATCCTTCACTCACCTTCCCCTCATGCTAACACTTTACATAAACATAGACCATTTATCAGAACTAAGAAATTGACCTTGGTACAGTACCCATAAGGTACAAAACATGGTTGGATTTCACCAGTTTTCCCACTGGTACCCTACCCGCTCCAGACCAAGACATCGCCTGGCATCTAGCTGCCACGTTTCCTTCGTCTCCTCCACCTATGACAGCACCTCAGTCTGTCCTTTCACGACCTTGACATTTCTGAATGTCATGTCATGTGTTCTCACAAACAGAGTTGGTGCCTTACTGGGAGGGAGCCCACATGTGTGACGTGCCCGTCTCAGTGCACAGACGGGAGCACCTGACGTCAGCACGTGACGCCGGTGATGTCCACATGGCTCATGTGGCTAAGGTGGCGCCTGGCAGGACCCTCCACTGTAAACTTATTATTTTTTATTTTTCCATTTATAACTACTCTATACTTAGGGGAAATGCTTTTCAGACTATGCAAAAACCTGTTTCTGTGTTAACTTTTGTCCACTAATTTTAGGATCTGTGGACAAATCATGCCTGTGGTGTTCTATTTCCCTTGGTCCTTCTATGCTTATTAGAATTCTTCTGTACGGAAAAGCTGTCACTTCTCTGTCAGCTTGTTTTATCCTCTGAGTTATGACCCAACACAGTCGTTGCCTCTTATTGCTCAGCTTGCTCCAAATCTGGCCATGGGACACTGTCAGGCTGGCTCAAATGCCCTTGCAATGTGCTCTTACTGACCACTTCCTAACCTTCTGGCATCACAGGATGCTCCAGACGCATCTTGTGTTTTCCCTGCCCAGGCTCTGGAATCAACCAGTTTTTCAAGGAGTCCCGGTTCCTTTTATTAGAGAATGGCATTTAAAACCAAGGTCTGTGAGCTAATTGCTCATCGCTATGGGGTGCCCCTGTGTCTAGTACTTCTCAACGGCCAGAGCTAGGAAATATATTCTGTATACTACCCTCATGCACACAGACTCATCTCTATTTCTGTATCTATTTGTGTGTGTCTACATGTACATGTGTGTATATATACATGTGTGTATACGCCTACGCAAAGATGTATGTCATGAGTCATCTGATATCGAGTCCATACCGATATCTATGCAGCACCAGGCTTCATTCTAGCCAGCACCCTTTCCTTGTTTGTAATTTCTTTCCTCCAGTGAGAAACCTGGCTCTCATTATCTATAATATGTTTACTTATTTATACAACCTTAGTGTACAAATAAAGTCATTTTGGAATTATTAAACCATACCCCTGTGAAAAACAACCAACTAGAATACAACGTTTTTGAGCTCAGCTCCTTTTGTCATTAGCCTGCAGTTTTCCAAAGTTGTTCAGCTGCCTCCTTTATTCCCCTTACTCTTCCACGTGACTATGTGATTCATCTGTACAACAGTTAGACTGACTGCCATAGGCTGCACTCTTACCTCTCCCTCAATATCCTGGTTCAAAGCCGCAAGTTCAAAGCTGCCCTTCTGACCTTTTGACAAATTGGCAGAAAGTAACAGGCAGACATAGTTTCCTGAAACTATGTGTGATAGATTTGAGTTGGAAACACAATTTTATTTATTTCATGTGCTTAAAAAAAGAAGTACATTCTCATAGGTCCTCAGTTGATCCAAACTGTATTAGAGAGGGAAGGTTAAATTATCATATTATACTAAATGCAGTTTAAAAAACACAAATGAGAGACAGATACCTGCTTTGTAAAGGATGAATTTTAGGAGACTTGGGCAGCTTAGAGGCCTCAATTCCAAGAAGCTGGACAGCACCATTATCAGACGCTATGGCTAAGTACTGGGATCCCTGGCAGAATGTGAGTGTCTTGACACGTCCCCCAATGCGGTTATACGTAAGAATAGACCTGCACAAAAGAAAAGTAAGACTGCGTTTCTGAAAAGCCACAAGAGTATTATTACTGCTGATATTAAATAGCCACATGACTATTAACAAACAAAAAGTACTACTCTGAGGTCTGTTTCACTCCTTGACCTCATAACAAAAACAATAACCCCCTCAAAAGCACTGGTACAAAATCACCTTTTCTTCTGCTATTTTTTAATGGCCATCTTCACACACTTCTCTCCAATCACAGAAAGACTGTCCATCCTCCTTTCCAGCTGGAACTCCCATACTTGTGGCCCTGACCCAGTTCTTCTTCCTCTCTGCAATTCCTAAGCCCTACTCTTACCCCTGCAGTTATTCTATAATCCCTCAGATGCAGCCTGGCACAGCAGGAAAGGCACTGGCTTTGGAATCAAAGGGCTGAGTTCCATTTCTGACGACCCATATGATCTAGGTCAAGCCATTAACCTGTTCTGCATCTCAGTTTACTCATTTACAAAACAAAGACTGCCCAATTTATGCAACTGGGACATAGTGTAAATAACATATAAATCGTAAAACATTCATTAATGCACAACATTATTATAATATTCAGTCTCTCTCACACATGTTGACCTCTCAAGCTGCCTATCCTCCTTTAAGTTCACTGACAAACTTCTTGACCATGACCTAAACGGGGTGCCTGCTTCCCATCACCACATAGTCCCTCCTTCACTGCCCTCCGCAAGGGCTGCATACTCAGCCTTCTAAGGGGCCATTCCCCTAAAAGGTCACAAGCCCCTAATCACCAAATTTATTCATCTCTATGTTTTGTAATTTAATTTTATTATACAAATTAACACATATTAAATATATAAAATTATTGAAATACAGAAAATAATACATAAAAGTAAAACCATAATTCTACCACCCAGAAAGGAACACTATTGATATTTTCTTATATATCCTTCCAAAGAGTTTTCTATGCATATTACAATATATTCATATTTGCTTTTCAAATTAATATGGAATCATATTTTATATATTTTAAATTAATCATGCCTCTAGTTCACTTTTTGTTAATAGCAGCTTTGCTGAAATACAATTTGTATATCATAAAGTATAACATTTTAAAGTGTATAATTCAGTGACTTGTGTAGCATTCATCGGTATTTCATCCCTTTTTGTGGCTAAATAATATTCCAGTGTATGGATATACCATATTTGTTTATCTGTTCAATACCTGATAGACATTCTGGTTTCCACTTTTTGGCTTTTATGAATAATGCTACTATGAACACTCATTTATAGACTTTCATGTGAACAAATGTTTTCAACTCTCTTGGGTTTATACCTAGGAATGAAACTGCAGGGTCATAAGGTAAATCTATGTTTAGCATTTGAGAAACTGCCAACTTTTTTCCAAAGTTGCTGCATTATTTTACATTTCTACCAGCAATGTACAAAGGTGCCAATTTCTCCATATCCTCTCCAGCACTGTTATTGTCTTTTTGATTATAGCATTCTAGTGGGTGTGACGTGGTAACTTGCTATGGTTTTGATTTACATTTCCCTAATGATGTGGAGTACCTTTTTTGTATACATATTGGTCCTATTTGGAGAGAAATCTACAATTACCCCTTCATATTATTGGGGGAGTGGTTCCAGGACCCCCAGTGGATTCCAAAATCAGTGAATGCTCTAGTCCCTTACAGTCAGCCCTCTGTATCCAAGGGTTCCATATCCAGAGAAAATATTCTATCCATGACTGACTGAATCTACAGAACCCACAGGTATGAAGGACCGACACTATCTGAATCCTCTGCTTTCTGACTTTTTTATTGTTAAGAGTTCTTTATATATTCAGGGTACTTAAACATATGATTTTAAAATATTTATCTCATTCTGTGGGTTTTCCTTTCGCTTTCTTGTCAGTGTCCTTTGAAGTACAAATGTTTATAATTTTGATGAAGTCACACCTATTTTATGTCACTTGTGCTTTTTTTTTTTTTTTTTTTTTTTTTTTTGCGGTACGCGGGCCTCTCACTGCTGTGGCCTCTCCCGTTGCGGAGCACAGGCTCCGGACGCGCAGGCCCAGCGGCCATGGCTCACGGGCCCAGCCGCTCCGTGGCACGTGGGATCCTCCCGGACCGGGGCACGAACCTGTGTCCCCTGCATCGGCAGGCGGACTCTCAACCACTGCGCCACCAGGGAAGCCCCCACTTGTGCTTTTTGATGGTATATTTCAGAAACTCTTGCCTAATCCAAGGTCATGAAGAACTACATGCTTATGTTTTCTCCAGTTTTATAGTTTAGCTCTTACATTTAGGTCTATGATCCATTTTGAAAAATTCTCTGCAAACTCATTCTTTTGCATGTGGCTGCCCAGTAATCCCTGAACCATCTTTTCAGGTTATTCTATCCCCCATTCAACTGTCCTGGCACCCTTCTCAGAAAACAATGAACATAAATGCACTTCTGCATGTCAGTTCTAGCCCACTGATTAATATACTTATCCTTATGCCAGTAATACAGTGTCCTGCTGTAGCTTTGTAACAAATCTAGAAGTGTGAGTCCTCAAACTAGGTTCTTTCCTAAATTTTAAGACTGTTTTGTCTATTTAAGTCCTTTGCATTTCTTCATGAATTGTAGGATAAGAAGGTCAATTTCTGCAGAACGAGGCAGCTGGAAATTTCATACGAATTTCATAGAATCTGAAGATCAACTGGGATGTCTTTCCACTTATTTAGGTCTTCTATAATTTTTTTTTTAGTATCACATCACAATGATGTTTTGCAGCTTTGACTATTCAAGTCTTGTGCTATTTTGTTAAATTGATTCCTCAGTACTTTATTCTTTCTGATGCTGGAGTAAATGGACTTGTTTCCTTTATTTCATCTTTGGATTGTTCACAGTTAGAAAACAGAAATCCAATTGAGTTTTGTACACATAAATACAACATAATCTTCTATTCTGCAACTTTGTGGAACTCATGTTAGTCCAAATAGCTTTTTCTTTTTTTTTTTAACATCTTTATTGGAGTATAATTGCTTTACAATGTTGGGTTAGTTTCTGCTGTATAACAAAGTGAATCAGCTATATGTATACATATGTCCCCATATCCTCTCCCTCTTGCGTCTCCCTCCCACCCTCCATATTCCACCCCTATAGGTGGTCACAAAGCACGGAGCTCATTTCCCTGTGCTATGCAGCTGTTTCCCACTAGCTATCTATTTTACACTTGGTAGTGAATATATGTCAATGCTACTCGGTCACTTCGTCCCAGCTTACCCTTCACCCTCCCCATGTCCTCAAGACCATTCTCCACATCTGAGTCTTTATTCCTGTCCTGACTCTAGGTTCGTCAGAACCATTTTTTTTTTTTTTTAGATGTCATATATATGTGTTAGCATTCAGTATTTGTTTTTCTCATTCTGACTTACTTCACTCTGTATGACAGACTCTAGGTCCATTCACCTCACTACAAATACCTCATTCATTTCTTTTTATGGCTGAGTAATATTCCATTGTATATATGTGCCACATCTTCTTTATCCATCCATCGATGGACACTTAGGTTGCTTCCGTGTCCTGGCTATTGTAAATAGTGCTGCAACGAACACTGTGGTTTTGGATTATGGTTTTCTCAGGATATATGCCCAGTAGAGGCATTGCTGGGTCATATGGTAGTTCTACTTTTAGTTTTTTAAGGAACCTCCATACTGTTCTCCATAGTGGCTATATCAATTTACATTCCCACCAACAGTGCAAGAGGGCTCCCTTTTCTCCACACCCTCTCCAGCATTTATTGTTTGTAGACTTTTTAATGATGGCCATTCTGACTGGTGTGAGGTAACACCTCACTGCAGTTTTGATTTTCATTTCTCTAATAATTAGTGATGTTGAGCATGTGTTTGTTGGTAATCTGTATATCTTCTTTGGAGAAATGTCTATTTAGGTCTTCTGCCCATTTTTGGATTGGGGTGTTCGTTTTTTTGATATTGACCTGAATGAGCTGCTTATACATTTTGGAGATGAATCCTTTGTCAGTTGCTTCATTTGCAAGTATGTTCTCCCATTCTCAGGGTTGCTTTTCATCTTGTTTATGGTTTCCTTTGCTGTGCAAAAGCTTTTAAATTTCATTAGGTCCCATTTGTTTATTTTTATTTCCATTTCTCTAGGAGGTGGGTCAGAAAATATCTTGATGTGATTTATGTCATAGGGTGTTCTGCCTATGTTTTCCTCTAAGAGTTTGATAGTGCCTGGCCTTACATTTAGATCTTTAATCCATTTTGAGTTTATTTTTCTATACAATGTTAGGGAGTGTTCTAATTTTTCGTTTCTATTGCTGTTGATCTGAGTCCTCCACATTTTTTTCTTGATAAGTCTGGCTAATGGTATATCAATTTGGTTTATTTTCTCAAAGAATCAGCGTTTAGTTTTACTGATCTTTGCTACTGTTTCCTTCATTTCTTTTTCATTTATTTCTGAACTGATCTTTATTATTTCTTTCATCTGCTAACTTTGGGGGTTTTTTGTTCTTCTTTCTGTAGTTTCTTTAGGTGTAAGGTTAGGATGTTTATTTGAGATGTTTCTTGTTTCTTGAGGTAGGATTGTATTGCTATAAACGTCTCTCTTAGAACTGCTTTTGCTGCATCCCGTAGGTTTTGGGTGGTCGTGTTTTCATTTTCCTTTGTTTCTAGGTGTTTTTTGATTTCCTCTTTGAGTTCTTCAGTGATCTCTTGGTTATTTAGTAGTGTATTTTTTGGCCTCCATGTGTTTGTATTTTTTACAGATTTTTTTCCTGTATCTGATATCTAGTCTCATAGCATTGTGGTCAGAAAAGGTACTTGATATGATTTCAATTTTTTTCAATTTACCAAGGCTTGATTTGTGACCCAATATATGATCTATCCTGGAGAATGTTCCATGAGCACTTAAGAAGAAAGTGTATTCTGTTGTTTTTCGATGGAATGTCCTATAAATATCAACTAAGTCCACCTTGTTTAATGTACCATTTAAAGCTTGTGTTTCCTTATTTATTTTCATTTTGGATGATCTGTCCATTGGTGAAAGTGGGGTGTTAAAGTCCACTACTATGACTGTGTTACTATTTTCCCTTTCTTAACTGTTAGCATTTGCCTTATGTATTGAGGTGCTCCTCTGTTGGGTGCATAAATATTTACAATTGTTATATATTCTTCATGGATTGATCCCTTGATCATTATGTAGTGTCATTCTTTGAGTTTTTTAATAGTCTTTAAAGTCTGTTTTGTCTGATATGAGAACTGCTATTCCAGCTCCAATTGCATGGAATATCTTTTTCCATCCCCTCACTTTCAGTCTGTATGTGTTCACAGGTCTGAAGTGGGTCTCTTGCAGACAGCATATATACAGGTTGTGTTTCTGTATCCATTCAGCCACTCTATGTCTTTTGGTTGGAGCATTTAATCAATTTATATTTAAGGTAATTATCAATATGTATGTTCCTATTATCATTTTCATAATTGTTCTGCGTTTCTTTTTGTATGTCTTTTCCTTCTCTTGTGTTTCCTGCCTAGAGAACTTCCTTTAGCATTTGTTGTAAAGCTGGTTTGGTGGTGCTGTATTCTCTTAACGTTTGCTTGTCTGTAAAGCTTTTAATTTCTCCAACAAATCTGAATGAGATCCTTGCTGGGTAATCTTGGTTGTAGGTTTTTCCCTTTCATCATTTTAAATATGTCCTGCCACTCCCTTCTGGCTTGCAGAGTTTCGACTGACAGATCAGCTATTAACTTTACGGGGAGTCCCCCTTGTATGTTATTTGTTGTTTTTCCCTTGCTGCTTTTAATATTTTTTTCTTTGTATTTAATTTTTGATAGTTCGATTAATATGTGTCTTGGCATGTTTCTCCTTGGATTTATCCAAGGGGAAGTATGGCACTCTCTGGTTCTTCCTGGACTTGACTATTTCCTTTCCCATGTTAGGGAAGTTTGCAACTATAATATCTTCAAATATTTTCTCAGTCTCTTTCTTTTTCTCTTCTTCTTCTGGGACCCCTAGTATTCAAATGTTGGTGCATTTAATGTTGTCCCAGAGGTCTCTGAGACTGTCCTCAATTCTTTTCATTCTTTTTTCTTTATTCTGCTTTGCAGTAGTCATTTCCACTCTTTTATCTTCCAGGTTACTTATGCGTTCTGCCTTAGTTATTCTGCTGTTGAGTCCTTCTAGAGAATTTTTAATTTCATGTATTGTGTTGTTCATCATTGTTTGTTTGCTGTTTCGTTCTTCTAGGTCCTTGTTAAACGTTAAACGTATTTTTGCCATTCTATTTCCAAGATTTTGTATCATCTTTACTATCAATACTCTGAATTATTTTTCAGGTAGACTGCCTATTTCATTTTCATTTCTTTGGTCTGGTGGGTTTTTAACTTGCTCCTTCATCTGCTGCATATTTGTCTGTCTTCTCATTTTGTCTAACTTACTGTGTTTGTGTTTACCTTTTTGCAGGCTGCAGGTTCATAGTTCCCATTATTTTTGGTGTCTGCCCCCAGTGGGTGAGGTTGGTTTAGTGGCTTGTGTAGGCCTCCTGGTGGAGGGGACTGGTGACTGTGTTCTGGTGGATGGGGATGGATCTTGTCTTTCTAGTGGGCAGGGCTGTGTCCAGTGGTGTGTTTTGGGGTGTTTGTGAATTTAGTATGATTTTAGGCAGCCTCTCTGCTAATGGGTGGAGTTGTGTTCCTGTCTTACTAGTTGTTTGACATAGGGCATCCAGCACTGGAGCTTGCTGGCCATTGGGTGGAGCTGGGTCTTAGTATTGAGACGAACATCTCCGGGAAAGCTCTCGCTGATTGATATTACATGGGGCCAGGAGGTGTGGGGTGGTCCGGGAAAGCTCTTGCTGATTGATATTACATGGGGCCAGGAGGTGTGGGGTGGTCCGGGAAAGCTCTTGCTGATTGATATTACATGGGGCCAGGAGGTGTGTGGTGGTCCAATGTCCTGAACTCAGCTCTCCCACCTCAGAGGCTAAGGCCTGACACCAGGCTATAGCACCAAAACCCTGTCAGCCACATGGCTTAGAACAAAAGGGAGGAAAAAATAAAAATAAATTTAATAAATTATTAAAATTAAAATATTTTTTAAAAGTAGAGCAACCAAACTAATAACCAAATCCACCAATGATAACAAGCGCTAAAGACTAAACTAAGATAAATGTAAGAATCAGAAACAAATCACTCACAGACAGCAAACCCCAAGTCTACAGTTGCTCACAAAGTCCACCAATTTGGGGATGATTTGTTGTCTATTCAGGTATTCCACGGATGCAGGGTACATCAAGTTGATTGTGGGCATTTAATCCGCTGCTCCTGAGGCTGCACAGAGAAATTTCCCTTTCTCTTCTTTGTTCGCACAGCTCCTGGGGTTCAGCTTTGGTTTTGGCCCCACCTCGTGTAGGCTGCCCTCAGGCATGTGTTCCCACCCAGAGAGAAGGGGGTTAAAGCAGTGGTTGATTAGGGGACACTTGCTCATTCAGGCTGGGGGAGGGAGGGGTACAGTAGTTATAATTGGAATGTGGGGTGAGCCTGTGGCAAGAGACCAGCATGACGTTGCAACAGCCTGAGGCGCACCATGTGTTCTCCTGGGGAAGCTGTCCCTGGATCATGGGACCCTGGCAGTGGCGTGCTGCACAGGCTCCCCAGAGGGTGTGGATAGTGACCTGTGCTTGCACACAGGATTCTTGGTGGCTGCAGCAGCAGCGTTAGCATTTCATGCCTGTCTCTGGGGTCCCAGCTGATAGCTGTGACTCATGCCCATCTCTGGAGCTCATTTAAGCAGTGCTCTCTGCCTTCTGTGGACATACAGGGAAGGAATCCCCTCTCCTCCCGAACCCTGAAACAATGGTCTCTTACCTCTTAGGCAGGTCTAGACTTCTTCCCGGACTCCCTCCTGGCTAGCTGTGGCACACTAGCCCCCTTCAGGCTGTCTTCAGGCAGCCAACCCCAGTCCTCTCCCTGGTATCTGACCTCCAAAGCCAGAGCCTCAGCTCCCAGCCCCACCCACCCCGGCGGGTGAGCAGACAAGCCTCTCAGGCTGGTGAGTGCTGGTCGGCACCCATCCTCTGTGCGGGAATCTCTCCGCTTTGATGTCTGTACCCCTATTGCTGCGCTCTCCTCCGTAGCTACAAAGCTTCCCCCCACCAAGCCCCCATCTCCACCAGTGAAGGGTCTTCCTAGTGTGTGGCAACTTTTCCTCCTTCACAGCTCCCTCCCAATGATGCAGGTCCCGAACTTATTCTTTTGTCCTGTTTTTTCTATTTTCTTTTGCCCTATGCAGGTACATGGGGGTTTTCTTGCCTTTTGGGAAGTCTGAGGTCTTCTGCCAGTGTTCAGTAGGTGTTCTGTAGGATTTGTTCCACATGTAGATGTATCTTTGATGCATTTGTGGGGAGGAAGGTGATCTGCACGTCTTACTCCTCTGCCATCTTGAAGGTCCCTCCGTTTGTTCTTTTTATTGCTTAAGACAGTCTATATATAGGATCATACTGTCAGCTAATAGTTTTACTTCTTCCTTTCCAATCTGCATGCCTTATATTTCTTTTCCTTATCTAACTGCCCCACCGAGAACCTCCAGTACAATGCTGAATGAAAGCAGTGAGAGTGGACATTCTTTTCTGGCTCACCTTAGGGGAAAGCTTTCAGTCTTTCACCATCAATATGATGTTAGCGGACTTTTCATAGATGTCCTTATCAGTACTCTTCTATTAACTAGTTTGCTGAATTATTTTTAATCATAAAAGGGTGTTAGATTTTATCAAATGTTTTGAGAGTCTTTTGAGATGATATGTGGTCTTCATCCTTTACTCTATTAATATGATACATTCATTGATTGATTTTCATATGTTGAAAAGGCTTTGCATTCTTGGGATAAACTGCACTTGGTCATGGTATATAATCCTTTATTATGTTGAATTCAGTTTACTAGTATTTTGTTGAGGATTTTAATGCTCATATTAACTATGAGTCTTGGTCTGCTGTTTTCTTGTGATATATTTGTCTGGTTGTGGTATCAGGGTAACACTGGCCTTATAGAATGAGTTAGGAAATGTTCCCTCATCTGTTTTTTGTAAAAGTTTTTGAAGGATGGGTGTTAATTCATGAAGCATTTGGTAGAATTCACCATGAAGCCATCTCAGACTGGGTTTTTCTTTGTGGGAAGTTTTTCTTTTACTTACTAATTTAATCTTTTGTTTTAGGTCCATCCAGATTTTCTATTTGTTCTTGATTCACTTTTGACAGGTTGTATCTCTCTAGGAATCTAATCTGCCCATTTCATCTAGGTCATTTAATTTGTTGGTATACAGCTGTTCATAGTATTCCTCGGTACTCCATAGTACTGTACTCAACAGTAACATCCCCTCTTCCATTCCTAACTTTAATAATTTGAGTCCTCTCCCTTTTTTTAATTGGTTATTATAGGAAAGCTTTGCCAATTTTGATCTTCCCAAAGAAATGACTTTTGCTTTTATTGGTTTTTCACCTTTATTTTCTATTCCCTATTTCATTTGTTTCCTCTTTAGTCTTTATGATTTCCTTCCACTTGCTTTGGGTTTACTTTGCTCTTTTTTTTCTAGATTTTTAAGGTTAAGACTAAGTTACTGATTTATGATCTTTCTTCTCTTTAAATACAGATGTGTACAGATATAAATTTCTCTTTGAACACTCCTTTAACTACCTCCCTGAGTTTTGGTATGTTGTGTTTTCATTTTCAATCATCTCAAAATATTCTCTAGTTTCCCTCTGAACCACTGATTATTTTGCCATGTGTTGCTTAATCTCCACATACCTGTGAATTTTCCAAACTGCTTTCCGTTACTGATACCTAGTTTCATTCCACTGTGGTTAAAGAACATATATGATGATATGGCTCTGTGCCTTTATTGAAGCTTGTTTTCTGTCCTACATATCATTTAACCTGGAAGTGATCGATGTGCCCCTGAGAAGAATGTGTATTCTGCTCTAGTTGGGTGGAGCGTTCTATAGTTGTATGTTAGAGCTGGTGGGTCTGCAGTGTTGTTCAAGTCTTCTACTGCCTGTTGATCCATCTATAATGAAAGAAGAGTACTGAAGTCTCCAAGTATTACTGTTGAATTGTCTATTTTCCCCTTCAATATTGTCAGTTTTTTCTCCATTTGGGGCTCTGCCGTTAGTGGCATTTGTTTGTAATTGCTATGTTTCCCTGATGTGCTGACGCTTCTGTCATTATAAAATGTCCTTGTCTGTCTCTAGTATCAATTTTTGTGTTAAAATTTGTTCTGTCTGATATTAGCATAGCCGCTCCAGCTCTTTTTTAGGAACTGTATGCATGAAGTATCTTTTTCTTCAGTCCTTTTACTCTCACACTGTGTCTTTGAATCTAGAGTGTTGTCTCTTGTGGACAACACATAGTCATATTGTGTTTTGTCATACTTTCTGCTAACTCTGCTTTTTGACTACATTAATGGAATTACCAATAAGGTAGGACTTACGTATGACATTTTGCTATTTGTTTTCTCTGTGTCTTACATGGGGTTTTCTTTTTGGTTGTTGTTGCTCTTCTATTCCACCACTGCTGCCTTCTTTTGTGTTAAAAAGATATTTTCTAGTACACCATTTTAATTCCCTAGTTTCTTTTACTATGTGTTTTACTAAATGTTTTTAAGTGGTTTCTTTTAGTGGTTTCCCTGGGAAATACAATTAATGTCTAAAAACAATCAGATTAATACCAACTTTGCTCCAATATATCTGTTCCCTTCTCCCTTGTCTGTACTATTAATGTAATACAAATTACACCTTTATATATTATAAGCCCATCAACAGTTTTATAATTATTTCTTTATACAGTCTTCTTTCAAATCAGACAGCAGGTAAAAAGAGTTACAGAAAAAAATAATTTGTACTGTCTTATATTCACTCATGTGTCTACCTTTACCCCATGCTCTTTATTTCTTCATGTGGTTCAAGTTAGTCTTATGTCCTTTACTTTCAGCACAACAGACTCTTTTTAGTATTTCTTTTACAGAAAATATGCTAACAATAAATTCCCTATTTTTATTTAACTTGGAATGTCTTAATTTCTTGTTTCTGAAAGACAATTCTGCTGGATATAGAATTACTGATTGACAGTCTTTTTCTTTCAAGACTCTGAATACATCAGCCCACTGACTTCCAGGCTCCATCATTTTTTGATGAAATGTCAGCTGTTAAACTTACTGAAGATCCCTTGTACAAGATGAGTCACATTTCTCTGCTGCTTCAAAATTTTCTCTGTGTCTTTCATCAATTTGCCTATAATGTCTCTAGTATGGCTCTCTTTGATCTTTATCCTACTTGGAGTTTGTTGGGTTTCTCAGATGTGCAGATTAATGTTTTTTGTCAAATCTGGGGGAGTTTCAAACCACTTTTTCTTCAAATATTCTTTGTGCTCCTTTTTCTCTCTCCTTGCCTTCTGGGACTCCTATCATGTGTATGTTGGTTCCACAGGTCTCTGAGGCTCTGTTCAGTTTTCTTTATTCTTTTGTAGCTTTTATACCTCTGAATGGATGTCAAACTGATCTATCGTCAAGTCCCTAGTTTTGTCTCTTGCCAGTTGAAATCTGCTGTTCAGCCCTGAATTTTTCATTTCAGTTATACTTTTCAACTCCAGGATTTCTGCTTATCATTTCTATCCCTTTGACATTATCTATCTGTTGAGACATTTTTCTCATACTTTCCTTTCAACCCATTAGACATGGTTTCTTCTAATTCTTTGAACATATTTTTAGTCACTAATTTAAAGTCATTGTCTAATAAGTCCAATGTCTGGGATCAGTGAGGTACTGTTTCTATTACCTGCATTTTTTCCTGTGTATAGAACACACTTTCTGATTTCTTTGCTTGACCTGCAATTTTTGTCCAAAACTGGACATTCTAATTGATATGTATCAACTTCGGAAATAATACACCAATGTTGTTGCTGTTTGTTTAATGACTTGCCTTGACTAATTCTACAAAGTCTGTATTCTTTCTCATGTGTGGCCACTGAACTCTGTTCAGTTAAATTAGTGGTCAGCTAATGACATTTCCTTACATCTCATGAACTGATAAGGGCTCCAGCCTTTGTTGAGGCTCTCTGTGCTCGCTGTGGTACACCTTCAGCAAAGCAGTTTACAACTTGGCCTTATCCTTCATTTTCTGCTTGCACAGAGTCTCAAGGTCAGCCAGAGGTGAGAATCTGGGGTCTCCTCAGTTCTTTCTTGGGCTTGTGCACAACCATGCATGTGCATGTGGTCTTATCCATGAAAACATCCAAACTTTTCAAAAGGCCCCTACTGATATCTCACTCTTCCTTTAAAGTATTTTGTCAGCCTCTTATGAGTTACAACTGGGAATGCCACCTCAGGCAGCTGCAATGTTAAACAAATACCACCAATAATTTCAACAAATGCCCTATGGGTAGAGTTTTTCTCAAAGAACAAGGCAATAGTCAGGTCAAATAAAGATAGGCCCTGATTATGGAGCTTTCCAGCAAGCTGGTCAAATAGTGACAATTGTCTGAAGATGGGGCTTTGGGGGAGTTCCAAAGCCATTATGGCCCTGCCAGTGGCTACTCAGCTGTTGGTTTTCATAGTTACTGTAGTTGTGGGACTGTTAGTCTTCAAAGCCACCACAGAGCTTGGTAGTGGGGGATGAAACTGGGGACCACATACATGGCTCATTGTTCTGAGAGTCAGCTGTTTTTCTTGAATAACAATTTTCAGATTGATGTAGGACTTTAATTTTTAGAATTCTGAAAAAGTTGATTTTGACAGTTTTTGCCAATGTTCTCATTGTTTTTATAGAGGAACAAATTTTTTAAAGTCCTTACTCTGTCATTCTAAAAACAGAAATACTACCTTGGTTCTTAAACCTACTTCGCAAACCTATATTTCCACACACTATATCAATATATTCCATATCAAAAAAATGTATTTCCACAACAATCACTTATTTATCCATTTTCACCCCTACTGCTGAACTTTTGGTTTGCTTCCAGTTTTTTACAATTAAAAAGAAAGCCTATCTGAACAGCCTTAAAACTAAATCTCTGAGTTTATTCTTAGTATCTCCTTAGGATATGTACATCATAAAGGCTTGTAATATATAATGTCCAAAGGCCCTCCAGGGATTATGGATGTATGAACTATACTTCACCAAAGGGCACTGTGTGAGAATACCCAAATGCTTTACTAGGCTTTCATGCCACTTGGCTTTTTTACTTCATTTGAGAGCTGTTTATAAGTCCCTTTCTTAAACCCTCTCTTCTGTTGCACTATGACATAACTTAAGTGGTTTCTTCTCCCTTCTTTTCTGACTACTCGCTTCCTGTCCCCAAAATTCAATTTTGTAAAATTCAGGCCTCAGGCCTCCTCAGGTCTTTATAGCCCTTTAGTTCAGGGTAGCGATAGCAATCAAAAATTTCAGCTTCCACACTATCTGTGACTCTAAAATATGTAATCTTAACACTGATAACTTTCTTACACATGCTTCATATTGTTTCAACTCTTCATTGGGACAAAACTCCACTTAGATGTTTTACCATCAAATTCGGCAAGTACCAAATACATCAATCTTCCCTAAAACTGAGAAGCTAAATGAGCCAAAAATGGGGTTGCACAAAAAGTGTATATGGAAAATACAGTTTAGAATACTACAAAGGATCAAATTGAAAAATATCTATGTAAAAGTGTAGAAAAAAAGCAATTTTTCAAGAATTAGTCCCCAAGGGACAAACTAAAAGTTTAACTCAAATAAAAAGAAGAAAATGGCAGAGCCAAGATCCAGATGGCCTAAATCACGAATCCAAATTCAATGAGAAAGTAAGAACTGGAAACTGGGTGGTCAGCCAACATAATGCATAGGGGAAAAGCCTCAGTAGTCAGAATGTACTAGTAGATTTCCTAAGAAAATATAGTATCACTTTTGCTGCTCTTTCCCAGCCACCAGCTGCTCTCCACATGGTTCTAGCAATAATAATGTCCTCCTTCTCCCTCATCAGTTCACAAAGGCATGTGATGAAGGCAACACTTTCTATTCCCTTCCCCTCTTCCCCTCCCTGGACCTAGAATGAAGCACCTCCAAGCCAAGGCCTACTGCAGTCCACAAACAAGAGAGCAGGTGTTAGAGCAAAGCAAGAGAGCAGCTGTTGCCAAAGGGAACCCAATCTCCTAATCATCATACAAACTTCCCAAAGACTACAGTTACTGTCAGCTAAATTGCCGCATTTTCTGGTATAACACTGCCTAAAATATGACACTGGGATACAGAAGGCATGGCTCTGTGATAAAGATCATTTGGAATTAACAAGAGAGGTTTTTGCAAAGTTAAGTTTACTCACGTCAATTAAACTCACCCTCCTAATAAAAGCAATAATGAATGCAACTAACGATGATAGTAACAAAGAACCATTTGGAAAACAGTTATCAGAAGAGGTTTTTAAAATATTAATCAAAATGCTAATAATGGTGGGGGAAAATCAAAAGAATGGTTGTAGGCAGGGAAGAGGCAGGGATTTTATGCAAAGGAACACGAGGGTTCATCCTGGTTACATCTGTATCTTGAGTGTGGTTTAAGTTGCACAGGTGTGTGTATTTGCTGGAACTCATGGAACGTTTAAGATCTGTGTACTTCACAGAGTATGAATTTTATACCCAAAAAGAAAGGAGAAATATAAACAAATATTAACAATATGCATGCTGAAGTTTTTAGGGGAAGTCTCTTCATGTCTGCAACTCACTTTGAAACACATTTTTAAAAGATGAATTGATAGGAGGATGGATAATTATATGACATATCAAATATAGTAAAATTGTTAATTATTTAGAATCTTGAAGCAAGCATATGCTGGTTCACCGCAAAACTCAACTTTACTTGAGGTTTGAAAATTTCGTAATAAAATATGGACAAAAAATTGCTACATGGAGCCAGGATTCTTTTACTGGTTTTCAGTTTATGTTCTTACCAATGCAATGCCAAGACAGAATGAACATGAAAAAGAATTAAGCATGTTGTAAAAATATAGAGCTCTTTTAAAAAAATAAACAGAACAAAGTCATATCAGGTTGGTAAGGAGTAAACTTTTGAATTATTTTAGTTTATCAAAGATATTTTGTTGGGCTTCCCTGGTGGCGCAGTGATTGAGAATCCGCCTGCCGATGCAGGGGACACGGGTTCGTGCCCCGGTCCGGGAAGATCCCACATGCCGCGGAGCGGCTGGGCCCGTGAGCCATGGCCGCTGAGCCTGCGCGTCCGGAGCCTCTGCTCCGCAACGGGAGAGGCCACAACAGTGAGAGGCCCGCGTACCACAAAAAAAAAAAAAAAAAAAAAGATATTTTGTTGTTTGACCATTTTGTGGTTAACTCTGGTCAATGAACTGATAAGGAGAAAAGCACCAAAGGTTCCCCACATCTTTTCATGTACATAAGATTCAATTTTGATTTCTAGTAGCTTTCTTTTCAGACCCAGACCAAATTAGGCACAGAACAAATATGAATATCAAGTAGGGAGATAACTATAAAGTTGTACAAACCTAAAATAATTCTTATAATCCCACTTATCATAATCACATCATGCATATTTGAGGAGTCTTAAAGATTTCAATAATTACCTCTCTCTTGACTACTCCAGTGGGTCATGTTACAATATATGTTATCCTTACACACCTGGCCACTCCATCCTTTTCCGACTTTTCCCATGCTCATACTCCCTCTAACCCATTCAGCAAATCTTGATGGCTCCACCATCAAAACATACCCAGAATCTGATCATTTCCCACTACTTCCCCCTCTCGCTCAATTACAGAAAAAGCCTCCTAATACTTCTGCCCTGCACCTCTTCAGTCTATTCTCAACACAAAAGCCAGAGTAATTCTGTGGAAGTTTAATTCAGATTATGTCTCTCCACCACTCGGGACCATCCAAAGGCTCCCATCTCACTCAAAGTCAAAGTCCAAGTCCTTCACAATAGCCTGCAAGGCCCTGTATAATTTGGGCCCTCTGACCCTCTTTCCCACTCACACAGACCTTTCTGCTCTTCCTCAAACATGCCAAACATCTTTCTGATTCAGAACCTCTGAAGCCCCTGTGTCTGCTGCCTAGAATGCTCTTCCCCAAGACATCCACATGGCATTTTCTCTCACCTTTATCACGTCTCTCCTTAACTGACATCTCTGTGAGGCAGCAGATGAGTTCTTTAAACTCTACTCTACCCCACCTACTGCATTCTCTCTCTCTTTTTTTGCTATATTTTTCTCCATAATGTATTTTACCATCTAATATACTGTATGTTTTACTTATATACACTGTTTATTGTCACCTCCCACTAGAAGGAAAGCTCCACAGAACATGTATTTGTGTCCATTTATCATTACTGTATCTCTGGTACCTAAAACAGCACCTGTCATGGAATGAGCACTCAATAAACACTTGCTGACTGAATGGATGGATGGTTGGACTCTCCACCTATGCATAGGTTACCTGGTGGTGGTGGTCTTCCCCTCCATCTTCTGACTGTTCCAGATTTTCACTGTGCCATCATTTGAACATGTGGCAAAAAGTGAATGTTCGTCAGAGACTCTAATGCGATTCACAGCAGATTTGTGTTCATGAAGATGTGCAACTAGTAGCCCCTTAGGCCGCCACCCTAAGGAAAAGCAAAGGAGTGTGTCATAAGTTGCAGTTTACAAACACAACCTTTCCTTCACCCCCAGCTACAAGCACCAACAGCCAACAGGAGAACAATCATAAGAACTAAACAAAGGGTCCCAAAAGCTAGCCAATTCAGAGTGCCCTACTGGACTACGACAGATACTATCGCCTATGGAGAAAGACACCCATGTTCACACAGCCTTAGAAAGACTGCACTGGGCCCTTCTCCAGTGTCTGAGAAGGCACAATAGTCACCTGCTACCCGGAAAAACCCTGACTACTTGCTTAAGAGCAAGAGGTAATGACTACCCTGACCTAGAGAAATCAGGCACTAGGGAGGCAGCCCAGTCCTGAAAGCCTCGAAGACCCACCACACGTTCATGTGTGACCTTGGGGTATTTATTTAAACTCTGTGAGCTTCAATTAACTCAAAAGTAAAATGAGGGGGAAATTACTTAACCCAAAGGATGACTATATTGGTAAATGAGATATAAAGAGTCTAACACTCTCCCAGGGCCACAGTAAACACCCAAATGTTGATTTATTTCTTCTCTACCTTCAATCATTTATTGTGATATCAACAGGTTGGTATAAAAGTACTATAAATTATAGCCTCAGAATGCCCAAGGATTTTCTAGTACTTTCTTTATGACATCTATACACTTCTGTTTATGTATATTCTTTTTATGTATAATTAATTTCCTCTAATAAATTATAAATTCCCTGAGGCCAGAGAACTGACTATGTATTATCCATTCTGAATCATTCACAATACCTAGCATAGGTCTTTGCATATTACAATCTTCAATGTTTGATAAATAAACTTTTATATTAGGCATAACATTTAATAATATTTAATATTAATCAAGTTTAAAATAAAACAAAACAGACAGCTATGCTGAAGATTATACTGTATTGGGAGCAGCACTGTGCCTAATTAATAATAAAGTCATTTTAAAATTAACATTTCTTTTACTAAGAAACAAAAATGAAACCAAGACCATTGCCAAACCTGGCATACTCAACGATAGAAAAATGTTTCCCCTTGAATCTCTAGCTCAAATGTGTGGAAAGAACAGCTGAATGTGATTTCTAAGGAGGATATGCTGGATTTGAGAATCAAAAACACTCTGCCATGAAGTCTAGACAATCTAGCAGGCTAGGTTGAACATTTCCCCCTAGAGAAAATCAATTTCACACAACCACTCAAGTGTGAAAAGGAAAAATCAGAAGTCCAACAGTCACTGCACATTTCCTGAACCACAAAATCTGACACCTTTTCTGGGATTACTGAAAAAAATGTATAGTTCCACTTTAAAATGCCACTTATAAAGACAGATTCTATCGTAAAATAGTGTGTGGTCAACGTTTTTTGTTTTTAAAGCTGGGCTAGTAAATCATATTGAACTATATTATAGAAACAACTTAAACATTCCAGGATATTTCTTTTCATAAAAAAATTTGTGACTAAAGATGCCACTTACCACTTAATAATATTTCTAAAATCATTAAACCATTGCTCTCCACCAGAATTTTCCCTGAGTTCACAATGGAAGCCCATGGGAATTCACATGATTTTTCAGTCTCTACACATAAGCACACTATACATTTCTTCTCAGTTTTCAAGCTACATTTTTATTATTAAAATCTAGGGCTTCCCTGGTGGTGCAGTGGTTGAGAGTCTGCCTGCCGATGCAGGGAACACAGGTTCATGCCCTGGTCCGGGAAGATCCCACATGCCGCAGAGCGGTTGGGCCTGTGAGCTATGGCCACTGAGCCTGTGCATCCGGAGCCTGTGCTCCGCAACGGGAGAGGCCACAACAGTGAGAGGCCCGCGTACACACACACACACACACACACACACACACACACACAAAATCTATACAGAAACTCATTAAAAATGTTTTTAAAAATCTGCCAATCCAATATCAAAGACTAGCTCTACCACATAACACTAGGCATTGTCTGTTAACACAGTGAGCTATAATTTTCATCTGAAATATCTCTAAATTTCTTCTAAATCTTCTCAGAATACAGAAGTGCTTTCCCCAAAATCTTAATGTTGATGATTGCTGAGTGATGGTTATAGGTGATTTTGTTTTCTTTCTAAAGCACCCATTATTGTCTAAATGTTTTTACCTTTTTGTTTAAATAAAATTAATAGTTATTAATCCCTTCAGAAATAAAAAGCCAGAGTTTACTCTAAGAAGCCTGACATTCAATGAGAAAGTGGCATGATGCTAAGCAGGTGGGTAAAACCTAGTACTCTAAATGGGGAACATGGACCACAGACAGGACAAAACAGTAGGTAACTGGCCTAAAAGGCACTGCCACAGCTAAGAAGATCCAAATTTCACAAATAATGACTTGGGATTTCTCACTTATTGGTTCTTCCTGTGGGATTTCAAAGTGACAGTTTTGTTCCCACTTCCTTTGCCTGGTAACTGATTATCAGTTTCTTCCATTAGATTCCAGGCTCTGGCACCTGGGCTGGAATACAACTACCTATTAATGGCACATTTACCAGGTGGTGGCGGTTTACTCTCCCACTCAGCATTTTCCATCATCTGCTTAGCTATCCTCTCGGCATTACACTGCTCCCGTTTCTGTTGTATGAGTTGCTGAAGCTCAGTTTTACAAGTTGTGATCCGAATCTGGTAGGCAGACGGTAAAATTGTACTACTTAAAACCTGTATCGTTGGTTTTCTATTTTGGACATTTGTCACTTCTGGAACCTGCAAAACAAAAAGAATATACGTATTTGTGTCACAAGCAAAGTGTATTTGATGATAAAAATGTACCCATGTTCTCTCTATTCATTACACCAGCCTTCTGTCCTTATTAATGTACCAATTTTTAAATCCATTTAAATACAAGGACATTTTTTCAATGAAAGTCTAGTTTAAATGCAGTTTAACCACAAGTTCCAGGGCTCTACATTTTTAAAAAATTATCAGTGTAGCAATAACGTTAAACAAAAATCCCCATTAATTTAACTGAAGAGAATTTCAATTTATCAGTTGGTTCAATTCATATTTTTCAATTAAATATAATTGGCTAGGGAAGAGTTACCTCAAATTACAAACTTACTTCAAATATATCAAAATCATGATGAGATTTCTCACACAGAGCAAACTTGGGCCTTTTCTTCCCAGAAGTATTTTTGCTATTTTAAAGATATAATTATGTTATACTAGAAGAAGAAGATTTTAAAGGTTCACTGCAGCCTAATTAGAATCACAGTTCATAATGACATCTTCAACTCACAGTTTCAGACCACTTTATTGGTGAGTACTCTAAAACGAGACCTTTTCGGTGCTTTCAATACTAGATTTCCCCTTAGATATAAAGTTAAAGATAAACCTCTCTTAGAAAGAAACATATCCTCCCTAAAGGACAAGCCACTGTATTGATTTTTTCCAGTACAGTACACAGCCTTTAAACATCCAAAACAGCAGAATGGGATCCAAAGACAAAAGGCGCTCTACTGCCTGGATGATGATACCTGTGGAGAAGTCGACAAAGGGACACAAATGCCAGCAGAGGACTCTGAACGAGGCGGCTTCCCAGCCTGAATCACCTCCTGGTCACTCCCTTTAGGTAGGGCCTGTGGGATGCTTGGTGGTTCCAGTGACCCAAACATGCTTTTCCACTCTTCATTTACATTTGAGTCTTGTTTTACATGTTTTCTAGCTATGAAAAAAGATTCAGAATAATCTACAACAAATATGTGCTTTTACTGCTCTTTGTGGGGGGAGGGGTACAGCAATGGACTTCATGTACTATTTGTTCTTTATGACGGCCAATTTATTTATATTTACATATAAACTTGTTAGCTCTCATTTCATCTCTGGGGCAGATGGACAGATGCACTCTTTCAACAGTGTTAATGATTAGACCTAAATGCTCCTAGTTTCCCAAGGCTAGGTCAATTTCAAGTAACCACTTTATCTGAAGAACCAACAACAAAAACAACTTTTTCAAATGTCACTGACCACAATGCTAAATATGACCTCTCTATATCCAGTATCAGTTACATGGGGGGATAAAAAGAATAAAAAGTCAATTGCAATAGGGTCACCTCCTGACTACAGATAGATGAGAAATGCTTTTTTCAAAAACTTTGATTATGAAAAGTACACTAAGTAACAAAGTTTTGGCATTCCAATATGTAACATGAATTGCTCCCATAACTTTGTATACCTCATAAACTATAAAGTTGAATGATATATTGCTGTATTATTTTGCAAAAATTAATACATACTGTTTCACAACTTGCTTTTTCTCCTACTTAATTAATACAGCTGAACATTTAACCATTATCCTATTAATGGACATTTCAATTACTTCCTTTTTCACTGAGAACATTCTTATACATATTTCTTCACATCTGTCAGCATTTCTATGAGAAATTTCCAATGGTGAGTCAAATAGTAAAAAAAAAAAAAAGAATATGTTCAATTTATAATCTCACCAACAGTGAGTGAAAATGCCCATTTCCCTGCCCCCTTGCTAACACAGGCATCATCAGTCTTTACTAATCACACAGGCAGAGAATGGCATCTCATTTCTATTTGCATTCATTTAATTGCTGACCTTTCAAACATGTGTATTTCTATTCTTATATCACTTGTATGTTCAAATCCTTCCCTATTTTTCTTTCGGATGCCTGCAGTTTTTCCTATTAACCTGTACGAATACTTTACATTTTATGGCTGCAAACCAATAATAATTAAGTTGCAAATATTTTATTCCAAGTTCAGCGGTTAGAAGTTTTTTTTAAATGTAATTCGTCAGCTGCCTTCAAAATGTGATACTGGAATAGAGGGATCTTAAAAGGCATGTGCTTTGAAGTGAGTGTATCTGCAAAAAGGGTTAAAGGAAGAATGCGTGAGATCTTAAAACCCTCACACAATCAGAGTCAATGTCACTGTCACAAGAGCCGACACTTTTAAATCTCAAGGCTTCAAATGGTGAAAGTGTCTCTAGTCTCTCCTTTGCAAGACTATTCTTTTCAATTCACTGGGCGTTACCTACTAGCAACAAGCTAGGAAACTTTACCTCATTTCATATAGACTATTGGCCTTGGGTTGGTGTTTAAAGGACTAAAAAACAGAATTTCACCTTCAATCATATACTTCCACAGAAGCAAGAGGAGGGCTCTGGAGTCAGGCTTTGGTTTGAATTCTGACTCTGACACATACAGACCTGTGAATTTGGAAGTTTACTTAATTTCTTAACTGTTAGTCCATTTTCCTCCCCCAAATCTTCCTGCTATGTAATGGAGTCACTCACTCACTATATTTCAAAGTTCTATATCTGGGAAATGTGACTTTTTAGTTTTACTACTAATCAGCTAAAACTAGCCTTATGAAATAACTATTAATAACAAGCTAAACATACAGACACATAAATGTACTAACCTCGCTTGTCATCTGGTTCCTGTTTGGTTTTAACAAGATCAACTTGTCTCCCAGTTATGCCTAAGGCTGCCAGGTCAATTACACCTTTCTGACTACTATCATGGAGATGGCTCTGGTCCACTATATTGGCCTTTGCTTTGTTAGATTTCATCATGAAGTCTTTCAGTGCCAAGAGTTTGTCTTCCTCTTCCTCCGTCATTCCCTAAAACCAAATGAAACCATATGTCCTAGGGGTTTTTTTTGTAGGTAATAACAGGCCTCAAAATGACTAACAGCTGAAGGGTCAAACCACTCAGTTTAAAATTTCAGAGTCAGAATGGTAAAATGAAGCAAGTAAAGGCAAGAGAAACAGAAATTTATCAATAAAGAACAACATCTCATAACTCTGATCTCCCAGAACACTCTCCCTCTATTGTGGCATCTTCCACCTTGTATCATGATTTATATCTTAACGTTCTTTCTAAAAGGCGACATTCAAATATAATTCTTCTTTGAAATCTCCAAAGAACTTAATACAGTGCCTGGTAACTAGCAGATCTTTAATATATAACTTTAAATAAACAAACATTTAGTATCAAAACAAAAATTCTGGAAATATAATATGAAGCAAAATAAAGTGTATGTACTTCAACTTGGTCCCTAGATGTGTTGAGAATATGCAGTGGGACACTGTTGTGAAGGCACTCTGATATATAAAGCATTCTGCACACCTCAGGAACTGACAGGCAAATGTAAGCAACACACCCACCAGCATTCCAGGGTAACAGGATGACTGGAGTCAGGCTACCTTGGTTCAAATTCCAGCCCCATTACTTACAATCTGTATGACCCTAGGCAAGCTATCCACTTTCTCTGGACCTCTATTTATCTATAAAATGAGGATAATTACTAGCACCCATCTCATAAGGTTATTATCAAATTTTAATAAGTTAATCCACCCAAGACACTTCAAATTGTCTGACAGCTAAAGAATACTAATTAATTTAAATAATGAATTCAATGTGCAACTTAAATATTCTGGTACATGGAACAGTTCTGCATTTTCTTAACTTTCCAACCATCCACATACTCCTCTAGAATGTTTTTATTATGCAAATGAAAAAAAATAAAATGACAATTCCCTAAGGCCTCGATATAAAATCCCTCTAAAACTGGAGTTTAAG